>NC_051179.1:34387915-34756665 GCF_013339695.2 Rhipicephalus sanguineus | reverse complement strand
AGTCCCCGTGCGCCCAACCGGGCCTGGCGCGTGGGCACACCGCGGGACTGGCCACGCAATGTTAACACGCAGGGCGGGCGGCCACATTCGCCGGAGCGGTGAAAGTGATGGCACAGTGGTGGCGGTTGTGGCGATCAGTGGGGCGTGCTGTTACGTAGGCGCGAGGCCGGCACCGCGCCCAGCTGTCTCGGTCCGTCACCATGCTGCACAGGGCCCAAGTGCCCGCGCTGTTTCGATCAGAGCTTCTTCGCCCAGAAGAGAGACCGCTTGAAGAAGAAACCAGTTCCCCAAAAATAAAGAAGGCGTGCGCTGGCTGCCCAAAGGGGGGGTCAACGACATAATAAATGCGGCCTTGGGACACCACCAATGTGGGCCCGACGCGTCCCGAAGTCTGAGGCGCGCACCGTCGCATGGGCGGTGCGAAGGGGTGCCCCCAAGCGCCCGGCGAAACACAGCACGTGAAGACGATGGATGGATGCCGCAGCTGAGCGCAGTGCTGCTGCGTGAGCCGTGATGCACTGCCGGTGCATAGCGCAATTACCCAGCTCTGCACAGGTTTACCCAGCCCTTCTCCCCTGATTCTTCATTGCCAACTCTGCGCAGCCACCGATCTCGCCGACGGGACGCGCATTCTTTCAGCGCGAGCACGCGCGTCCACGTTTTGTCGGCGCTCCAAATGTGTGCAGCACAGTAGGCGCCTCGGGAGAACCGTACGAATCGGCCTGTCCGGACATCCCGTACCTTTTTCACCGTGCGACAGGTAATAATGACCTTGAAGTGATACATCACTGTCTGTGTAGGATGAGACATTCAAATTCCTCAGAAACTTGGAAAAAAGAGTTGACGGACCCACTCCAATAAGGTCAAAGGTATCGTACACGTACCGCTTTCTTGCCAGCACTTAGCCACACGCACCGCTTTCTGTCCATCCCTTTTTTTTTTTGCGAACATTCTTGTTTGGCCGCAAGCAGGAACACCCCGAGTTAGTATAGGCTCTTACACGCTACCTATATTCAAGGAATTCGAACTCATCGTTCCGTGAGCCTGAAGACAAGCTGCACCCAACTGCCTCGAAGACGGTCCGACGGTGCAAAGAGCTTAGAGGCGTGCAGGCAGCCAGCGCGCGGCCATGAAGATGATTCCCTTCGGATGCCCCTGGTACCATTAATCTTGCGCAGCGGTGAGAGTGAGAGTGTGAGATGGTGGGCGCACCTTTTCGTCGCCCGGCAGCAATTTGCCCCGCGGCCCGTGCGGCCAGCGCTCTATAGGTCACCACACCGGCCTGGACTGGGCGCGGTGGGTCCGCAAGGCGTTTGGGTCAAGGACATGGCTCGGGCTGATCTCTTCGTGACCCAGAGCGGCTCTCCCGGCATTGTCTCCCAGACGCCGGTCCCCGTTCGCATGCGTCGGCTCCATTGCGGTGTACCTATAACGAGCTGCGTGCTTGGCAAGCGCAGAGAGTTTTCACCGATGGCTTTCTGTAGTCGCATCTGCATGCCCTTATAAGAGGCCCCACCGATCATGTCGCGCCCCTTCGGTCCTCGCATGGCAGCAAACCAATTCCAGAAAGAAGAGCATCGCGCCAGCCTCTTCTGATATACAAGAAGAAAACGCCACCCAGATGAAGATGCGCACGATCTACTCTTCGAGTGAGCGAGCTATGACTCAGCACGAAATGTAATACGAGGAAACCTGTTACTTTTAGATAGAAGACTATTCACTGTGAAGAAAATACTTGGTTCATGCCCAACACCGGGCCTGCGGAAAAGAGCGCTTGTCGCCTTGAAGAAGTTTCTCGCAGAAACAAATATTTTATGAAAATACTAAAATACACTTTATCGCACTGAATGCATAGTGCGTAGAATTAATCTTGGTATATGTTGAGAATGGTATGATGCCGTGTTTCACGATATGTGTAATTATTTGTCTTTTGTGTGTTTTCCTGCGTATGCGAAGCCATACCTTGGCTTACCGAACTCTTGCCTGATCTTACCTGAACTCGTGCTTGAATTCGGGCATATTTATTACTCATGTTTGAATTCGGGCATATTTATTACTCATGTGCTGTTGGATTGTACTGTGTTTGCACATTTTGTGTTCTACTGTATGGTATATTGTGTGTCCCCCTTTTTTAATATTGTATATTTCGTTTGCTAAGCGAGAAGGAGCAGCTGGTGCCGCCATAAAGGCACCTACCTCTCCTATTCATCAGTTAAATGAGAAATAAAAAAGAAAACGCACGATATACGTTAAGCATAGAGGACGCACCAATGATGAAACTCGGCTACTGACCTATGAAATAACATACCTCGAATTTAATACACCCTTCAATGTACTCGAAACATTAGAATGTGGCCCCAAGGTTATGTGAAAAATAACGGTAGTTTTACATGAGTGTTGTACAGCACACTATTTTAGACTGTCTTCTATATACGTTTTCTATTCTACTAATTTCTACAGTAACCTGTATGAATAAAGTACTTGACATCTGTAAGTTTTCAATGAATACACAATATGCTACATGTATATGGCAATACACGTTGAAACAGCACATGAAACCCTTTGTTGAGTGCAAGACTGGTGTTATTACTGCGTTCCACTAGCATGTGGCAAAGTTTATATTGGGCAAACGGGAAGGTGTATAAATAAGCGGCTGCAAGAACATAATACATCCTTGAGCGGGGACTTGGGAAGCAATCTGGCTGTTCATTGCCGCAGTTGCATGAAATGCAAATCCAGTAAGCCGATGTTCGATCGCACGACCATTTTAGGCAGGGGAAAGACAAGGTATTCGCGGGAGATTTTAGAAGCATTTCACATTGTGAATCATAAAGATAATTGTGTCAGCGATACGTCCTTGTCACTGACGTCGAAAGAGCGTGCCTACTTAGCGTAAATAATAAGTTGAAGTGTCACGTGTCGTGAGAAGTGATGGCAATGCGCATGTGTGAGAAGCCTTGTGCGGCAATGTAATTTCCAATAAAGCACAGTTGAAAGTCCAGCGTTCGTCCCTGTGTAACGCCTTCTTCTTGTGTACGCGTTTTCAGTGTTTTCGCTGGTACCCCTTTTTCAAGTTCATAATGCACCAACTGGCCCAACAGCTAGCGCTAATGCACGTTGCATAACATAATTACCACAAATAACGCCCTGTATACTTTCCTTGGCTTAATTGTCGGTTGTTTCTTATTAAGGGTGTGCATATGGCCTTGAAATTTATCTGCATAACGCATTCAGTATCTCGCTCTTCCACGTCACCTCCCCCGTCCCACTTTCGTTGCTCACGCGCAACCATTTTGATTAGCTCTGTTTTACAAATGTACAAGTTCTTTGCTGCGTTTATAAGATCTTCCTGTCGTTTCAGCATCATACACCTTGTGCCGGAGCACATCGGCGCCAGTTCTGTGCCAGCGAGAGTGAAGATGACGTTCGTGTGTCGCGCGCTCGATCTGTTTCTGTAGTGAGGCTGCCTTGCCTTCGTGGCCCTTTTGCGAGGCGCCGTGCCGACGCTGCTCAGAAGGACCCGCCTGTTACAATTTGTATATTTTATGATCTACTTGCGTACAGATGATGCTGTTGCCCTCGTGTCGGCGTAGACAAGTTACGCTATAATAAAACCTTGTGCTGTGCGTCGTAAGACTTGAGCTGTGTCGAAATGTATGAATCAATTAATGAAGGAAAAAACGTCAGAGTCGATATTGCAATCGAAATGCGCTAGCATTACGGGGGGTATTGAGGCACCGACGGGATCGAGCAAGCGTGATCAACAGCGCCGCCATGTGGTGATGCGGCAAAATAAAATATAGGTAGCAGAAATATCGTGGGCTACAGAGTGAATTCGAGTCGTTATTAGTTGCTTCAATTCTTACGTGTCGAGCAGCGGATGGGTATAAGTTGTTTCATTAAATCGAAAGTCTTTTATGTCTCATGTGAATGTTGAACTTCAACGAAAAGCCGGCATAAGAGACTTGCAGAAAAACATGTCACGTGACAGCGCGAGCTGGGCGTTCACTTCGTGGACTCCACAGCGTTCGCGTGTCTCGACCTACTGACGGCTACAAAGTAACGCGGAAAGGACAAGCTGTGTAAGACGCTCACTTATGAGCCTAATGTATACTGTGTGGTAGGACGAAGGAGTATGCAGCGCCAGAGCAGGCTAGATGAACACGATATGAGGCCCGACAAGCAGCGTTGCCTCGTTGGATTCAGACCGGACGTATCAGTTCATCTAACAAACTGCACAAACTGCGCAGCAAGACAGGACACAGGGAAAGGAGACGCAAACTGCGCTCATCTGCCTTTTCATTCCTTGTGTTCAGTCCTGCTGCGCAGTTTGTTAGAAGATTATCCCATACCAACTCGTCCATCCTTCAGAGCTAAGGATGTTTAAGTCATAATGCATCGACAAGCAGGCTTTCACCATCTAGTCGTCTTAGCGATAGTGTAAGAGATCCTCGGATTTTTTTTTTCTTCATGACGAGAGGAAGAAACACCATGCCGCGGTGGTATAGGGGTTGTGGTGCTCGACTGCTGACCCGTAGGTCACGGGATCGAATCCCGGCGGGGCGGTTACATTTCTACGGAGTCAGAATACTAGAAGCCGGTGTACTTAGATTTAAGCCCACGTTAAAGAACCCCAGGTGGTCGAAATTTTCCGGAACCCTCCACTACGGCGACCCTCATGATCATATTCTGGTATTGGGACGTACAATTATTATTACAGGAAGAAATGATTTGTTCACTAAAATTGTTCAAAGTACCACGCGAAAGGGCAAACTGACTGTGGTGCTTGAGCACGCAAAAAAATAAGAGAAAAGAAAGGAAGAATTCCTATCCTCTGAGGCTCTGACGTAAGCGACCTTGTTTTCCTGGCGCTCGATATGATCCAGTCGAGGGAACCGTAAGACCAGGCCAGCCTTGAAGTTGCTGCTCCCTCACTTTCTCTCTGCAGCCTTCAACCTTCCTACCCAAAAGTAACATTTTTAGCGCGAATTTACCCGTTAAGCAGTTAGCGAAGGACAAAGCGAAAGATTAGTGACGCAGAGCACGGAGGAAAATGGAGAAAACAGCGGACATTCCGTCGGCTTACGTGCATGCTGAACGCACGCCGACATGCGGAGGGACTCGAGCGAAAGTCAAAATGCGCATAGACACCTCGCGCTAAAGCTTTCCGCGGTTGACAGTAGTGACTTCAACAGAGCACAGCCTGACGGACGGTCGAAGGAAAATTTGAAGATATCGCTGAATATAGACGAGCGCTTTCGTCTTTTGTGGGGGTATCATTCTCTTCTTTTTCTTTCTTTATTTATCTTTCTTTGTTTGAAGTGCGGGGTGGTGTGTGTGTGTGTGTGGGGGGGGGGGGGGGGGGGGCATAGGTCAGTTGAATCTAACGACCTCGATATCAACCGGCCTGTCCCTATCGCATATCTGCCGCCGGTGTTCGCTCTCTAGGGTGACCACCCGTCCCGCACTGAGGGCTGTTCTTCCGCGTCCCGCAAGAGGTACGAAAATGTTCAAAGATGTCTCGCTTTTCACACTTTATGATTCTTCGGCAGCGCCCTGAGTTCAGCTGCATCTGGTCACCCGGTTTGAGGATGCCAGCCGCGCGGTTTGCGGCGGCGACCAGTGCTACTGTCGCGCGAGCTGCGCTTATCGTTCCACTTGGTGTTGCCCCCCCGGACCAGCTAAATACGCGCGCGCCGTCGTGTCTTTACCAGCAGTGGGCGGTGGCCAACTGGTGATAAGGCAATCGTTAACAAGCTGAAACTAAACCACAGCTGTTTTGTGACTGATTGTTCTCTGAGCTGCCGAACTTTTATGTTGATATTAATCACTTTGTTTTGTGTCAAAGCATATTACAGTATTGTATACAATAATTTTGCTTACACAGGTATGTATTTGACGTTCAGCTTGGATCAGTTATTCTATTTCCATGTAGAAATCACAAGATATTGCAAGAGAAACATTTCCCGCCCAAAGTAAGAAATTTAATGATCGTACGTATATATTTCTCACTGTGCTGTGTCAATCCCCCTTCCCTCCCCCTGGGTCAGAGTGTCTCGCATTTTATTAGTACAAAGGTACGTCACCCAGTCGTGACGTAACCAAACACGCAGTCCGCGTGTTGGGTGCGCCGACAAGGGCAACTGGGATAATATATACTGCGTGCTTGCTCTAAAAGCGGGAGCGAGAAAAAAAAAAAACAAAGAAAAGTTTGTTCATATGAAGAATTTTTTTAAAGCTACATTCGGTGTTAGAGGTGTTACAGGGCCGCTGACACGAAAACTTTGCATAGCATACTACTACTTTTTCTTTTTTTTTGATATCAGACAGTTGTTAGACACGATACAATAGAGCTTCGTGTCCAATTTCTCTGGACGAGCCAAAAGATCAGCTATTTTAAGATTACACTTTCAAAATTCGCGCCATAGGGAGCGCGGCTTCTTGGGATAGACTTTCTCTACAAGGCCATCACTGAAAGCGGCGAAAACCGGCGATAGTGATCACAAAGCAGCGATGCACGCGCCGGTCGGCCTTATACACTGGTAAACACAACAAAATGAATCCAACGGACAATTAATTAGGCCAATTAACGCACCGGAGACATTAATTTGTTGTCTTTGAGCGTAGCGTAGTAATTATGACGCAAGTTGAAATGAATAAGGTTGCGGGTTTGGATCCCACCGACAGAAAGGGTGTTTTCTCGTCCAATTTAGTTGATTTCAACTTGCTTCGTAATTATTGCACTACAATTAAAAAACAACGATCAATGTCCCGTATACGCTTTACTTCGCCTAATTGTCAGCCCCGCCACGGTGGTCTAGTGGTTACGGCGCTCGACTGCTGACCCGAAGGTCGCGGGATCGAATCCCGGCCGCGGCGGCTGCATTTTCGATGGAGGCGAAAATGTCTGAGGCCCGTGTACTTAGATTTAGTTGCACGTTAAAGAACCCCAGGTGGTCAAAATTTCCGGAGCCCTCCACTACGGCGTCTCTCATAATCATATCGTGGTTTTGGGACGTTAAACCCCAGATATTATTATTATATTATCGCCTAATTGTCAGTTATATTCCTTTGGAGCCCTTCAAAATAATTCCCCTTTATTTTATACGGTGTTAGTAAGCCACGCAGTGACCGTGTCTCGCGAAAAGCTGAACGCACGCCGCATTAGTCATTCTGTCCTCTTTCGTTCCGACTTTCTCCGTATATTCAACTATAGGAATAGTATGAGCTCGCTTCTCTGATTTTTCTCCTGTTAGAACACTCCGCGTGCTTCGTCCTTCTCGCCTCTCCTGCCATGTTATGTCGTCGTCTAAAGCTTTCGACAAGGTCAACCAGAATGGGGCTTCGACTATATACTGCATTATTTCCTACTTTCATTCTTCTTTGCGGTGTGTGGTAGTTGCCATTTTAAACGAACCCTATACGCCAAGAAATTATCACACATTCACGTCAGGTGTACACGTTTTAGGCACACGTTCGAGAACCGCAGGTGGTTGAAGTCAATCCGGGGTCCCAAACTACGCCGTAACTCATAATCATATCGTGGTTCTTGCTCGCGATACGCCAGCAATTATTATTAACTAAGTTTCCTCACGAAATGTACAATATAGTAATTGCTGCGGTGTTACGTGACGAAACCACGATATGATTATGAGTGATGGCGTAATGGGGGCTTCGAGTTAACTTCGACCACCCGCGGTTCCTTTAACAGGCACCTAAATCTAGGCACACGGGTGTTCTTTGCACTTCGCCTCCATCGAAATGCGGCCGCCGTGGCCTGGAATCGAACCCGCGCCCTCGAGCCCAGCCACGATAACTCACGAAAGCAAAGTAACACTCATGCAAGCAAGAGAAACGAAGCTTAGTCATTGCCTCCAAGTTGAATGGACAATATACAGGGTGTCCCAGCTATCACGCAGCACGATTTAAAAAAAGAGGAACGGCGTTACGCGAAGCAAACCTACTGCATATTGTTCCTATAGTATACACTGGAGTAGCCACTGCTGTTTTTTCGTTAATGAGGTTTAATTAATTAGTCATAAATATATTTGTAACTCGACAAGTACTCACCTAATTGTCAAAATGTCAATGAGGCGTATGTATGCATGTTCAAATGAATGCGTTCTTGGAAGACATTGACCTCAAGATATAACCAGAGCACGAGTCTCCTCTCAATCACTTATACCTATCGTGGAATGCAAGGTCCTTCGACGATAGCTATAATCGAATGCCTGCTGATACACTCAGCATCTTTGCAAACAATATGAATGCTGTTTCGACAAATTATCTTGTGATGCTTGTAGGGATACTCGTTTTCATGAACCGTGGCGAGTACTGGAGGCAATGCGTGTACACATGCGCGTACAGTAATTTTTTGTTCATTGACAAGGCATGCTCCCCTAATCTAACACGAACGTATCGGCAGGTCTGTCCTATGTACACCAAACGAGAGTGGGACAGCGTACACAGGAGCAGTGGCGTAGCCGGGCGGGGGGGGGGGGGGCACACCGGGCCCGTGCCCCCCCTCCCCCCCCGAATTTTTTTTTTTTTTTTTGCCATGGCATACTGAGCTCAAACTGACACTAGATCACATCTGCCTGTCCGACCCCCACTTCAGATCAAGGAGGTTCCCCTCCCTCCCGAAAAAAATTTCTGGCTACGCCCCTCACACAGCGTTGACTGCGGAAGGTATGCATACTTGTTGACACGCTTTATACCTTATACAGACCAGAGGAATTTTCGTGCCTTCCATTTGCCCGCCCCTCAGCTTTCGTGCAATCTCGTTAACAATCTTATGCTAGCAAGCTTGTCAATAGCACTGCACCCGCCGCGATGGTCTAGTGGTTATAGTATTCGACTGCTGACCCGAAGGTCGCGGGATAGGAACCCGGCTGCCGCGGTCGCATCTCGATGGAGGCGAAATGTTAGAGGCCCGTGTGCTTAGATTTATGTGCACATTAAAGAACCCCAGGTGGTCAAAATTTCCAGCGCCCTCCACTACTGCGTTTCTCATAATCATATCATGGTTTGGGGACATAAAACCCACTATTATTATTATTATTATTATTATTATTATTATTATTATTATTATTATTATTATTATTATTATTATTATTATTATTATTATTATTATTATTATTATTATTATTATTATTATTATTTACACCAAACACCCTTATTCCCGTGCATTTTAACTCGCAAGTAGTGAAGACAGTAATGTTTCGCGAGTGTGCTATGCTTACCCTGGTGTCGTGAAGCCTGAGACGTTGCGGCAAGTCTAACGCAATATTTCCTGCAAGGCAGTTACACAGAAATGACAATCCGCTAATTTTCTCAGTGATTTCAATTGAATTAGTCTCTTGCGTGTATACGTACTGCACCGTTTTCGCGAATGAGCTTAGTTGAGTGTCAGCGCCCGTCTCGCGTATTTCCTGCTCGCTGTATACGTGTCTCGTCACTTTACGCTGTTCCCATTAAGTTCACCGACTCGTCCAAATTCCCATCTCCATTGTAATATAGGAGCGAGGCATTCCATATGAACATTTGTCCTCTTACGCGAGTCGCATATTTCACTCATTACAACTCTATACATACAGCGCGGCGCTCTCATTCATCGCTCGATCCGGGATTAGGCGCGAACTCCCAGAGAGCGCCGAGTGAAACTTTTCCACGGCCGATCCACGGGATTCCCTGTACGTGATGTTATTTGCTTTCGAACTGCGCAATTCAGCGCGGAAACACGTGCGATGGCTGGAGGCAAAGCGAGCGGGATCGCGTTCTCAGTGTATGTGGGTTAGTAGTGCCGAGCTACGGCGTCACTGGCGGCAAGGCATCTGTTATCGCACAGTAAGCTGCGCAGCAAGGTCTACCGCGAGACGCCCTTGGCCGAATGTCCCGCGTGCTTTGCCCGTGGAACGCGGATTCTCTGCAATCATTCTGTTATGTGAATTACTTTCTGATTGGGCTACTGCGCTTGTAGGGGTGTAGCTAGAAATTTTTTTTCTGGACGGGACGGGGAAGGTCCCGCCCCCCTTGATGTATTTTAGTGCGTGTGCTTTTATGTGTACATTTAATAATAATAATTGTTGGAATTTTACGTCCCGAAAGCACAATGTGTTTATGGGGGACACCGTATATAGTGGAGGGCTCCTGAAATTTCGAGCACCTGGGATTCTTTAACGTGCACCCAAATCTAAGGCCTCAAGCATATTCGCCTCCATCGAAATGCGGCCGCCGTAGCCGGTATTCGATCCCGCGACCTTCGGGTCAGCAGTCAAGCACCAAAACCACCACCGTGGCGGGCATGCATGTATGTATATACATGCCCGCCGTGCTTGTATATACGAGCATACAATGTTAAATATTTCGGGAGGGGGGCCGGTTTGAAACCCCGTACCCCCCCCCCCCCCCCCTCTACTGTATACGCCAATGTGTGCTTGTCCCCTCGTAGTTAAAAAAGAACGCTATTTCTATTACTAGCAGTTGTCACGTAATCAGCTTTCCGACTATACCAGCGTCAGCATTTCATCGCTACCAGCGCTACCGCCAAGGCCACCGCTTCGGGCTATTGGCTTAAGAGTCGGGTGGAGTTAAGATAGTTTGGATTATGTAAACTGTATCCCTAATGTGAAATTTTGACGATTCACGAGCTTAGGAACAATACCCTCCTGATCCAGTTCATCATTTTTCCTACAGCTGCGTAGGTATCCATGCAATGATACCATAAATAAAAGGCTCCCAAAGACAGAATGTTTCAAACAGAGAGGCTTATTCTAATCCGCCTTCAAATCGAATCAAATCAAATCTTTATTTCCATCATATATAATTTCCCTGATGGAGGACGCCGGTAGAAAAGTTGCGATGGGTGGCTTGACTAGTCCGCAGCCTTGCGTAATGTTTGGCGTGTAGGTAATAGCAACAAAAAAGCAGTGAATCAACAAAACAAACAAAAACATATTGTTACGTCTACGAAAGGTTTTATTGAGCTGCGACGTACCGGTAGACGCGAAGGTGTTGCCCAGACGCGTACCGGAGGCCTCTCTCACTAGCCGAACGTCCTCTTCTACTCTAACCACCCTGTTCCCCACTACACAGATGCTCATACCCAAATCACGTATGTAGTAACAATATAATTAGTGCAGAATGAAAAACACTGTAGTCTAAAAAAAAAGAAACAAAGGAAAACAAGGTAACAGGACAACATAACGATAACAAGCTTCACAGGCAGTCGTCTTCTTCTATCTGCTCGAATTCTCTTTCTCTCTCTTAAATTGAAGTAGGCCGAGGTAAAATTCTCTTCACATGGAATGCACCTCCGTCTATAGACGCACGTGACCGTGTGCTATATCGATTGCGTCAAATGCTCACCAAAAAGCGATCCCTTTTTTTTTCTAGAGGAATGAAACTTCGCGGCCGAATGACAGTATCGCGCAAATAAATTGAGCAGCGATTTTCCTCCATTCTGTCCCTGCTAGCACCCGTATACCGGTGCAGTATCATACATCCGTATATAGCCGCGCCGGCATTGTACAAATTTCGTCTCATTCGCGACGTGTCAGTGCCTCTCCCACACCTCCCATCACCGCCACCGCGATTTCGTAACGATGAGGACCCAGCGAAACCTTGACGGTATAGACCGCTTCGCGATTTCCCTCCTATGACGTAAGCAACTGTCCTCGCAACAAAACACCAGCAAAACCCAGCCTATATACACTGCGTTCGCCTTTTCTGAGAAAGTACCATAGGGAAATTCGTCGAAAATCAAAAGTTTCTCACCGAGTGCGGCGAGTCTTAAACGTGCAGTTTTTAAGCGAAGTTTTTGTTAACTCCCAGAGTTCAGTGGCGGCGTCGAACACGAAAAAAACTTGGAGCACGCTTGATCTTCGCCTTCAAGAGGCGATAGCGTAATCGGGCCCCGTGCGCATAGCCTTCAACGGTGCCCCAAGGAAAAGGAACGTTTGTGCGCGTATCATTGGTCGTACCAAGCTATCCTAGAATGCCTACTGTAAGTGCAGTTGCGAAGTGCCCACTACGCCATAATTCTTCCTTTTGCAAATTGGCGAAGTAACCACTACGCGTCCGTAAGGTGCCAGCGCACCTGCGCAGCTGCACAGTTTGTAATGGATGGGCAGCTTTAAACCACCCACTCGTTGCGCAATTTACATGTTTTGACGCATGGTGCGATTGTATACGATTCTGCCACGCAATGTTAAATGCATAAGGAGACTTCTCCCACTACATGACATTCTTATAGCGTTTTTCTTTTTTTTTAGCGAAGCAGTTTCAAGCACTTGCGTGGCTCAGTGGTAGAACACCTGCTTGCCGCTCAGGAGGCGTGGGTTCGATTCTCACTCGGACCGATATTTTATTATGATTTATTTGTTTACATCTATCTCGAATTTTCGCTGACGGACAAGGGCGATTTTTCGCTCACCACCAACGACGCCTCCGCCGACACTGGAATTTCTGCGAAACGAGCTCTTAAATGCTACCGCGTTAATACCTGGCGGCGGCCAGCGTATACAGAAATGCGGTCCTCGAAGGCGCGCAGGTCGCATGCGCATTTGTATGCACCGTTTTCCTATAATTGATGCCCTCTCGATCGCGGGCTTGTCAGCGATATTAGCCCTTTCTGATATGGTAATCTGATCTCTTATCAGGTGCCTTGTCATTTAACGTTGTCGCATTTCATTGTTGCCTGACCGTCGTTGCATCCTGCAGTAAGTGAACTGTTGCGCTGCTAAGCAGGTGGTTATGAAGGTCCGATTCCCGGCATGGAGGAAGGAAAGAGTTAGGAGGGAGCATTGAGCAATCCGACAGAAAGAAAGAAAGAAAGAAAGAAAGAAAGAAAAAATAGTACGTCAGGCTAGCAGACGCAAAGCTTCGCTTGCCCCCATTTTCCCTGTAAGGCAAAGGCTCCTGAGTTTTCTGTTTTGTTGACGCGACTTGTTTTTGCAAGATTGGAGGTCAGCGACAATGAACAGGATTCGGTAAAATCGACAGTGCCTGCAGGATTCACTGGTCCGACGGAGCTGTAAAAAACGAGGATTCTGATAAAAAATCAAGTGACGAAGGTGTTGCGCGCATCCGGAATGAGTAGTCGAGCTATGTGCGCATGTCAACAAAACTATGGATTACATTGGGTTCAATGCCATTGTTATGAAACTTAAGCCCGTACACACAGTAACCCGCCATAAACCCATGTCTGCATTTATTGTTATGTAAACCAGTCCCGTGACTCGGCGGCTTAAGTTGTATTGTGGAGCATGAAGTTACATGAATACAAGTTTTGCCTGCTGCAGTAGCATTTCGAGTCCTTAAAAATTCAGAGACCTTGGACTGCTGTTAAGATGGAAGCCAGCGAAGCAAGCGGCTGCGGCTGCATGTTATGGGGCAGCGGCTTCACGTCATTTCCGTGCTCGATTGCGCTTCTGTACGCGTAGGCGCTCCTTAAATTTCAGCTCTTTTTCCTCCGAGCGAACGACACGCGACTTTCCCATAGCTAGTCCAAGTGGAAACTGCTGATAGCGGCGCAGCGCTAGCGCGATCTCTTCGTCACGAGACAAAGGGGCACAACGTTTGGTGGGAGGTGCCGCCGCCGAGTATCGCTTGTGAAAAAGGCATCGGAGGCCGCGAGGGGTGTCGAAAATTGTTGTTCTACGCGTCGTTTAGTCCGCGGACGCAAACCGCCAGAAACTAGCCATATACGACTTGGATGTAAGAAACGCCGGGCCTGCGCGGAAAGCGCAGCACAGTCACAGCGAAATCTCGAAGAGCGGCATTTCTAGAGCCCGTTATAAACTCTTTTGTGGCTGCTAATACAAGTACAGTAGCAACGTACCCACTACGCCAGAAATCATAATTTTTGTGAAGTTGAGAAGCAACCACCACGACATTACTCGTCATTCTGCGGAGAAGCGAGGTACCAAATGTGCAGTTTCTTGATGCGGTAATTCGCATTATGTGACGCCCGGTCGTTATTTCACTCTTCCACAACGCTTTATAACATACGCTAACGTGAGAAAGAGATAGAGAGAGGGAATTAACTTTATTGAGAGCCTGAGGATCTGGATCATGGTAGCCTTATGGGCTTCCTTGGCAACCAATAGAAGTGGACTTGCGAGGAACCCACTACGCTATAAACCATCACAATTTTTGTGAAGTAGGGAAGCAGCCGCTATGCAATTTTTCGTCATTCTGCGGAGAACCGTGGTACCTGCTAAACACATTTAAGGCATTACGTGCACTTTGGTGATGCTGTGGCTGATGACGATGAAGTATTATGGAAGAGCCCTTTGTAATGGGTTGGAAGCATTCAACAAACCACTCGTTGCGCAACTCGCATTGTGTGACGCCTGGTTACAGAATTGGCGTTGTGTGACGCTTGGTTGTTATTTTACTCTTCTATCACGCTACATTACATATGGTAATGTGGTTCCTTCTCAACATGAAGCCTGTATAGGGTCTTTTTGCAAAGCAGTTTCAAGCACCGGCATGGCTCTGAGATATGCCAGAGGTTCAACCTCTGGCACACCTCAGAGCGATGCCGGTGCTTGAAACTGCTTGCAAGAATTTTAGAAAGCCAGTTCCGTAATTTATATTTTATTATTTTATTTCCTTTATTTTTTCATCTTGACACATTCTTGTAGCAATGTGTATTATTACTGTAAGTGGTGTCTGTGATTGATGTACATATGACGTTAATAAACCGGCTATAATGAAAAAAAAAACCGGCATGGCTCTGAGGTAAAACACTGGGCTCCCACGCAGAGGACCCAGGTTCGAACCTCATTCGATCCTGGAATTTTTTTTCTTATTTCGTTTTTTTTTTTTTCGAGCGATAATGGTTACGGACACCGGCGGCGGCGGTGGACAACTACGGCGCCGAAAACGGCCCCTGTTGTGATCTCATAACAGCTTCTGCTGTAAAATAAACCACAGCGGGCTCTCGGCTTGTGGTGGTGGTTATCATGATGGTGACATATTTTAACGCGACAGCGTTACAGACCTCGTTTCGCAGAAATTCCAATGTCGGCGTCGTAGTCGTTGGTGGTGAACGAAAAATCGGCGTTGTCCGTCAGCGAAAATTCGAGATAGACGCATCTGTATGAGTGCGAATCGAACCCAGGACGTCTACGCGGCAAGCAGGTGTTCTACCACAGAGCCACGCCAGTGCTGGAAACTGCTTCGTAAAAGAAAAAGAAACGCCATAAGAATGTCATGTAGTGGGTGGAGTCTCCTTAATTAGCGCATGTAATATTGCGTGGCAGAATCGTAGAAGCGCACCAGGCGTCAAAACACGTGAATTGCGCAACGAGTGAGTGGTTTAAAGCTGCCCACCGATTACAAAGCGTACAGCTGCGCAGGTGCGCGTGGCACCTTACGGGAGCGTAGTGGTTACTTCGCCACTTTGCAAAAGGAAGAATTATGGCGTAGGGGGCACTTCGCAGCTGCACTTACAGTAGATATTGTAGGATAGTTTGAAACGGGCATTGTAACGCGCACAAACGTTCCTTTCCTTTGCGGCACGTTTGAAGGCGAAGCGCAGAGGGCCCGATTACGCTATCGCGTTCTACACTTGAAGGCGAAGCTCAAGCGTCCTCCAAGTTTTTTTCGTGGCGAGCACTCACTGATAGGGATGGGCCAAGGTCCTTATCTGGAAATGCACATTTCAGGAAAATTCCGCCTTCGAGAAATTTGAATTCCTAACCCGCGCTTCCATGATCACGTGATGGTCCTCTCGTTGTCCCGTTAGCCTGACGAATGCTGGAAAGAACATGAATAATAATAATATAGGTTAACAATAATAACTGTTGGGGTTTAACGTCCCAAAATCATGACATGATTATGAGATAAGCCGTAGTGGAGGCCTCCTGAAATTGCGACCACGTGGGGTTCTTTAACGTGCGCCTTAATCTAAGTACACGGGCCTCAAGCATTTTCGCCGCCATGTTGTCTCTAGTACCAGCTATTCGTGCGGCCCGCGGCGTAAGGCTGACAGTAGAGACTGCAGTGCCGCCTTCGAGTCGCAGAAAACAGTCCACTTGTGTGTCGGTTGGTAAGTGACGAATTGTAACGCTTTACGAAGGGCTGCCAGTTCTGCTGCCGTCGATATTGTTGCGTGAGATGTCTCGAATTTAATTATCGTAACCAACCTTGGTATCACGACTGCTCCGATCAAGCTGTTCGGCAGGACAGATCCGTCAGTGTAGATGTGAGTCCTGGTACTTTTCGTACAAGAGAAGTAAATTGAGCTGCTTAAGTGCCGGTGACGACAAATCCGTTTTTTTTTCTGCACGCCAGGTATCGTAATGTTGATATTTGGTTGAGTAAGGCACCATGGAGGAGTCCGAGGTCTTGCGGCAGGAGTGAGGGAAGTTGGTATTGATTCACCATGCGCGGTCACTGTTTGGAAGTAAGATGTGCATGGTCGGTCCGTTGGTAGAGAGGCTAGGTGATGGCGGGGAGTGCGAGCAAGATGTCGTATATGTGTCATCAGCACTTCAACCTCAATGTGGGTCTTGATGTGGGTCTAAAAAGTGCTATTCGCGCTCACTTTGGAGAACTCTCGCATCACTTTTGAATTCAGCAAGGATCGGTGATGGCGGGGAGTGCGAGCAAGATGTCGTACATGTGTCATCAGCACTTCAACCTCAATGTGGGTCTTGATGTGGGTCTAAAAAGTGCTATTCGCGCTCACTTTGGAGAACTCTCACATCACTTTTGAATTCAGCAAGGATCGGACTGTCCTTATACACTCCAAAGTAATTTTTTTTTTAAAGTGCCTCAGATTCCATTTAACGTGCACCTAAATCTAAGAACACGGGCCTATAGCATATTGCCTCCATCGAAATGCGGCCGCCAGGACCGGGATTCAATCCCGCTACCTTTGAGTCAGCAGTCGAGCACCACGACCACTATAGACAGCTGTGACGTGCATTTGAGTAGAGATGAGCCGGTAGGTGTTGGGTCGGGTGCTGTTCTCGCTGGTTAATTTGTTGTTGTTGGGGCTTTTACGTCCCGAAACTACGGTATGATTATGAGGGCCGCTGTAGGGGAGGGCTCCGGAAATTTCGACCCCCTGCGGTATACTTTAACGTGCACTTAGATCTAAGTTTACGGGCTTCTAGCATTTAGTCTCCATCGAAAGGCTGCCGTGATTCGATCCCACGACCTTCGGAATCAGCAGTCGAGCACCATAACCGCTAGACCACCGTCTCGGTCTCGCAGGTTAAAGGATAAGCAGACACGGCATCGATAGAGCAGCGAACGCAGAGATGTCCGACGATCTAGCAAATACTTGACAAATGCTGTACTAAATACATTGAAAATAGCCCCTGCCTACTTCTCTTTCGTGTTCTATCTTTACCTTTATCAGCTCGTTCTGATGCTGTCCAGTGTGCTATATTATATACTCTATGGTAAGGCGTCAGTCTTTGTGCATGCACTTTCAGTGTGACAGGGGTATTAAACAGCGCTTTGGACAGGACGAAGTGAAAACGATGGACACGGCGCTGACTAACGACCAAAGCTGTCGCACTATTTTTCCAAAAGGTGTCCAGTTTCAATGCTGGGAAGAGAAATCGAAGGCCCACTGACACAAGCTTCTTGTGTCGAGATTTCTGTAACTCTAACAGACGCCCGACTATGTGTCCTATATTTATAGGCGCTACGTAGCCTACTCAGTTATATTTTAGTTCTCTTAATGAGACAATTAGATTACCGGTTACTGCTGCTCTCTCTCTCTCTAATCCTCACCGCCGTCTTCCTCTTTCTTAGAATTACGCCTAACGTTTCATTCCATAGCTCTCTGCATGGTCCTTAAAGGCATAGAGTTTCCTACAATACTTACTAGAGGGAACTCTGGCGCTAGTGTCTATGGGAGCTGCAACGCATGACGCTTCAGCCAGCATGGGAATGATGGGTAGTACACAAATTTGTCTAAACTTCGTTCTTTCGGCTCCGTTTGGCTCCGCGTCGGCTGCATCCGCTTTGTCGCAAAACTAAATTCAGCAAAAGTCAGCAGTTCCACTTCACCACTTTAACTTTTTTAGGCTAACCAAATCAGACCTGGTCACGAAGTTCACAACGGTCTATTCTTTTATCCGAAACGAACGCCAAAACACGGCAATAAACAAAGCCACAAGTACGTTTGAAGCCGCAAGCACGAAGACTAGGCAAATTTGTGTACTACCCATCATTCCCATGGTAGCTGAACGATCGCAGCGCCAGAGTCCCCTCTAGTTAATTTTAGGAAACTCTATGCTTAAAGGGACACTACAAAGTGATGCGACGAGTCGGTTTAGATGGATAAAGTGTACTCTGACTCTAATGCCGTTAATTTCTCCACCATAGGTTTATTATTACAGGAGGAAATCAAGGTCAAAGTTTCGTGTTTCAATTTCACGCCGAAATCTCCGCGCGTGACGTCAACGATTTCAAGGTCTATTTTTCGTATTTTGGCGACATTGGCTCAACGAAATTTCCTGAAACTTGGTATGTTAAGTATACGGCCCCTCAGAGGACAACGTGTTTCATTTTTACCGGTTAGGATCTACGTATGACATGGCAGACGCCGTCAAAATCCATGACGTCATAGCGCTTGGCGCGGGAACTTCAAGGTGGCGTCGCCACCTTCATTTACTTTTCGCGCGTCTTCTCGCGAACCAAGCGTCTTGTCGCGGTATAAGAGTGATGTTTTCGGTATTGTGAAACTGTAATTCACTAATGCGCGAAAAATCGTTTTCCTATTTAGTGTCCCTATAACTTCTCAAGTTTTACTGTCATTCTCCAAGTTTCTGTATACGATATGTTGAAACAGCTTTATTACGGCGATTGTGCCCTTTTCAAGAACAGCGGCAAGCTGCCGGTCATAGTTTGGTATAGTGCCTGTCGTATACATACACTTTGACACAATTTTATTCTTCTGTAAGCTTCATTATCAAGATCAGGGTCCCTGTTACTAATAAACCAATATAAACGTATTCTCGCACATATTCTCTGGAGGCTGACCGACAATCAAGAGTTCCTTTTCCGTAGCAAAACTACTGATCATAACCTTTGCGTTCTGAGCATTATTCGTAAACCATATTTTTACACTCTCTCGGCTGATTTCTTCATGATTTGTCGTTGTGTTATGCATGGGCGTCGGCAGGATTTTGCCTTGGGTGGTGTATACCCGGGTATAGCGGGAGCACTGGTGTGGCTTGGGTAGAGGGAAAGTGATGGTGTGGCTTGTGGGGGCGGGGGCAAGTGCCTCTTTTGCACCCCTTTGCCGACGCCCATGAATCTATGACGTTGCCCCGCCACGGTGGTCTAGTGGTTATGGCGCTCGATTGCTGACCCGAAGGTCGCGGGATCGAATCCCGGTCGCGGCTGCTCCATTTTCGATGGAAGTGAAAATGTTTGAGGCCCGTGTACTTAGATTTAGGTGCACGTTAAAGAACCCCAGGTGGTCGAAATTTCCGGAGCCCTCCACTACGGCGTCCCTCATAGTCATATTGTGGTTTGGGGACGTTAAACCACAGATATTATTATTATATTATACTGATTCTATGACGTTTCGGCCTGACGCTTTGATTCATCGTATGCAATTCAACATGAAGCTTGCAAATATGCACAATGTACACGCTATCAATACTTCCGAACTGTATACTACCGCGTCGTACCGACATCGAAAACGGTGTTCGATGATAGCGGCACAAATTATCGCCGTCGTGTTTAAGTGCAGTGCATGAGAGCGTTATCACGATGACGACGCAGCTCTTATTTCGAGAGAGCACGCGCACTTTTTAGATCGGCAGACAAAAACTGGCCGCCCATTATGAAAGCGGGTAGATGAGCCTAACAAAGTTATCTGCCTTCAACGTTTGAGCTTGAAAAACGACTGCTCACAAGTACTTAACGAACTTTGAAAGGACGAAACCGTGCATATATACAAATTGGCACTTTATTCAGTGAGTACAGCGCCATGCAGGGGCAATCGTTCTGTGTGATACCGAAGCGCGCGCGGGCACGCACGCACACACACATAACGAAAACTGGCAGCATGTTACACTCTCTGTCAGGGGCGTAGCCAGGGGGGGGGGGGGTTCAAAGCCCTCCCCCCCGAACTTTTTCAGTTTTGCTTGCGTATATATACATGCGCGCATACAAACGCACGCACGAACATATATAATGTATGGTTGAACCCCCCCCCCCCTCCCGAAAAAAATTTCTGGCTACACCCCTGCTCTCTGTAACATTTGAAGTGCTGCACACTTAGTAATGGATTATATTATACAATCGGGGACCAGGCTACCTGCAAGACACATTGAACCGCAGTGTGAGAGACACGCAGTAAATTGCTCTGATGTTCCAAGTCGATTTCAATGGTCCTCCCCTTTCCATTGCAGCTTTCTTCACCTCGGGTAGTGTTTGTTGCACTGCCTCCTAGATTGCCCCGCCACGGTGGTCTAGTGGTTATGGCACTCGACTGCTGACCCGAAGGTCGCGGGATCGAATCCCGGCCGCGGCGGCTGCATTTTCGGTGGAGGCGAAAATGTTTGAGGCCCGTGTACTTAGATTTAGGTGCACGTTAAAGAACCCCAGGTGGTCGAAATTTCCGGAGCCCTCCACTACGGCGTCTCTCATAATCATATCGTGGTTTTGGGACGTTAAACCCCAGGCATTATATTATGCCTCCTAGATCGGCAGAGCTTTTACCAATCGACGATGTCAGTTGATGACGTCATCATGTGCCGTCATTAGATACGTCACACTGGCTTCATGATGACGTCACAAATTCCGGCTATCTGTGAATTGATGATGGCGGCGTGATGTAACGTCACACCTACGCCCTGTAACGAGCCCTTACGGTGCAACGAGCCCTTACGGTCACGCAAAATCTCGCGAAGTCTCACACAACTCTCGCGGACGGGACCGCCAACATGGTCACTTCAGGCTTTCGCCTTAAAGAAACAAGTAAGCTTCGTCAGCATAAGTCTCTAATCAAGATAGAAACAAGGTGTTCCCATTTTTACTCACTACGTAAGCGGCAACCAGGCAGTTACGTTCAGATATGCGCAAGAAGTGCACTTTCGGGCGGAGAACGAATGATCAATGGACTCGCATTTGAAAGGACAATGAATCGGAATCTTGCTTCAGGCCACAACACTTTAGGAAAGCGGTGTTTTATGGTATATAAGAAAGACATATACTTGTTCGCTAACTCGTATCTATGGGTCGAAGCAGCGCAGTGATGACGCTCTTGGGTCCATTTGCGCGATGCTATCTTCGCGATTCCGGCTGACGCTGGAGTCAAAATGTTCTGCGCACGCAGCCGTTGATGCAAAGACCTGACAACGAGGTACTCGTGCTCTCCTCATTGCCGATGCTTGCACAAGAACCCTGTTCTGCAGGCGATTGCCGTTTGCTTATAGTCGCTCCTTGCCGAGTATAAGTAGCCTGCCCGAGCTGGCTTCGCTGTATGCGGTCGTTCAGTGAAATAACCCCGGAAACCCGAATGCAGCCCGAGGTATAAGCGGCGCAATAGCTCCGGCGGAGAAGCCGTTTCGCCGGGAAAAACTTTCTCTCCTCTCTTTATCGTCACTCGCCCGGAGCCACGACGCCGTGAGAAGCTAGAGCAACGAAGAAGAGTGCCGCCGATATCCATCCCTTGGTTACACCACGAATGCCCGGCACCGACGTAATTCGTTCACTTGTTTCTTCTATTTTTTTCTTACTTTCCCCCTTGCTTCCACATCTGGTCCTGCTCTTGTTGCTGTGGGCGCTGAGTCTGCGGACTAGCCAGCGCGAGGAGCGCACGGAGACGAACAATCCTGGACCGGCCTCGAACGAAGAAGGGCCTACGGCCGCGGCGTCGCAACCGGTTGGTTCCCTGAGGGAGATTCTGTCCCGTGGTGGCATTGAACCGACCTACGGCGACGGAATCTGCGCTCATCACCGACCGATTGGCTCGTCGATCGATCTGCCGCGGGGGGCCGAGACCACTTTCCCGTTCCGTTAACTGCGCGCGCGAAGACTCGATCGGCCAGCGGCGGCGGCGCACGAGAGAAGAAAGTGCTGCTCTTGCAGATAAGCGGCGGCGCTTCCTGGACGACGACGACGACGGACGTGGTTTCACGTGGGGTTGAACGTCCCCCTCGCGTCCGCGATGTCAACGGACCAGCCGGGCTACTCCCGGAACTGCCAGCCATGACCCAGTCACTTGGCGAAGCCAGCACAGGTGCGTGGCTGTCGCCCGGCAGCCCCGTCGAGGGCACGATATTTCGTCATGGTTGGGCGTCCACTGCCGCTTATACCACGGCTGCAGGCGGCACTTGCGACATGCCCTTGCGACACGCTCGTTGCACAAAACACGAGCTAAAGAAGCGTATATAGATAGTGGTAGCGAGATACTCTGGCAGCTGCGGAAAATAACCGTCCGGTTCTGGTTCGGACATGCGAACTTTTCTTTCATTTAGTCGTACGGATGTCACGAAGCTATAGAGAGACTGCGAAGCCTGCCCGCAACCTCAAAGCTCAGCAGTCTGAAGCCATAGTCGCTGGACCACATAGCGACCGGTTCTCTGTCGTCCTTGAGGTTACACAGTTCTGACGGGTGCAGTGCATACGTTCGCAATGCTTCAATACTTTGAGGAGTGCGTTCGCGACGAGTAATCGTGCCCACGACACCGAAGCTCAACAGCCTTAAGCCATAGCCGCTGGTCTATGTAGGGACCGGTTTTCTATAGTTCTTGATATTAGACAGTTCTGACGGTGAAGTGTATACGTTCGCAATGCTGATCCTTCGATACTTTGAGGGTCCTATCGTAATGTAAATTTGCAGCTGACCTCAGCCTGCTCAAGCAGGGGCGTATAGAGGGTCTCTCCGAGGTGGAGGTCAGCTTATGGTGAAGTACGGCATTCCACCCATGAAAGGACTTGATAGGTCCCCTTCTTGGGAGTATACATTCACAAAATTAAGGGGGGGGGGGGGTCAGTGCATCCGGACATCTGGTGGTGGTGGTGGCTTTCGCCTTCGTGTAGCCCTAGGAGAATACATGAGACATCCTGTGAGTTTTCTGTGTTCGCATTTTGGTCACATTGGCTCGATCGAAATTTTCTAAAGCTTGCTATGGTGAAATCTCTAGCTCCCTAAGAGTAGAATGTCATTCGTTTCTACCAATAAAGGATCATGCACGGCCCTAACAGAATCCGTCAAAATCTGTCACATCACAGAGAGTTGGCGCGGGAACCTCAAGGCAGCGTCACCACCAGCATGTTCTTTGTGCTTGTTGCCGCTTATGGGTCTTCTCGCGGCTTGCAGGAATTTTTCGGTCGCGTATAAACAAAAATTGAAGAATGATTAGTTTACATAGCAGCAAAGATAACAGTAATACAATAGTATGGAAAACAATCAACTAGTGAGAGGAATTCGGAAGTACGAAATTTTGATGGGGAATAAATTAACAAGAAATTATTGTGTCACCAAGAAATTCGCATATGGCTAAGCAGACGTTCCTGTAGCCCAGAGAAGACGCCCCAAGGGAATCAATATTATGAGAATTCAGAGTAATTCTTAAGTTTCTGAATAAATTTTCGAAATGTTTTTTTCTTATGGCGAGTGAAACGACGGCAAGTAAGTAATAAATGTTTTCAGGCTCTTTACCGTAACAGCAAAGCATTGCCTCTGGGTATTGTGAAAGAGCAGTTTACTAAATAAGAGAGAATTAATTTTTACATCGAAGCTGTTTTAGTCTACCCTGTGCCGTGGTCGTATAGTAGTATTAGTAGTAGGCGTCATGCAGGTCACGTGACCAGACGAGGGAGGGAACGAAGAAATAAATAAAACAAAAATGACGTGATGATGACAGAAATGATTGTTTTTGTTGTTGCTACTGCTGATGATGGAGATTACGCTAAATGATGACGACGCTGCTTGCGTGTGTGTCTGTACAGCCGTGATAACGTTGTGCGTTTTGGGCGAGTGGGCGGATGGAATGGGCCACGGCCGCACTGGAACGCTACCGAATAGCGGTCCAGCACGGCCGTGAATGAGCGTATCGTCACGCGGGATCCACATGGCTAAACCTGAAGAACAAAGAAACTACAGTGGAATCCTCAGCGAAAAGTTTGCCAAAACTTAGGAGCAAAATGTAACGCGCGATGAAAGTGGACATAACCTCGCTGTCCGAAGGTATCACGTATGTACGTTGTGGAACTGGTTGGAATTTTTTTTTCCGCATTTAGCGTCCCAATAAACATCGCAATCTATAGCGACGTGTCTCGCACGTCTTGTGCGCCTCTCACGTGTTGCAAACTTCGAGCTCATCTCTTCGCGTTTAAATCCACGCCACGCGTCGCATAAATTTTTGCTGAGGACGTATGTACCCGTGATGATGGCGCAACGTACACACAGATAAAACACATGTGGCGCAGTTTGTTTGCGCAACATTTCCGGCATCGATATGATCGTCGGATGGGATGCCAGAGCAACAAAGCTCAGGAACGTGCATAATGATTGTAGTGGCTGCGATTTATTTCTTCATATTCATTTAAAACAGTGCCGTACAAGAATAAACGGCATCTCACAGAAAGCGTGCCGTTTTACGCGCCCACTTAGTTTCAGAAGCACGAAATCAGGGCCATGCGTACTTTTTTCGGTGTAGGCGGAAAATGTGGGTCAATTAAGTTGTCTTCTGTACGACGACGGCTGCCAGATTAGCGAAAAGAAAAAAAGAAAGGCCATATTTCAATCCGCGATGATGTAACGGTTGAGAGGCACGGGTAAAAAAAAAGAACGTCTTAAGTTTCCTCGAAGTTCTCTCTCTCTCTTTTATTTTCTCAGGCGAAGCTTGTTAAAACGCACAGATTTCGGTGGCGCCGTCTTATGCGAGAAACCCGGCGCCAGCGAACGTACAGAAATGCCGCCTTCGAAGGTGCGCTGTTCACACGTGTGTTTGTATGCGCCGTTTTCCAATAATTGATGCTCTCTCGATCGTGGGCTTGCCGGCGATCAACCGTTTCTGCTATGGCAATCTGATCTCTCTTTTATCGAGGTCACTTGTCAGTTCACGATGTCCCATTTCATTGTTGCCTGAATGTGAACGCATGACCGTCGTTGTTGCCTGTAGCGACTGAAGTGTTGCGCTGCTGAGCACGTGGATGAAGGTGCAATTGCCGGCATGGAGGAAGGAAAGAATTGGGAGGGAGTATTGCGCAATGCGAAAGAAAAAGAAAGCAAGAAAGAAAGAAAGATAGCACGTCAGGCAAGCATTGCGCCAAGCTTCGCTTTTAACAGCGAAGTTGTTTAAGCTATCCGTAAAACCGTGCTCTTCGATCGAAAATCTCGCCCAGCTATGACGTCACTTAGCATCGCCATGGCAACCAGGCCAACTGAGCATGGCCCCCGAGCTTCGCCAAGCTCCGCCAACCTGCCTAGCCACTGCGCGCGACCGCTGCGCCGCGCCGACTCGTCGGGAGCGTCCGCTGCGCCTTTGCTTCGGCATGCGTAGACCTAAACGAACTCCGGTAGAAGCGGCGTATAAAGAACGACAACGTGCCGCCAAGCTGGAATATGCTCGGAGACGTGGAGCTCATCCTGCCCGTCGAGCCGAAGAAGCTATATGTATACTGCCAAGCGTCGCCGGCGAGCGAAAGAGCCAGGATATATGCCGCTCGGAGAAGGGAATATATGCAAAATCGCCGCGAATCCGTGCCCGGTCTGCGTGTAGTCAAGAACTTCCAGCGCAAAGTCCGGCAGAGTGCCGCTTCAGCGGATAACCGGTTTCGTCGAGAGTTTATGAGCACGGAATTTGGGCACCGCGTCTGTGCAAAACCTAGTGATGCCTAGCAAAACCTAGCAAAAACCTCCTCAAAACTTGAGAACCGACCAGTTTCGCTGTCTTTAAGCATTGCGCGACCTAGCGCATGGTTTGCCATCTTTCTTTTCTTTTTCTTTCCTTCATATGCATTGAGAGGCACGCTGATTACATGAAACTGCGCTGCACTCTATCGACTATAGTAACTGATGATAAACAAGCGTCATCCAGTGCTTCTTTTTTTCGTTTTTTTTTTCAAATATATATAGACGATGCCACAGCCACAATCAACTGAAGAACATCTATACGCCAGTACTGACATTCACAAACGCAGTCATTTCCCGCTATAGTCGTCGAATGCTGAAACGAGATGAAAGGCTTTGTTCGTGAGCTGCCATTATTATATCTTCTCTAATTCCCTACTGTAATTTCATGTATAGCGTACATCATTATGCCAATCCATGTACAAACTTTGTTATTGCACGCCACTTGTTTTCATCTCATTTTGTGCTAAGACTAGTGAGCCGCTCTTGCAAAAGCTCTGAATAGGGAGGGTGACGGTGTCTCTAAATAAATAAATAAAATAGATTCCTATCTTCTGTGCCTTCCGTGGAAGAGATACGTTTGTAGGCCAGAGAAAAAAAAAAAACAAGTTTCCTAACAAGCGCTGTTCCACAACAAGCACTTTTGTGACGAACGAATCATTTCAAGGCAATTTCATGCAATCTTTTCGACAGCGACACGTAATTTTTGCAAGCAGAGCAGCATAAGCCGGAAACAATTGGTACTTCTTCAAGCAGCAGTATATTAGATATGCGGATTTTTCCGATTGATTTCTCGAAAAGCAACGAAATCTTGCGGCTTTACTGCTAAATTAATCACGAATGCATAAGGCCTGCGAACTGTGTTATCTATTGCTGGCTGTCGAGGTATAGTACTTACGCTTATCTGACGCGCTGTCTTGAAAGCAAGGTGAAAGTGACACCGAACACATGTCATCTAAGTGGTTTTTACAATCTTACAAGGGCCTGAAACAAGTACAAAGAGAGAGAGAGAGAGAGAGAGAGAAAGGAAAGAGAGGGAGGTTAACCAGAGGAAGTCTATATTGCCTATATTGTTTATATAGCTTATAGAGGAAGTCTATCAGCATACTGCAGGTAATATGTCTCGATTGCTTGCTTTTTGAAGGTGTGTAGCAGCTGCGCAAAGAAACGAAGGCCACAACGAAGGTAAATCTTGGGTAATACCTCACCCCATTTAATTAGACGTGTAGGGCAATTCAATAAAGATACTTGAAATAGGCACCCAGTGCACACTAAAGATGGTCGAAGTCTGTTCTTGAAGGTCACATTGTCACATTCGTCATCCGGGCCAGGTGACCGCGAAAGTGGTCTCGTGTAGCATATACCGACACCGTATTTGTGTGTGAGCCGCATTTTTAGTAAAAAGCTGCCGGGACACTGAAGTCGCGCCCATTAGCGAGTGAGGCCCCCGGGACTTGTAGAGTGCGACGTCGCCGGCGGAAGGGAACGCGACGGGCCACAAAGGGGAGGACGTGGACAAAAAGGAGAGCGCGCCAGACGAGAACGCAAACGAAAACGAACAAGCGCGCGCTTGTTTGGAGGCGAAAACGCCCCCGGAAAGTGAAAGGTCGCTCCAAATATCGCCGCAGCAGTCTCGAAGAGATTCTGTCGGCGCTCAGAAGGCAATACTGTTCGCAGGAGTGTCGTCTTCCGACTGGTCGGCAGCCGAGATGCAAAGAAGGTAATGAGAAGGAGACGGCTACGTGGGTATCGTGCCCTGAATCGACGAGCCGGCGACCGTGACAGACCGACCATTCCGGCAATGGTGGGGGGCCGAAGGAAAAGCCGAGCGAACGGGCATAACAAAATTTGAAAAGAAAAAGGAATTATTTACGACGTCTTATCTCAATGTCCACGCGCATGCCGGATGTGGGACAAAAGCGCCGGAGGCCTTCCCAAAAAAAGTGCGGGGAAAGTGTGCGTCGCCATGAAAACCGATTCAGAACAGCATCGGGGCTACCCCCTTCAGAACCCGCCCGACATCCTTCCTCCCCCCTCCCCCCTCCGTACTTTCCTCAGTACAAATAGTAGGAGTGTGCGTCAGTGCGTCTGGGTGGGTCGAAGGCCCAGACGATGACCCTTCCAGGCTTTCTGAAGACGTCGAACGAAAGGGTCGTGCTCTGGAAATCGAAAACTGCGCTTTTGTATCTTGCGCGCGTAATATTTTATACGCGCGCACCGTTTTTTTTTTTCTTCTTCCTTTTCCAACCCTTCGCTCGCTGTGGCTACAGACGCCCTTTCTTCTCATCGTCCACGTCGGGCCGTACCTCTTTTTCCTCCTCCGGCCGCCCGTTTTTGCTCTCGGTGCAGCAGACGCGCGAGAACAGAAGATGTCTGCCGCCGTCTGCAGGTCCAGAAGAAAAGGATTCGAGAACTCTCCCGCTCCCTCGCGCCATTGTCCACCTGGTCCACGCGCCTCTCGCTGGCCTGGATCTCGGGACTGCGGGGTGCCCTGCTGGGATGCTTCTCCCCTTTCTTCACCCGTGCACGTGCTGTGCCTTCCCCTTCGGCGCGGCGAAACAAACAAGTGAGGCCGGCCAGAATGGTAAACACGGCTGCGTCGGCTGTAAAGAAAAAGAAAGTTGCCAGACGTTGCGATCTTCAGTTGCTATGCGTTCCACGCTGTTTACTCTTAGACTAGGACCACCTCCGAGGCCGGGTATGAGGGACTCAGGCTATGGGAAGTGAGGGAAAGAAGGGTTTCGAAGACGACAGTCCAATCTGTCTGGCAGGCAAGAAAGGGGAGATCAACTTTTTTTTTTCTTTTATCCAAAACTAGCCTACGGCTGTCTCGTTGCCGGGTGCTGGCGAGACGAGACAGTCAATGGAAAACAGGATGCACGGATCGGGCGGCGGGAAGTTAGGGTGCAGGGTGGCCACAGCTTGGTACTAGGAGTGGGTATGTAGAGCGCCCCGGCCAGAGGCAGACGGCCTCGGTGTAGAAGGCGCACGTACAAAAGGGTGCGAGACCAAGGGTTTCCCTTTCGCTCCTGCTACGGGCACCCGGATCCATTGTCTTGCCTTGACCAGGTGCTGCAAGAGACCCGGTGCCCACGTGCACTCTCGGAGAGAAAGTAGAACGCCGCACGGCGCGTGCCGCTTAGGAACGACTTTCGCAGATGGTCCGACGCGTGAGAGTTCAACTTTACGGGCCATTGACCACGCAAAGGCCGCCGGTGGTAACTATTGTGTCTTGAGCCTGTACGAACGAATAGTTCAAATGTATATACGCTAAAAAGCAGCATTATATTAATCTAGGTTGGCAAATCATTCGTTGAAACCACTTCTTTTATAGGTTTCTCCAGAAAACTGCGACAATTACTGAACATAATTAAGGACAAACTCCTTTAAGTTATACGCTTGTTTCTCAGTTCTGGTGTGTTAATGTGACGTCATGAGTTTCGAGGTACCACATTGTTAATTTAACATCTAACGTGGCATTTAGCCTGTCCAAATCCGTGACTTTCCAGAAACCTGGCGCTGGAAATATATGGGAAACGTCACCATCTGTCTTTGGTTCTCATTTGGGTCGCGTTTGGTTGCAGCTCAGCCACGTCATGTTCTTTCGCAAGCCGAATCAGCCGTCAGCTATGGGTAGGCTGAGCGCAGGAAAACAAGGGCACGAGAAGGCACGGTACGCACACACTGGCGTTTAATACTCTAATCTGCCCCCTGAATACTCTCTTGTGCCAGGAAGACCAAGATAACTGTTAATGGAAAAAAGGGAAGATCTCGGTCTGAAGTCTTTAGTCTGCTACAGCTCACCGGAGTAAGGATGAAAGGGAGAATTAGAGATAGAGGGAGGTAGGATGACAGGTGACTGAGATCCTGTGCTATGCTGTGAAGCCGTGCTGTAATATGCTGTGCGTTTCTGTGGAACATGTACTATGGGCTTTAACTGTAATGCGGTAATCGTCACATAAACGTAGCAAAGAAAACGAGTCCTCCATGAAATCCCCTTCCTTCGTTCATGATGTAGAACATGTGCTACACGTGAACACGCGCTGTAGAACATGTCATATGTCGTATGCTGTGCATCTCTAGAGGATGTGCTATGCTGTATTTAAGCCTGTCTCTCTCAGAAACTTCAAAAGGGACTCAAATTACGTTACGTCATGCACCCAGAAGTTTGTCCTCTGAAAAGGGCCGGGACGTCCGGATGATCTACCACGCATTTAAGTGTTCGTTCAGCCGCGTATTGAGGGCACATGCAGAGGACGTGGTGTGTAGTTTCCGGAGTGTGACACACGCAAGTCCCGGTTCTGCTTCCGTCCGATCTTGTGAAGGTATCGGCGAGTCTACGCAACACCCGGCCGTAACCTGCGCAGAAGTGCTTCCTGGACTCATCGCAGCCGAAAGCACAGACCAGAGTGCCAAGAAGCCAAGCTGTTTGATCCAGCGTGCAAATAGAAAACGGTATATCCTTACGCCTATGAGTAAGCCCGCCTCGGTGGTACAGTGGTTACGGTGCTCGGCTGCAGCTGACCCGACGGTCGCGGTTTCGATCCCTGCCGCGGCGGTCGGATTTCGATGGAGGCGAAATGACATGGAGGCCCGCATACTGTGCGATGTCAGTACACGTTAAAGAACACCAGGTGGTCGAAATTTCCGGAGCCCTCCACTACGGCGTGCCTCATAATCATATCGTGGTTTTGGCACATAAAAACCCCAGATATTATTATTACCTCATGAGTAAAACAAACGCCGACAGAGAACGTTTATTTTCAAAAACACCGAAGTTAACAAACGAGACTCCCACGCCTGTCATAGGAAAACTATACAGAACGCCTATCTCTTCGTCCACGCCTGTACGCACACAAAAAGTGTTTACGTAATGACAGCCTTGCCAAACACAAGCGTAATGTTGGAGAAGTGAACGCAGACACAGAGAGTTGCTTTATTTCTCCATGATTAAACTTGGAGGACGCTTGAGCTTCGCTCTTTACGAGTGCAACGCGACAGCGTTATCAGGCCCCGGTCGCATCGCCTTCTTGTTCCACCGTGCCGCGAGGGAAGGAACATCTGTGCGCGTAACATTGGCCGTTTTAAACTCGCCTTGATTACCTGCTGCAAGTACAGTTGTGAAGTGCCTCGCAGGGTTGGCGGTAACGCGTTACAAGTAACGATGTTACCGGTAACGCGTTACCTTTTTCGGTAACTTAGTAACGTACTCGTTACCATTTCGGAACTGTAACGGGTAACGTACTTACGTTAACATTTTTCGGTAAGGTGTTAATCGTAACTTTTTTACCCCAATTATCCCAGGAGTTTTACACAAAACTCCGTCTCATAGGCGCCACTATTGCAGAGCTCGTACCGACGTTCGTTTGCCGCAGCGGTGGCCTGCTCTCGGCCCGCCAGGCATTTAAATTCCGTCGAGTGCCCAGTGCGGACGTATTCCCTAAGAAGCGAGGCGATCTTTCCGATGACAGCTTCACAACGCAGTTGCTTAAATTCTACAAGTTTCAGTTATTAGAAAGTTCTCCTTGCAGCAATCTGGCGCGTTAACTTTGTTTTCAAAATGAAATTTGCTTCTTTCTATCGGCAACAGCGGGTACACGTTTCTAGAGTTATTCAAATTTTCCACAAACGAGGCTGATCTTCAACACCTTCACATAAACGCTCGAAATTTTTGCGGCAATTATACAGGTTAAAGCGAAAAAAATTGTATATGTGTGTAAATAATTTTCACCGGAAATAAGCCGTTTAAGAATTTCTTTATGACTATTTTAGCATCTGTCTTGTTAGTACAGAAGCACACCGTCAGAATTAGTGTAAATTTGCTGAGAGTTGTGTTGTTTCCTTTCATTTCATTTTGTTGTTTTTGTGTTGTTTTCTTTCAAATCTCATTTTGTGTTTAATGTCACACTGATAAAAATGGCTTTACCACGTGCTACAGAGTTTGAAGCCATCACATGTAACTGTAGAGACGACTTTAGGTCATCAGTGTTGGCGGTAACGCGTTACAAGTAACGGCGTTAATGGTGACGCGTTACTTTTTTCAGTAACTTAGTAACGTACTCGTTACTATTTCGGAACTGTAACGGGTAACGTACTTTCGTTACCATTTTTTGGTAACGGGAGGTGTCACGTTACTCGTTACTTTGAATTCCAATGATCCTCGCAGTCTTACACAAAATTCAGTCGTCTTGTTGGAGAGCCTTTCTCAGACCTCGCCCAAACGTTATTTTTTTCGCTGCGGCAGACTGCTGTCGGCCCGCCAAGCGTTGACAAAGCGACCCCGCACGGGGTCCTTTATTGCGCGGGCGAAATTGCAATGGGGAGCAAATTGCCGAAGTTTATTAAATGGATGGTTTTGGCTACCTTGCTATCGAAGTTCAAGTTCCTCGTAACCGTCAAAAGCGAGCTGTCGAGACCTGCTCGGCTTGTGGACACCAACACTCGGCGTGAGCTCTGCAGCGCAAAGGAGGATGACTTCTTCGGAAATGCCTTCTGAACGTAATCGACAACTGAAGATGAGCGACTGTCTCGGTACCTTTGATGCCGCATGGCATCGTCATGAGCAGGCTCAAGGAAAACTTTCCGCGCGTTCACCAGCTCTTCCTTAATTAAAGTGAATACAGAAGTACCACGTAGTGCGTCCGTCGAGCTCCTATTTAGCGTAGGTGCGGACGTATCCGCTAATAAGCGAGTCAGGCTGTCCGATTAAATATTGAAACACAGCTGCTGCTTATATTCAGCGGTTTGTAGTCACATTAAAAAACTGTCCCTGCAATACTCTAGCACTCTTTATAAACTTCGTATTCAAAATTAGTTTTGCGTCTTGCTATTTCCATCTGCGCCTACGTTTCTGGTTACTGAACTCCTGAGAAAGCGAGGCCGACCTTGAACACTTTCACATACGCTGTCGCAATATTTGCGGCAATTATACAGGTCAAATTGAAAAAAAAAAGACTTGTTTATGTGCGCAAATAATTTTCCCTAGACATATGCTATTTAAGTATTCCTTTGTTGTTGCCAAAATTTCCGCATTTATTTTGGAAGTAGAAGCACACCGTCATAATTACTGCAAGTTTATTCAGTGATGTTTTCATTGCGGAGAGCGTTGATGACGAAATCGGTCACTTTGTGTTTAATGACTCATTCCGAAAAATAGCTTCCCCATGTGCCCCAGAGTTGGAAGCCATCACACGTAACTGTACAAGCAACTTTAGACGACTGTAGTACTGCGAAGATACGGCAGATTCGTGCAAATCGTTCTCATTTAGTCATTTTTTCGGGTAAAATTTTCGTTTGGGCGACAACTTTAATGTGACATATAAATAGGAGTTTTATCAAGTTTCTATTGTAGGTTCTTGAGGCTAGGACGCACTGATTAAGATTTATGACTATGGGGTAACGGCAGAAGTAACGTCCGTTAATTTTTTTCGGTAACGGTAACGGTAACGCGTTAACTTTTTTTAAGGGTAACGCAGGGCGGTAACGCGTTCCTTTTTCTTTAGCGTAACGAGTACCGTATTTAGTTACTTTTTTTCGGTAACGCCTGAAGCACTGCTACTACGCCATAATTCATCATTTTGCGAAGTAGCGAAGTACCCACTACGCTCCCGTAAGACAATACGCGAACCTAGGAAGCCGCACCCTGTTGATGCTGTGGCCGATCATGATGATCAATTATGCCGGAGCGCTTTGTAATGAATGCGGGGCCTTTAGACGACTCACTCATTGAGCACTTCACGTGTAGAGACGCCTGGTACGATTCTACGTTTCTGTATTGCAATATCACATATCTCAACGCGGCTCCTTGCACGACATTACGACTGTATGGGGTCTTTTTCCTGAGCAGTTTCAAGCACTCCATGGCGTGGCTGCGTGGTAGAGTACTTGACTGACAGCCTTCCATCAATCGAGATTTCTCGCTGACAACCAATGCGGCCGACGCAGACACCGCATTTTCTGAGACACGGGTTTTTCTAGCGAAGTTTTTCCAGCCGCTGTAGCTCAGTTGATAGAGCATCGCACGCGTAACACCAAGGACGTGGGTTCGGTTCCCACCGGCGGTGAGTTACTTTTTCTGTTCACTTTATTTATTTTTACGTTTATCTCATAATTACATACACTTGGATTGAAAACAACCTGTTTCGTAAGGTTGGGTCTAACCTAAAACGGGCCCCCTCTATTTATTCCCCTTATTTCGTCCAGGCATAATGAAAAGAAAGAGTGCGCTTGCCGTGGCTTGCTGCGTTACGTGAAGTTCTCTAGTCTACATTTATAAGTCCATAGATGCATGTGTAACCAACTACGACATCACTGTGACCGCTGCATTTTGAGAGATAGAGAAACAGCATTTATTGAAACTGCAAGTGTAAACTCCCCTCCCTTAGGTGGCTGCTCCTTCGGCCCTAGCGGCTTCTTCGCCTTGCCTGATGACTTTTAGTTGGTCCTCGATGTTTGAGCTAAGCAGCGCGTTCTCCCACTGCTTCGCATTGATATATCTGTTGTTTGGCCCCTTCAGGATGTTGGGGCAAGCCCAGATAATGTGTTTAAAGTCCGCCCTTCTATTGCAGTGCTTACATCTGTCTGAGCGGAGATCTAGGTAACAAGTGAAAAAAAATGAGGTAGATGATTGATTCAGAGCACCATACACTCTAGTGCGGGATAGCGGTAAGCTGCCCTTTCATTTATTTCCACATTTATAACTTACAAAGGAATCTGTACGATGATAAAAGTTTAGAAAATTCCAGAGGCGACCCTAGTCCGTGACTTAGGCATCTGGTATAGCGCCACTAGCAGGTCGGCATTCGTGTGCCCTAGCTGTGTTGTATTCCTTCGGTTAACATTGTGTTTCGCGTGCTGCCGAAACGGATCTCAGAGGCCACGTAGAAAGAAGCGCGTGGTTGAGACCTGCTCCGCCAGGTGCCGCAACGATCCCAGCTTCGCACAATCTTTCAATAAACTCAATGAATTAATTTTCATTAATTATCCTGTCAGTTAATTGGCTCTTAAGTTATGCTCCGATATCACATGTATCCAATATAACTCTTAAAGGGACACTGAAGAGCTAAACGATTTTTGTCATATTAGTAGAGTACTCTTTCACGATACCAAAAACACCACGCTTGCTGCGAGAAGACGCTTAGTAAGCGAGAAAACGCGCAAGAACAATATGTGGGTGGCGACGCCATCTTGAAGTTTCCGCACCATTCGCCGTGACGTCACATGTTTTGACGGCGCCTACTAGAGACCATGCAGTTCCAAATCGGTGGAAATGAAGCACATTGTCCTCTGAAGGGGCCATAGACTTAACATACTAAGTTTGGGGTAATTTTGTTGAGCCAATGGCGCCAAAATACGATAAATACACTTTGAAATCCGTGACGTCACGCGGGGAGATTTCGGCGCGAAACTTAAAAACGAAACTTTGAACTCAATTTTCTCCTCAATTAACAAACCTGTGATGGCGAACTTAACGACATTACAGTTCTCAGAGCACAATTTATTGATCTAAACCGATTCATTGTTTCTCTTTAGTGTTCCTTTAACGTGAACCAGAACCCTAGGACTGTCTCCTTTTAAAGGCTATAGTCTTTCTTGGGATACTTGAACGCAGAAATTTTGGTCTGTCTGTCTGTCACACGATTCAGCCGCCCGGCCAAAGTTTAAGCACTTGCTGAACGCCCAGCCATCTTGAACTGGTAGCTGTGTTCATACTTGTGAACATTGTCGATCAAAAAATTGGCCGCGTATCTGCGTGCTTCGCTGCAAATGTCGTCTAAAGACGATAGAAGAGGCGCTGCGTGAGATATGGACGCCATCTGGCAATACGTCGGGAAACACGAGTGCTGTGTTGCGGGCTGGTAGTCCCGGCGCAGCGGCAGGCGAAGACCGGCGGTGACCAACGCGACCGGTGGGGACGCCGGCCAGCCCGAACACGCTGTTTGGCGCGATGCGCCGAAGGAGCAGAAACGTCCGCACTCAACGAGTACTCTCCACAAACTCTCTTACTTACACGTCGCCTGGGTAAAACAGGAATGCCAGAGCGGCGCCCCCTGTCATTCGTACAATGCAATACTGAACCGAAACCGAAACACAACATGAGCTTGTGCAGAGGGCACGGAGGAAGACAAGTTTCAGCGCAGTCGCATTTTCAGCGCACCTTAAGAAACTATGGTTGTAACATTGTAGGGCGAGTAGGGCCAGAAAGACCGTCACGACGAAAACCTGCCTCCTCAGTCGTATTCGCCTGTAACGTTGGTGTGGCTTCGCGTTCCCTCCTCCGCTCCTGGCCTTTCCACAAAGCTACTGCCTAAGTACGAAGGCCCCTACCACGTCCTACGTCAAGCATCCCCAGTTAATTATATGAATGAGCCTGTTCAATCATCTACGGACCGCCGTCGTCGCGGCCGCGAGACTGTTCACGTCGATCGACTGAAGCCGCATTATGACCCACCAGTTGTACCTGTTCCTTAGGTCGCCAGGAGGCCAGGATGGCTCCTTTTCCGCGGGGGAGTGATTTGTAACATGGTAGGGCGCAGACAAGAACGCCTGCGAAAGAAGACGACGAAGACGGTTGTTGTTGGCGCTCGCGCTTGCTCGGCTTGGACCGCTGATCGCTTCAGCTGTGGCAATCTTTTAATAAACGCGTTACTGTCTCAACGTTAAACGCATACCATCAAGGTCTTTAAAATTGCGTATCTATGTATTTTCTTTTAAAGGAACACACCGCCTAATACTTACCTAGTGATGTTGCGCCTCAGATATGCGTAATGTTTGCTTTTTGATCAACAATGTACACAAGTATGAACCTATTCAGCCGTTCACGATGGCTGGCCCTCGGGCAAGTGGTTCAACTTTGGCTGAGTGGCTGAATCGAGGGACGTGCCGACAAACAGAAAGACAGACAGAAGGACAGACAGAAAGACAGACCAAAATTTCTGCGTTTAAGTTCCCCAAGAAAGACTATCGTCTTTAAAAAGCAAATATTAAACATATCTGAGACAAACATCAATACGTAAGTATTAGGTGGTGCGTTCCTTTACTAGAAAATATATAGATACGTAATTCTAAAGATCCTAGTGTTTCTTAGGCTGCGCTGAAAATGCTAGTGCTTCTTATGCTGCGCTGAAACGGCGCAGAAACGACCGGCAGAAAAGAAACGGCCGGCAGAAGACTATCGTCTTTCGACGACATTTGCGGCGAAGCACGCAGATACGCTGCCTATTAGAGCCAAGGAAACACCACACCGAAAAGATATCTTACCCCGAAAAGCCTCTATACTTGTTCTAGTTAAGCAGCTGACTTTTTTTTTAGGTGACCGCACGAATATTCGAAAAGCCGGAAGTAACTTCTCGACCGGAAGTGCTTGGAAGAGACACAAGCGTGCCACTCCTTGCTCGTGCCATTAAAAAATCTTCGATTATTTTGTGTACAATGCACTCTACTACGGTAACGCACTTGTTATTGTACGGGGTAATCGACTAACGAAACATCACCATGACATCACCCTGGCGAAACACTGCCTCATGGAGCCGAAATGCACAGGCAACATCGGCTACCTACCATTCTGCACAGCCTCCATACTCGCCCAGCTGTCCAGCGTGGCCATTCTTTAAAAACATGTTCAATGACTCTGACAGCTATACATACTGAGTAATAATCACCAACCATTTCAAAGGCGGCGTAATTCTTGTATCTTATGATGCCATTTCATCGATTAAAAGTTGCGGCCCACACCATTCACGATGACCGCCAACATTAATGTCGTTAGCATTAAAGCAGTGTATTGGACAACGCTGTATTGTTCGAACGCTTCAAGCGCTTCTCGGTCTGCCGACGGTCTACACTCTTTCTCGACGCTGTGTGACAAAAGTGAGAGTCCCAGCGTTGTTCCGGCTGACAATAACAAATAAATCATTTACGCCTCAAAAAGGACGCCTATGTAATCATTCCGTGATACACTCCAAGGAGATGCTGAACGAAAATCTGCAGTGCCAACGATTCGCAACTGGCCGCGGTTGGCAGGCCGCCTTTCGTGAAGTTTACTTTCTGATACCCTTGTTACACAAACAGCCTAAACCTCGGTCAGTGTAATCGCGGTTAAGCGTAACCGCGGTTCGCTTGTTTGCTAATTGATTCTGTACTCGATTGTTACGACCTATGGTTACGATTCCAAGTGCCAACGGTTAAGCACGCCCAAAAATCCCATGTTACACCATTGGTTACACCAGTGGTTACACCTTTTTGGGGCGGCTTACTAGCCTCAGAGTGCGTAATACTCTAAATCGTCGATAAAGAGAGAGAGAGAGAGAGAGAGAGAGAGAGAGAGAGAAATAACTTTATTTATCTCATCTTAAGGGAAAGGGGCTGCGAGAAGGCGAGGGATCCTACTAGCGGTAGGCCTCCTCTACCACCTAAGCCCACCTCAGGATAGCCTCGTGAAGTGCGCGGTTGTATGGCCGCCTCCCACAGCTCCTGACTACAGTGAAACCTCGGTGATACGAATCTCACGGGACCACCAAAAATATTCGTATCATCCGAAATTCGTATCACCAGAAAGCATGGAAAATTAGCATGCGATAAAAGAAATCTGGCGTACATTTTCATTTATTGTTTTTCAGGGCCGCAGCAACGTCAGGAAGAACCGTGAATGATTGTCAGTTAAGTTTTTAGATGTCGGCAATCATACCAGCACTCGTAAATATACGGTCCGTACACGCGTATTTAATTAATGAACCAGGTGCTTTGTGACCCGCGACAGCAGTAGCCCCTTCCAAATTTTAGTATGATTTTTTGCACGAGACCGGAGTACTGCAATGATAGTAACAAAAGAAGCGCTTTGACGCGATGGATCAAGGCCACAAAATTACAAAACCCCGGTCCTGTGTTATGATTTTGTTATTGCGGAGGTGTTGAGGATATTTTCTGGGAGATTTACGGCTGTGCCCGCACAAGTGCGACCTCAACGGTCGCGCATGTTGACGTTGTGAGGCCTGACTCCTTCGCCAAGACCGTCCTCGCCTTCTTTCGGTCCTCGTCCACCTTTCATAGGCTATCTGATGCACGAGGCAGGCACGTGTAAACACAGTACGACAGCAGCCCGCGTCGACGCGTTAGAAAAAAAAAAGCATGGCGCTAATGTCCTCTGTAATCTAAACGCGAAGGCACAAGGAGGCACATAAGAGCCTCAAAGATTCGCGCACACAATCTCGGAGGCCGTAACGCGTCTTTAAAGGTTTATTCTGACCCATATTGTAAGAAACTCTATTATTCTGACCGTAAGAAAAGGGTTTTTCTTACACCGTGGTTCTGACGATTTGGTGGTGCGGCGCGCATGCCCGCGCTTGCGTTCCCGCGCTCGCACGTGTTTGGCGCGTCTTCCGCGACAGCGCGGACAGCACCTCTTCGTACCTGGGCGGTAGCGTACGTTCGTATCAAACGTCGCTGGGTGAAAATCGATTCGCAGCAACCGTACTCCATTACATAGCAGGCCAATGGGCCTTGGCCGGGACCAACAAAAAATTCGTATCACCCTGAAATTTGTATGAGCTGTGATCGTATCACCGAGGTATTTTTACACTGCCACATAATGTGGGTCCGTTCGCCTGACGGAACGAAACTTGCAGTCCGAATTAGGGTACATTCCGGGTTAATTCTTGTGGGGTATAAGACAGGGGAGAGAAAAGGGTTTGTAATCTACGCCATAGAACCTCGCGCCTGCGTGAGGACCGACGTAGTAAAGGCGGGAGGGTTTGGCGACTTAGGCGGTAATGCCCGCAAATGTCGTGGTATGTAACCAATCTGTCTTTAGAGGCAAATGCAGGAGGGAGATTATTGGTTTCTGAAGCGTCCCCTAGTCTAGCCTACGCTCGGATCGCGAAGGCTCGAGCGCTTGCGTGGGTCGCTTCATTACCAATTATGCCCTGTGAGAAGTAACGGCCAAGCTATAGAGGGAAGAAACGACGCGCGTAGCGTTTCTCTTCGCATTTCACGACGCTTTGAAGGAGTGCATATCGAGTATCAGTGTTTATTATGTGCTTGTTGATGCCATCTTTGCGCGGGATTCACCATACGCGGTGTCCACGTATATGTTAAGAATTTAAGCTACCGTAAGGGTTAAATCATGATCATGGTCGTTAGTCGTCGGTACGGAGATGTGCCACTAGGCGTCAACGTAAGTGAGATGCGTCCACATCAAGCGGTGCTATATCTGCCAAACAACAGTAGACATTGTACAAGCTCTCATATACCAATGCACTATAAATAATAAACTACAGGGGCGTAGCCAGAAACTTTTTTCGGGGGGGGGGGGGGGGGGTTCAACCATACTTTATGTTCGTGCGTGCGTTTGTATGTGCGCGTGTATATTACGCAAGCAAAACTGAAAAATTCGGGGCGGGGGGTTGAACCTCCATAACTCCCCCCCCCCCCCCCCCCCACCCCCCTGGCTACGCCCCTGATGAACTACTTCTGTGACGACAAGTTTCACTTTCGTGTTATACCGATTCCTATGACGGAGGGATCAGCCATAATTTTTCTGAAGGGACTTAGCTCGTTGATGCCTTCCATGCTCGTGATGAACAGGATGCATATTTTTAGGGAGAGGAGAGATATCGAAATTCTCATGGATCTGGTGGGGAATATTCAATTTTTCCTTGGTAATCGGTGCTGGGGTAATATTTAGGGAGTTTAAAATACGCCAGTGTGGGTGTTCGATAAGCCTTGGTACTGAGCTGTCAGATGGGCTTCTGAGAGCTCACTAGAGGTATTCAAGGTGCCTGTAGCAAAATGTTTCTCAGTAGAGGCTGTATGTACTTGGCACTTGAATGGCAAACTTGTATAGCTTGCGTATCAGTGAATTAACCTTATCTTCCTCAGGCCTTATTAGGTGAAGATAAGGGAGGGAGAATGCGATTTTACTGATGGCAAATGCTTCTACCAGTCTTATTAATACATCTGTTTCGCGAAGACCACCGTGCTTATACGAGACGTACCCTTCCTATAAGCTGTGTTGTGTGGTCTACGCTATGCACATCCAGTCTAACAAACTCACTACTTGCACACTTCAAACGGTTGCAAAATCGTCAAAGGTATTTCTAAACAAACATTCTTCAAAACAATCTTTGGGCAGCTAACTGCTGCCCAATGATTAAGTGCTTATATAGTACTGCAAATAGTTCACCGTTTTTTTTTTCTAAACACCGCAGAATTTCAGAATTTGTTATGTTGAAGTGTTGTTGATGTTAATAGTCTGTGATGTAATCGTCTGTGATGCGTCCGACCAAGGTGCCGTAGCACCTAATTAAGAATTAGTTTTCCAATCCCCATAGCTGACGGATGTCACTCCTGTGTAGTGCGAGAGTTCGTGTGGTATGGGGCTTCTACGCCGTCGAATACCTGCGTCATTGTGTCGGTACTCGCAGTGCACGTTCGCTCAGACATAGGCAACGAGAAAGTTGATATGCACACACTCTTTATTTACAGTAAAATCAGCGGGGCGAAGGAGAAGACCCGGACCCCGTTGCAGCAGATGGCTGGCTCCGTCCTGCTTCCCTCGTTCAGGACAATCACACCGTGCTGGTGTCACGTGACTTGTAGGTAATTCCCCTGCTCTTCAGCTCACGCACCGTAGCCATCGGAAGCCGGCCGGACACCGAGATGGCGTAGATACCCTTGGCCTTGCGGCCTGCGAGGAACAATCCAGCGATTGAGTTAACGATAACAAAAATGGTTTTATTTGCACCGATACAAAGTTGATGGAGGAGGTGAGAGAAAAAAAAAGCGACCACGATTTCACCCTACTATATACGTCAGGCAGAGACGGCGGTGGCAACAGAACAAAATATATGGCGAAAGTACACAGCACTAACCAAAATATGGGATACATAAATGTCAAGCCTACTGCGGACTGCAGTGGTGGCAAGAAAACGCACGATGTATACGATGTACACCGTGTTGCCGCATGGTTGTATAACATGTCTTTTTTATTATATTATTAACCATGCAATCAGCATTCAACCGAAATTCTGCTACTGAAGGAAGAGGACGGACAACTGAACACCGTATGGATGTCATAATCGCGTCAGTACGCGTTCTTGCTGGCTTTATTTTTTTTATCTAGGCTAACGTTAGCTGGGACCACATATACCTTTCGGTATATGTGGTCCCAGCTAACGTTAGCCTAGCATAGAATATACTTACGTCTATGCTTACCTTACGGCTATTCGTAGCTGCATTCTTTATCTCAGCTCTACAATATTTCCTTGAGCACGGGACGGAACTCTCTTTTTTTCCTGTTATTTCTTTTTTTCTTCGTGCAGCGGCACGCATACGTCTCCAACATGCGACGCCAAATAGATGAATGCACATAGATCTTCGGAAGCGGTACCACGGCTTCCGCCCTCAGAATAAAACAAGCCATTCCCGAAGTACAGGTCTCTTCTTACGTAACACGCCCGAGTTTCTTCTTGCAATTTTATTTATACGTTATGCTCCCACCAATGCTTCACACACGATGTCAGATACAGACAGGCTCAACGGAAGAGAAGTGACATACAGAAATGCGAAATGCAGTGAGCAATCATTCAGGTTCTCGCGCGGGGGGGGGGGGGGGGAGGATATATGCAGTGGATGATGGCAGCGTCGAGGGTGTATCTGCAGCGGCATACGAGAAGAGGAGGAAGAAGCTAGATGATACAAGATCCAGAGACGAGCTTCGTCACTATATATGGGCGTTCTTTCTTGTAGCAGCACAAGAGCGCACGCAGTCAAGCGAGCAGTGCACCAGAGAGCCGCCTCCCCCAACTCCCACGTGAACGTAGCTTATAGCCTCAGCGGAATACGCGATCGACTGTTTTCTTTTTTTTTTTCGAGGTCGCTCTTTCCGCTGCCTAAAGAAGGGGACCCCTCCCTTTCCCCATCGACTATGCAGTGCTCCGGCTGTGCGAAACGCCAGTGCATGCATCCCGTCGTTGTGCCATGCGTGCATAGCAACGCACCAAACTTGTGGGAGCTACGCATCGCGGCGCACAACGGAGCGGAGGTACGCGCACTTTTCACACGCCACGACGCCTTGACACCGGCTGCTTCTCGTCGAAGGATTTAGAAGGGGGAGGGGGAAAAAGTAGGAAAGGGAGAGCATACGTGTTACAACACACGCGCACAAACGACTTTGAGCAGAAGTATGCGCACCAGCGGTTTCAGGATAAAGCAATTTCTCTTCTCCACATGTGAATGCAACTTGAAATTGCGGGCTGCAGCACAAAGCATGACGTTTCGTACAACCCAATGTACTCGCAGATTTATGCTTGTGCGACTAACTTATTATTGAATAGAGTTGTCGGTTGTTGTCTTTTTTTTTTTTGTCAGCCTGAGCCTGTCATGTGCGTAACTTGTTACTCCAGGTGAACAGCTTCGAAAACGACCTAGGTAATTTAATCCCGGGATTTTACGTGCCAAAACCAAAATACGATTATGAGACAAGCCGTGTCTGGGAACTCCGGATCAATTTCGACCAGCTGGGGCTCTCTACCGTGTATATGAATCTAAGCACACCGCCGGTGTTCTTGCATTTCGCTCCATCAGAACGTGGCTGCAGTGGCTGGGAATCGAACCCGCGTCCTCGTGCTCAGCAACGCAACACATTACTCGCTACAGGACCACAGCGGGTCCGGCGAGCGAGTAGACAACGAAAAGAAAGTGGTAGGAATTCATAATCAACATCGGAAATGAATCTAGGCGCACGCATCGTTTCTTGACGTGTTGAACTCGCACGGTTATTTGGAAGATAACGCGCGCAAAGGGACTCCAGAATCTGCGCTACACTCTTAATCACGTCCTGCGTAAAAGCGCTAGATATAGCCAGGACATAATTCCTCTTTCGCGTAGTTTCCTGGCTAGAGCTGGCATTTTACCCGGGGTCTGATTAATACGAGTGTATTAGAAGAAAGTGACACGTTTTAAGTCTGAAACGGATACAGTCTCCAGAGCGAAATCCACTGCCTGCTTATTCAAGAACCAAAATCCAAGAAAACAGCGAATCAGTTTGTGAGTGAAGCGAGCGCGTCCGTATGAACTCGATACTTCCAGTCCACGGTGAGCAGCTCCGCTCCCGAAAGAGGATGACTCGTCCGCTCTCACCATCGCCGCCTTTTTTTGCACAAGTTCCTATACTGTCGCAAAGTTGCAGAGAGAAAAAAAAATTCAGAAAGTAAATAAGCGTAAGGAAGTGGTGGTGGAGGCGGCAAAACACCCGCGTGAAACGGAAACTCACTTCCTTGTGACCCACTGGCCCCCTCACGCTTAAACAGCGCCAAACACCGACTTGACCTTGGCGCTGAGTGACCGGTCGGCCGGCCGCTCCCACACAAACATACACAACTCGCGCAGGTAAAAGGAGAGCAAAATAGTAAAGCCTCGCTCTCACTGCACCATCTCCTCACAATGGGGACGGCGGGGAGTGGTCTGTAAGGTGGTTGTAGGAGCACAGGCGTTTACTGCGGCAAACGAACATAAAAAAAGAAGCGCACATGCTCGGGGATATATACAAGCACGCTGACGGATCTGCTTAGTAAAGCTGGCGAGAAATAAACACCATCCCGGAGGAGATAGAGGAGGGGAAACGGAGGGGCATTTACAAGGTCTTCGTTTTCACCGTGACAGGGCCGGGACGGCGGTGGCTTTTACATATTGCAGTAAGCACCTCCGACGCCTATACCCGTCGACGTAACCTTCGGACGACGAGACCAGGCGGAAATAATAGCAAGGACGCGAGTAATACCGCGCACTCGAAGTCCGAACGCAACCTTCAGGGAGTCGAACCATCGACGGACGGACGGACGAGGCGGCGCACAATGGAAGGTGTTTAGTGCGTCCTGCCTTCGGGAACGATGGAGGAACCGGAGTGGTGTTATGGGAGCCGGGGGTCGAGAGAGAGGACGAGATTTTTCAAGGTGAATCCGCGTGGGGTGGGAGATTGCAGAGGTGCGCTGGCGATCACATAATACTGGTGCGTGCACGTTTTGCAACGCACAGCGACCTCAAGGTTAAGAGGGGGGTGGGGTGGGGTGCTAGACAGAAGCGCTGAATTTGTTGAAGCTAATAAAGTATTCCTTGAAAAACTCTATCTTCATCAATTTCCAATTCAAATGTTGACTATTTACAGGCAAAATGGCAGTCAATATTACCTCGCTATTTCACCTACATATCAAGTCTGAAACTGATGTTCGGTTTTGCCATACAAGGAATTGATGAAGACATCAGTGGTATAGTCAGGCGGGGTGGTCTAGGGGGTTCAAGTCCCCCCCCCCCCCCCTAAAGTTTTTACATTTTGTTCAACACCGCCTCTTTCCTTATTCCACACCGCCGTTTCACCTTCAATTTTCTTCCCATCGCCAACTGTACCGATACAATGCGCTTGTCGACAATTTACCACCGAGTAAACAATTTAATTTAGAGCCAATGCACTTGGGTGGGTGGCTTTGTAGTCCGGCGGCCACGAGCCCCAAATCGCTCGCGTTCCAGGCGATTCGTACATGTCGAAGTATGTGCCGAATAGTAACAGACCGTCCGCATTCTTTGCAGGCGTTTCGCTAGTCGCGTACAGCATCGTCACGAGCTGATAGGCAGTGTCAAGGCGCGCACGCAGACCGGCAACCCGAACCGATGAATTCCGTTCGCCTTTGAAATCCGAGAGCACGATCACGCATAGTGCATCCGCTTCCGAGATCCAATTCGAAGAAATGTACTTCACGAGGTCGATTTCATTCTTCCGAACGCAGGTATTTCCTACTCAGACGCCTGCAAGACGGCTCAGCGACGTAACTGCTTCTTATTACCGACCGGTACGTCACGTATCCGGAAAACCCCTCATTTTGTTTAAATACCCCGGTTACGTGCCGAAGGCGTTTAAGAAGAGCGGAGTGGGAAACTATCACCGTCTCCTCAAGTTCCTTGGTGTAAAAACCGTTTCGATGTGCCTAAATACAAGCAAAGACGAAGCTGTCAAGTCGTGGGGTAGGTTATATGTATACGTCGATGCTCTCATGGCATACTTAGCATGATGCGATGTGTTTTCGCCCTGTACTTAGACCATGAAAAGCCACGGTGGTCTAGTGGTTATGGCGCTCGACTACTGACCCGAAGGTCGCGGGATCCTATCCCGGCCGCGGCGGCCGCACTTAGATGGAGGCAAAATGCTAGAGGCCCGTTAAAGAACCCCAGGTGCACGTTAAAGAACCCCAGGTGGTCGAAATTTCCTGAACCCTCTACCACGGCGTCTCATAATCATATCGTGGTTTTGGCACGTGAAACCCCAACAATTATTATTATTTCACGTTACAGCGGACCTGCACCAGCGCCATCGTGCGCTGGTGTAGGTCCGCTGCAAGTGCGTGCATTATGACAGGCCCACTTCGTTTATCGATTGCAATGGATCTAGCGTCAGCTCGCGTTACAAATACAATTGAAGCCTTCGCGATGACAAAACAGTGTTCAGACGTACAGCCCACCAAGTCACCACATTCGATTACACTGCCTCCGAATCCGGCCAGCTTTACCTGGCGAGATGTTAGACGACGGCATTTCAAACCCCATGCCGGTATAAACAGAAAAAAACTTTGCTCTAACTAGAAAGAAAAAGTGTTCGCTTCCGTGCTTCCACCGCAGCGTGCGTCCGCGACAGTTTTGTAACTCCGAGACCTCCTGCTGTACTGATGATGAATGATGCATGAATGATGGCCAGATGAGACGGCTGATGAGATGTGCTAGGCAGCGTTGATGAGGCGCATGCTTAGCTCGCCAACGCTGATAAACAGCAGTGAACGCAGAGGATGCCTGCTAGAAAATTCGGAGGGCAACGAGGCTGTCTTCGAGAGAAATGCTACCAAGGAAGATCGTGAGAAAGAATCGAATCCGCTAACAAAAGCTGCCCATTACACTTAACGAGAGTGATAGATAACGAAAATGCGAGGAAATTGGGCGCGGACGAAGTGTCACTTTCATTCTTGCACAGTTTCCGCGGCGTTTTCATTTTCTTCTAATGACAAACCCACGCCAACGAGCTATATTATAACCCCTAGTATTGTACGGCCCCTTCCCACGACAATGTTGCGAAGACCACTACTATATACGCAAAACGGAAACGCGTCACCTCGGAAAACGGCGGCGAATCGACAGGCACGAAAAACCGGACACACGTGAAAGTAGCCCCAATCTATACGCACGCCACCTTCGGAAGACCAAACAAAAAAACATCTGCTTTCGCTCAGTGAAAGTTGTTTCCGCAATTTATTAGGACAGGCCCACTACCACGGCTACAATGCAGCCCCTCTACCGGGACTATACTCTCTGTCGGGCACGACTGGGTCCACTCTACGTGGTGTCACATAAAGAACGGAATGAATTTTCAGCGGCGATGCGCGCATCCCGTCAGAGAGCTACACACACACGATCTACACGAATCTGACAAGGCCGCGAGGTATACATGTTGTTATACCATATAACTAGAGTCCAGCTGCTCCACACCTCTAGTGCAACAACGCAAGGACGTTTGGCGTTTGACACGTTCGACCACACGACATCGCCGCCGCCGCCGCAGCATCAGCAGCAGCAATGACGACAATGCGCGATAACTAGGGAAGACTTGCGATCTGACGCAACGAGCCCAGCAAAGTCATCTCAGGCAATCGCACGCCATGCAGGCGAGTGACCGATAAAAATGCAACCGCCAAAGAAAAAAAGGAAATAAAAAACGGTCAGATCAACAGGTGGACACCCTAAAAGCGCGCCCTGAAACGGCATACGGTACCTTCGAAACCGTACATTGCCACCGAGAACACTGGAAGTATATGGACAGGCCGCTACGCTACGAGCCATGCATCAACGCACCATACACACGGACAACGTCCCGCTCAGTAACACTTCCTTTCTTTTATCTCTCCACCCCTCCCTGTACTCCCATTCCAACTCTGAATAAGGGATAAAAAACGAGCTCAGACGGTGGGTGACCCCCTGACCATTTCTGCGCCGCGCATCTTGTCCGATGAAAGGGACATCGTAAATTCCGAGCCTGCCTCTGGGCGCATATAAGAGCTTTCTCCCACAATGAATGCCGAGAGAAGGCCATTGCGGACGCTGCGTATAAGGGAGTGAGACAGATCTCGTTCGTCGTTGATTTTTCGTCTTTTAACATCGAGAGGAAACGTAAATTATACGGGTGGTGCGTTGTGACGATGAGCCTGCCGCGCTAAACTGTATTACACCCATTGGTGGAAAGAAAGAAGGGCGGGTCTCCACGTACGCGCTGGCTGCGGAGCCATCGCTGCTAAGGCTAACGCACATACATATACAAAAACACGAGAGATAAAGGAGGGCCAGATTTCACGTTCGCAACACCGCGGGCCGGCGAAGAATGTGGCTATAGCTATGTAGCTAGGCCACCGTCGATCGGAATATCGTGACCTTCGAGCGGGTCGCGGGGGTCGTCGAAAAAAAAAAGTTACGATTCCGGGAACCGCGGCTCGGGACCCGAGAATATGAGGCGGGGAGGGACGCAGTGAGAGGGGCAACGTGTCGAGCGAACGAACCCGCGTGCATGGCTGCATGGATGCCGCCCGTGTTAGCGGCGGGTTGCGCGAACACAATTCCTTCCAGCGAAATGAACCGGCTGCGGTGAACGAACGCGGCGGGCAAAAAGGCGCGATCGAGAGCGAAAGTTGTAGGGGAAAATTAAACGTAGATAAAAAAACGACGTACAACCTCTTTGCTAGGATAGCCCCTCCTTTCAAGATCCCTTTCCCTTTATGTCCCTTTTCCTGTCGTTCTTATAAAATGTAAGCGGTTTGTTGGAGGCTTGGCGCGTGATACAGTATAAAAGCTTTGGTATCGGCAAGCGTATTCACCGCGCTACGGATATTGGAAGTTGTGGCACCGGTAAGGTTCAAGAGCGCGCATCCGACACGAGTGGGTCCAACATCTGCGTCGTCCTGTCGCATCGATTTCAGTGCCAATGACCCGGCGAGGGCATAACTGAGAAAGTCAAAGAAACGCGTGTCGAGAACGAAACATTGCCTGCGGCGACAGAAATGCGGCCCAAACTCAATACTATCAGAAATCCGGACGGAGTGGTGCGCGCTTTGCGATCAAACTGAGCTGTACTCGCCGAAGCGGAAAGGACAGCTGATACGTCAGGTCGTTGCGGGCTATTATAAATCATAGACGTTGATGATAACCGGTTCAGGTGTGTGCAAATGCGTATAACGAACATTATAGATCATCGGAGCTTCCATACGAAAACATGCAGACATGCGCTTCTCCAAGGTTACATGTAGTACAAATGGGCGTGTAGATAACGTTTAACGAGAACAAATATTGCTTTCGGGCGAGTTGTCCGCCGCGGTGGTACAGTGGTCACACGGTGCTCGGCTACTGACCCGAAAGTCGCGGGTTCAATCCCGGCCGCGGCGATCGCATTTCGATGGAGTTGAAAATGATAGAGGCCTATGTGCTGTGCGCTGTCAGCGCACGTTAAAGAGCACCACATAGTCAAAATTTCCGGGGTCCTCCACTACAGTAAGCCTCATAATCATATCGTGGTTTCGGCACACAAAACCCCAGATATTATTGTTACTATTACTTTGGGCGACTTGGTGGTGGCTAAAACAAGACATTTTTTGGCATAAAAGGAGGAAGTGAAGAGTTCTTAAAGTAACAGAGAGCTGAGCTAGTTAGACTCATGTTCAAGGGAAAGGGCGTGCAAACACGGTTCAGTTGTAGCACGTGGATCCACTTTGTCCCTTTCTCGCGATTTGGTGTCGGCGTCAGCGGCGGGCTTTCCCACGAAACTGCGGTGCGTAGAGGGGAAGCGCGAAGACCGTTTTCAGGGAATCATTCAAAACATTTTTTTTATTTATTTACACAGAATCTAGCAAGTGGGTGTGCTGCCTAGTCCGGCAGTCCCCTGGTTATCGCTGCCGTATTGGCCCTCTCCAGCAGCCACTCAAATGAAGTTTTAGGAAGATCAGATCGCTGCCAGACTCAGCGGGACGTCCCATCGGTAAGGTGCCTTCGTTTGTGCAAGTGTCGCGCCTCGGTGGTGAGAAAATCGAGGGAGGCATTGCTTCTTCCTCGTCTTTCCCCACGCTGCGGCTTCGTTACCTTCCATAAGGTGCCGGTGCAGAACTCAAGTACTTCAAGTACTCGGCGTTGGCCAATCCCAGCACTCAGTGCACTACAGCGCTCAGCATGGGCTACAACTCGCTCTCCGTCTGCCAAGCGGGAGCGCGTTGTGGATCTCTTTGAACGCAATAGTACGTTACTTTTATTCGGTTGTAGAGAGGGCAGAAGCGTGATATTATGCGTAGTGAACCTTGCAGTTGCAGGCGGTATCGACGGGATTAACATCACCAGTAACGCGCGCAACAATTACCTGTAGGATAAAAACTTCACTATGCAATTAGAACTGCAGACTGGGCTATAGTTGCATGTGATACACGGCGTAATGAACAGAAACACAGCTCTAAATATAGGTCTACAAACTCTCTCGTGGGTCAACTCACTCATACTCAAATCCGGCCATGAGTCTGAGGTTGAGTGAGTCCGGTCGAAAAAAACTTTTTGTGAGTCTGAGTCCGAGTGAGTCCGGCTGAGTAAAATTTTGGCGAGTTTGAGTCCGAGTGAGCCCTGAGCGCGAAATATATTCTTGAGTGAGTCTGAGTGTTTCTGTCGACCTATGGTGCTGCTAACACAGGAACAAGGAGATAAGCTGACTACTAGATGCGTTGTCTCGCAACTGAAGTTTTATTGGGATCTACCCTCAATATATACAGAAAAAAAGATAAGAACAATCGTACACCACAAAAATAGCAAAAAAAAAAAGCACTACCGCAGCAAAAAGGCAACATCACACGTGCTACAACGTGCGGTATTGTCACTGGGTACCACTCTGTAACGGAATATCAATGTAATAAAATTCTGCAACGCTCAAGGCTGGCAATCAATGGCTGACGCGAACGCCTTTAAACTTCTTAACGAAAAATGCTTCTGTCGGTTGTTGGGTCGTTTGATCTCTGCCCTTACATAAAACTGAGGATCTAATGAATTCTGACGTGCAGCCGGTTTTTGCTGCAACGACAACACGATAAAGCGTGGTCAGTTTCTTTCTTGGTCCCTGAGTTAGCGCTCTGTATTCCACGATTCACTGTGGAGGTTAAGCTCCTTGGCAAAGGCGTCGGGGCCGTCCCCGAACACGTTCACGGTGCCCCCACGGAGTGCATATCTTACACGCCCTATTTAGAGGTTGGTTTATGAAAGATGTAGTATAATGCTGGAATAAACTTTGCACAAAAATACTTCCAAATCTTGATCACAACGATGTCAGATTTATATTGCGCACCTCTGTCCGCCACTGTGGTACTGGGTTTAGTTACGATGCTTGGCTACAGAACTGAAGGTCCCCGGTTCGATCCCGGCCGTGGCGGTCGCATTTAGATGGAGGCGAAATGCTAGAGCCCCGTGCGTTGTGCGACGTCAGTGCACATTAAACACCAGATGGTAGAAATTACCGGAGCTCTGCACTGTGGCGTGCGTCATAATCATATCGTGGCTTTGAAATGAATTAATTCTTTACTCAACGATCCTTTTCCCACCTATTCCCAAACTGCTGCCGAGAGCCTTCCTCTTCTGCGAAATAAAGGTTCAACCCATTCATTTAATCTTTATTCTCATGCGTAGTACATCAAGGATGGCGGGAGTAAATGCTGCACTAAAGCAACTTGACTAGTCCCCGCTACCTAAAAAATGGGTCAGAAGTAGTGGCAGATCATTAAGAAATGAAAAGCATGATATACTGAAGTGACAATGTGAATAAGTACAACAGTAGAAATCAGAATTATTACATAATCTAAACGTAAACACGATACAATGGTTAATATGGAAAACACTACAAGCTATAAGAGAATATGCATGTATACGTGTTTTACATAAAACCCCAGATATTATTATTATTATCATTTCGCGCATCTCACTCTCAATGACGGTTAGTCCGACTTGTCGCCCTTACCTGCAGACGCTGGCCCAGTTGTTTAAATTACAGCAGCGTTTAGTTTATGTTACAGCAACGTATCGTCTTTCGGCGGAAATCGTCGACCACTTTCCTTTGCCACAGTAAACATACGCGCGTGCCGCGCTTTGAAAAACGTAGAACGCGAGCGGATGATGTGGCGCCATCTGTCGTCGAAGTCTCGAGTTGGCTACACGGTGTCCGTAGGCGCTGAAGTACGAACTGTCAACGTCGCGCGATTGACTCCCACGACTTCACAATCTGCACAACAATTGGCACGAGGCCCGTCCGACACGTCACACACATCGTCTGTGAACATCGACGTAGACAGCTGCTCTCTAGTTGGGAAAAACCCTACGCGCGAGGAAAAAGAAGAAAAGGAAAAAGATTATTTACGCGCCACCCGACGCAATGGACGTAGTAACCCTCCTTCCCTCCACTTCCTCGCACCACTTCTCGTTTAAAGCACTCGAGGTTTTTTTCGTCGAAGCCGCTTTCACCGAAATGAAGCCGTCGATAGGATTCCGACTACACTCGGTGGCGTAAAAAAAAAAAAAAAAAAAAAAAAAAAAAAAAAAAAAAAAAACCCGCTACGTGTTTAACGTGAAAGCGATCGCAATCCCATGCCAACAGATACTTCATCAAGAACGGAGAGTATAGACATTTTTAAGCGTTTAGAGTACTGAAAACTTGCTGTCGAAGCGCTGAGATGTGGCTTTTGACCAACAGCGTAGAACAAAGAAAAATCATTCAGAACAGAAGTTGGCAATCAGCGGCATGCAGAAAAAGAGAGAGAGAGAGAGAGAAACAAAAAAGCCTGGCTGAAACAACTCACCATGCAGACATCAAAATCCCCTAGCTACCTTTAAATTTAATCTCTGAGCCCACGTGTCATAGTTCGGGCAAGACTTGAAGTGTGAGGCCAAGGGTGCTAATTTTCTTTTAGGGTATGCGATTGGGCGAATCGGTACGGCTCCACAATGAAACTTCAGCACACGGAAATGACATCGACCAATGCGTCACTCTCGGCAGAACCCCTAGGAAAGCTACAAGGAAAATTATCGAGGCCGAGTAAATTACCACTGCGGGGGCATCGTGCATCAGCACTTCATGCACTGAATATTCAAGCAAAGAAGTTCTTGAGACAAGCGCGGCAACGCAGGTATCAAGGAGGCAGGTAGTAGCTCTTGTTGTTTACATCCCTCTGCATGAATGTATACTTTCCGGTGAGTCCACGCGCATGCGTGGGCTAGGAGGATATACATAAAAGCTATTTGTTGGGAGTCAGCACTTCTCCCTGTCTTGTATATTTACCCTGTCTCATTTCAGTGTGCTGAAGTTTCTTTATAGTTTGTTTTCTGTTTCAAGGATTATTTTATTCTTTCTTTCTTTCTATTTTTTTTTTGACAGATGACATGTAGCAAAACGAAAGCTGCGCTATAGACGATTTTACGTAATACATATGGGCGCCGCCATCTTGGGGTGTTCAAAGAATGTGTCCTCATTTTTGTACATCGTGACATGAATTAATAAGGCCACGAAACGTCGAATGTACCTACCTAACTGTTTTCATGCATATGCGCCTACCGTAGCAAATGTTCCTTTAGTTGTTAAAGATTCAAAACGGCAAGATTAACAGTCCAGTATGGCGGCACCGACGCCGATCCGTAAAATAGTCTATAAAACGCGCAAAAATGGTTCGAAATACAGACAATTCAAAGGCTGCCGATTATTTAGAAAGCATGAAGCCTATCGTTGCAGGAAAGCGTATGCTTTGGCGGCTGCAAAACAAGCGTCTTGATTTTAAATGAGCGCGCCAACTGCACGCTCCTCATTAATTCATATGAGGCGGAGTCAATTGAGAAACACACATCCACTCCAGTACATTCGAGCTGACGGCAAACTCTGCTGGTCACAAAATTTTGTATTGAAAATCGTTGCGGTGGGCCACTACGGCACAGCCATCAACCTTCCCGAGTTAAAGGGACACCGAAGCGAAACACTGAATCAGTTTAGGTTGATGAATTATTCCCACAGAAGATATACGGTTGTTAATATCGAAATGATGGGTTAAAAAAGAAAACTACGGTCAAGATCTTTTTCTTTTCTTTTTTTTTAAATTTCGCGGAGAAACCAACGCCAGTACGTCCGCAGGAAGTCGGGCATTTTAATGTGCCCTTTTAGAATTTCGGCCACGTCAGGCACTGTAAAATTCCCCGGAACTCGCATATGTTCAGTATTTGGTTCTTTTAACAAATTGTCAATTCATTTTTTTTTTTTTTTACCGTTACATGACGTGACGGTGAGATGATGCGGCAACATCGAGGCGGCGTCACCGCACACCTCTTCTTTTCAAGTTTTATTTTTTTACTTGTGTTTGTTTTTCCTTGTGGACACGCGTCCTCTCAAGGCAAAAGGGGTGTTGTTGGTACTGCGGAGGGGGTAATTTACAAATACAGTCGGAACCCGACTGTATCGAACTCAGATAAATCGAATTATCATTTATATCGAACTTTTTTTCGAAAACGGCAATGCTTTAACGATAATGTACAGGAAAACTTACGGCTACATTGAACAATAATAGCCGGAACACTGATATATCGAACATCCGGGCAGCGCGAAACGCCCCAAGAAGTTGGCTTTACCTCACATCTGTTTCGCTTTTTCTCACCGAAGGGGCCTTTCCCGCATGCATTTGCGAGAGCGAGCGGTGTAATTACGAAGATGCCACGCGGAGCGAGTAGAAACTACCGCGTGCCATCATGTGCTTTTCCCCAAGATTTCTCGTCGTCGCGCCGTCGGCCCGTCGTGCGGGATCGTCGTTCGCTCCTCCGCTCGTTCTGTTAACACGATGGATGCCGTAAAAAAGGAAGAACCTGCTGTTTTCCGCAAAGCTGGTGATAATACAGTGGAACTTGGGGGAAAAGAAGCCTTATGTCGCCGCTGCGTACAGCATCCGGAGAAGCACGCTGAGCATGATGTCGAAAAACAAGGCCGACATTAGGGCCGAGGCAGACTAGACGCCTCAAGCGCCCGACGAGTTCGTACAGCTGCGTATGAACATCTTTAGCAACCTCCCCCTATCTCTATCCCTTGGCTCCTTTCCTTTCAAGAGGAAAAATTAATTTTTACCTACCTAGGCGCTATTTACATCGATACCGTATTTTGTCGCATACATCCCGCCCCTGCATATAATCCCGCGCTCCCAACTAGAAACCGCGGACAGATACAAATTAAAAAAAAAAAAAAAATCCGCGTACTGCTGAGAAGGCGTGTTTCTTACATTATCGTGAAGCAGTGCCGTGAAGCCAACGTGCGCACCAAATTCGCACCGAAAATACAATAATTTCATTAGAAGTTGAGTATCGAATTATCCAATATATCGAACTAATTCCCGTTCTTCTGCGAGTTCAACATACATGGGTTCGACTGCAATTCAGCTGTGATTTTTTTTTTTGTTCACTTTCGCGTTCCCTAAAATGGAGGACTGTCAAAAGGGGCTATTTCAGCCATCGAGGCATAAGCGCAGAGTCGCGCAGATTTTTCGCGCATACGGTGAGCGCGACGATATACAATCGTAGAAGAATTCGCGTGGTATGCGGAGAGTACCGCCGACACATTACATAAACTGCATTTCACATTTCACGAGAAAGGTGAGGGTCGCACAAACGGGCGACTATATGCGAACATAAGAGTGGCACGACAGGCGTAGGAATTTAGTCGCTGTATTGCCATACCATACGCAGTGCGGCGAACGCACTCCGGGGCTTTCTCTAATAAAACCGTGATTATTTTTCGAGCATAAAGATAACGGCGTCCCTTCCGAGCATGTTTGGTGGATACGAGACTGAGCACAACCACAGCATTTATGTGTGAGTCAGGCTATATACATTGCCGTATTATAGGCGAAGGAATTGTCGTGCCGTCCGTGGGAAACACAGGCCAAGTGATTCACGCTGCATTGCGCTTCCAAAGAAAAACAGACGTCAAGGTATGTACGCAACGACATAGGGACCCTTGGACGAATTTGCACAGGGCAAACACATTCAAGGAATGTTTACAGCTGGCGAAGATTTGCTGGCAAATCGTATGGTTAGTTTGGTTTTATGATGTTTAACGTCCCAAAGCGAATCAGAGGTATTGTTTCTTATCCCTGTTGCGAAAGGTTAAGCTGAATAGACAGCTTTACGACGGCGGCACGCTGGCAATGACGGGGCCGTCGGGTGCGACCGAAAGCTCGGACGGACCCAGCGTCTACAGTTTCCAATATATTACCAATCGTGTAACAAGGAGTTCCTATAGGATCAGAGTACAGGGCGTACAACGAGTCTCTGGACAAACAGGCCCTTCCCCGCTGCCCTAAAAACAATTGACCATGGGCATTGTTGCCATTTTCTTTCTGCGCCCTTTGTACCGCAATATCGTCTGTTATTCTGCACTCTGTACGTGGCGAAGGGGGGGGGGGGACTTCATGCCACACTGGCGGTGGTTGCGCAGATGTCCGGGGTGCTAATTGCGCATCCGCAGCCAAACGTTACTCTATACTACGCATTTTTACGTGGCCGGTGACAGGGTTCGTGGTTCGTTCTTCACAGAACCCTCCATTACCCCGGACAAAAGGCACGCCGCGCTATTTTTGGTGGTCCAGCGGATGCGACGGAGTGAACAGTGAGAGTGAGGGGCATACGGGATAGAGGACATGTAGACAACGCGCGAGAGCGGGCCGGGCCGCGCCACAATCTCTGGTCGCGGCGGCTTCTACGAAACGGCGGAGAACGTGATGTCGACGCAACATCTGTTCCCGCGGTATAGTCCGGCCCTGCAGCCTCGGGTCGTGCCGTGTGCACACACACACAGGCACGTATACTACGATGAGCTCGCATAGCGGCACTTTTTTCTGACGTACTGTCACGATTCTCGGAAAAAAAAAATAACTAGACAAGACCCCACTCCCCAATATATATGGTGGCTGCAGAACGACCGTCCGTCAGCAGCGTCACGATGTTCGTGGAGGTTGCGATGCCATCAGGCTTAAACCACTTTTGTATGGTTATGCTTCTACCAAAGAACATGAAAAAAAGTGAGAGAGGGAAAGGGCAAAGGCTAAATATACGAGCGAGCACGAACCGGCAGTGTGTCGATACGGCAACGAGCCCGGGCCAAGGAACGGTCGCTACCGGCGTTCACCAGCCGATGCATGCGCCGGGGGTCCTCGACCAACGTGCAGCCAGCCTGGACCCCACCCTGGCTTTCACTTTCATCTCCTTCTTTTTCACCCATCTCCTCTAGGCACAAAGAAGAGAGAGAGAGGGCCGGCGACAAAGGTCCACCAACCTACCTGCCCAGCAAATCCCCAACGCCACACTACTGGCCCCTTACGCCACCCAACTGCTCCTCTCCCTGCTGCCTCCGCAGTTCTTATGTCACGGTGGCCAATCCCTTTTCTAAAAATACACCCTCCTTTCGACGCAACAAATATGACACGGAGCAAGCGGACGCGCCGACAAAAACACACAAAAAGAAAGATAAAAGAATGATAAAAGAAAAATTAAAAAAAAAAGGGAACACGGGGGAAGTTTTTCAAAAGTTTGAGGGAGAAAGCATACGGGGGGACGGGTCCCCCTGCAAAAATTGTGATTTTCATCCCCATTTTTGGCATACACCACTTATTATTTTTATTTCGTGAATGCCCCCCTACTCTTTACTGAAAACTTTCACTATGTGATGTAAAAAAAAAGAAGACCGGCGAGATGCATGCGCAGTGCGGGGGCACTCGTTAAAGTTCAAAAAAGAAAAAGCAAGAAAGAAAAAAAAAAAGCAGTGAAGGTTAAGGGCATACAGCTTTAGAAAGTGAGAGCAAACGCCTCAAAGATCACCTATTTCCCCTGTATGCGTTTCTGCTTTTCTTCTTTATTCATTTTTCTTACTGCAGCGCTGTCTGTACGTCGCAGTTCCACGTAACGCGGGAGGGGCCTGTAGCGAACAAGATGAAAAGGCCGCGAGGGGTGGATGCGGTCCAAATGCGGCGCCTCAGTTCGTGCTGGTGCTGGTCTCGACGGTCAAAGCGCTCGCGAGGATGAGAGAGAAATTATAACGGTTCTTTCCACCCCCCCTCTTCTCCACCTTTCCTGCCAATCCATGCGGTTGTCGAGCCCTTCGCAGACAGGTCACCCACGTCCCGTCTTGAGTTTGCAGCCCTTGCATACAGCGAAGATGACGCCTACACCGTGTTTGTGACGGAATGGCCTTTGCTGACGGTCTAGCAGAAGCACGTTAAAACGGTTCACGAACCACTTTTCCAAGTAATCATCGAACGACCTCAGTATCGCAGTTTATTTCCGCACGAATCGATTTCCCGCAAACATTTCTCAAATCCATCAAGAACGAGTAGAGTTACAGATATCTGCCGCTCGCCTTAAGCTGCACAGGAAGGGGTTGCACGTGGGAAGGAAGTTACGTCAGCGCACGTCATGACCTTGAACGAGCGTGATGAAACGCGGTCTCTCTTTCCCGCAGTGATTCCTGCGCGCGAGCGTGGCTCACTGTACAATTTTAGCAGACTATGGTGTGCACAGCGCCGGCACGTGGCGGCACTCCGTGGCAAGACGCGCATATGATCCAAACGCCGCTGTTGATTTACGCCGGCGATTGGCCAATAGCATGCTACCCGCTGTTCGACGTCAAACAGCGGGCGCCGGCAGCTCTGCAGCGGGTGAGGACGAGCCTCTGTATACGAAAAGAGGGCGCCTGAGAAAATGACAACTTTGCGCTCCGCTTGTAAGCTCTCCTTGCCGCTCACGACTGCAAGATTTTGCTGAGATGTTTATAGCAATGTTTGCTATCCGCAGGATGAGTTTTCTCGCCAAGCCCGAGGGGTGGTACATGACCCATTTAATTAAAGATAAACTAAATCCGAATCGCGAGTTGGGATAGCTGGTGGATGTTCATCGTGGAATGATTTCACAGGAAAAGCGGCAGTAGAAAAGGACACAAGCGCTGACCTTGTGCCAGCGCTTGCGTCCTTCTCTTCTATATAGTGTGCGTTTTATAACTGTGTTCCGCTACAAATCGTTCCACGAGAAACTAAATACCCGTATCAAATGATTTCAGAGTGGTATGAAGCACTTTCGCACCGCATCAGATGCCTGCGTAACATACAGCCTGTTGTTGTCATCATCATTAGACTGTTATATGTCCACTGACAGACCTAGCTCTTCCAATAATCTCCAATTTACCCTGTACTGGCCGAGCTGATTCCGTCTTGTTCCTGCGAACTTCTTAACTTCATCACACCAGCTAACTCTCTGATAGCCTCGGCCGCGTTTCCCATCCCTTGGTATCCGCTCCGTCGTTCTCAATAACCATAGGTTATCTACCCTACGGATTACGTGACAAGCCCACCTCTACTCCCCCCCCCCCTTAATACAAACAAGCATACCAGCTACCTCTTTGTTATCTTATCCACTCTGCTGCTCTCTTCTTATCTCTTAATGTTACGCCATATCATTTTCTCGTTCCGTCGCAGGCTGCGTGGTCCTTAATTTCTTCTGGAATTTATTTGCATTCCTCCAAATTTCCGCCTGTATGTTACAAATGGCACAATTCAATCGTTGTACAAGTTCCGCTTTCGCGACAAGCGTAAAATGCCGGTCGCGATTTGGGAGTGTCCGCCGTACGCACTCCAGCCCCTATTTATTTTTCGGTGAAATCCCTTTTCCTGATTACGCTCCACCGTTAATAATTGGCCCAGATATACATATTCTTGCAGAGATTATAGGGGCGCTGCTTGCTAATCGTGAACAATTCTGCTTTCACCCGGCTAGTGAGAATTATTCTTGAGGTAGCTTCCAGATATTTATTTCAGAGCCACAGAAAACTTGGTGTTATGAAAAGGATCCTGCACTGACAGACGCCCAACGCAGTCGCACAGAGAAAACTAAAGGTTTCAAAAGTCATAGGTAAACTGACAGCGCGTAGAAAAGCAGACATGCAGCTGTATTGTTCGCGTGAGTGTACGTGCTATCGCGATCAACATATTTCCGCCCCTGTACAGTGGCAACGGCAAGATTTAACAGATATATCGGGCTAGGTATATCGAAAGGTTTACAATGTTCTACAAATATTCCGCATACTTTATTAAGAACCTGCCGATTCACGCCGTTCAATAGCCCAGTGAAACGACATTATCGACTTGTCATATTTTTGCGCAGAGCAAAGATCCAAATCTTTAAAACGTTCCAAAAAAGGAAAATACTGACAAGCGTCAACGCGCCCTAAACGAATCCATATTATGCTTGCTTCTTCCAACTATAGAAGTAAGAAAAGTAACAACTTGAATTGGACTCAGAAACACCCTTACTTCACCACGAAGATTTTCGAAAACGGGCGCTTTATAGCTGAGCACCGTTTATAACACACGATTATTCTCGTCGTAGGAGCCTTCAAGGTGTTATGGAAGGCAATACACTTTATATTTAAATTAAGGAGGTCGCTCTCTTGAACCTTTCAAGCAACTATATAAGAAACAAAACGCACTTCTTTCTCAACAGTTTGATCCGACTCGTTGTCCAAGCTAGCCATGCACCAGGTCAAAGTAGGCTATGGAGACAACACCCTTAACGGTGCAAATTCTTTTAGATTACAGCAGGGGTCTCCAACACGCGGGCCGCCCGCGGAGCTCTCGCTAGCGCCCCGGCCCGCACATGGCTGTCTTCGCCCCATATATCTTTTTTTTTCTTCTTAATAAGTATCTTCATGAGCTGCCAACACGTGACTGCCCTCAAGCGTTTTCTTCGTAAGCCACCCAAAGCGGTCACCACGTGTTAGAACATAACCGTGGAACAAAAACTCTATATTTCAGAATCTGCTTCCAGATTTCAATCCTTCTGAAGATCAGGGTCGATATCTTTTAGGAGCTGGCTCGCCAGGTTCTTAAGCTGGGGCGAAGTCCCGCGCCGTAACCGTAACCTTAGTTCCATAGGTGACCGCTACAGGCGCAGCTCGCGCGAAAGAGAAGTCTTCTTCCTCTTGTTCTTCGAGCGCCTTGATGATGATGATATTAACGCAGGCAAAAATACATATAGCATAGCCAACTGTAACATGCGCACGCTCGCGCGAAAGAGAAGTCTTCTTCCTCTTGTTCTTCGAACGCTTTGACGATGATAATAACGCAGGCAAAACCACATATAGCATAGCTAACTGTAGCATGCGGCGCTCGCTCCACTCCGGCGCGTCCTCTAGTTTGATAGGAGACCGCTAGAGGGCCACAACTGCGCACTTCCTCTCTCTTTCGACAGTCGTCAGTCAGTGCGCTTCGATACTAATACCATGAACGAAGAAGACAAGGCGGCGGAGCGGAGGGCTCGCGAGGCAGTAGCAACGCGGGCTCGCCGCCAAGACCCTGCGGTGAGAGCTCGCGAGGCCGCAGAGACACGTCAGCGTCGTGCGGACCCCGTGATACAAGCCGGCTAAGCCGAAGCAGAGAACCTCGAAGAAGTACGGGCGCGGGATGCAGCGGCCAAGCGCCGAAAGCGATCGCTACCTGAAGGTGGTGGCGCCGACGCGCTCTTCAAGCGCGATTTCCTCGACCACACGTTCGGCCACAGCTGCAAGGTCTGCGACCGCTTGTGGTTCGACAACAACCTGACCACAATCGCTACTATAACAACGTGTCACGTCGTTATATGACAATAGAGGAATTGTACGGAGCATTCACGGTTTACCCGATTATCTCCGAGCCAGCTCCTCAATCATCATTCACTTCGTGGATATATGGCGTGATTTTGTTTAGAATCCTCACGTCAATCCACTTCAGAAATCGTATCAGATATGGGAAAGGCTTCCTTTCAAACGGCGACGTTAGCTGACATTTTATTACAACTGACGCCTCGCTCGATTGCCTCCGGCACCACCGGGGATACCGATGTCCAACAGCGGCGACCAGCCGAGAGCTTTGACTCCCTCAGCGCGGACAACTGGCGCCTGGATACACGAGATGGATCCACGGCCTTTCCTAGAAAAACAGGACGAGGACGCGGAGAAATGCCTCATCCAATACAAGCGTGTGCACGAGCAAGTACAACGGCTGGAACCCCACGCCTCAGCATATCGTTATCTTCATCACATACACTGCGCTATTGTGGTTCGAGAACGACGAAAAGTCCTCAACACCTTGGGAACGCTTCGCTAGTGAAATCACAGAGTGCTTCAGAGATTACACCACGAAAAGGAAACGGGCGGAGCAGACATTGCTTCAGCGCCACTCAAGTGCCTGTACTATACGTACACATAGGTGATCGATCAAGTTATGTAAGACGGTCAGCCCTCGAATGTCCGAAGAGGACAAAGTTGGACACCTTCTCAAAGGTATTGCCTAGGATGTGTGCAACTACTTAATACACTGTAAGCAAAAAAGAGCCGAGATGGGAGTAAATGGACTTGTCCTCTAGCGCACGCCCCGATGGGGGTTTTATATACTCCGTCCAGGGGAGTAAAAAATTTACCCCCCTTAAGGACGGAGGTTTTGGATGGACTGAGGGGAGTATTTGTTTACATCCATAGGGGAGCTTTTCCAGGTAAGTATGGGAGTAAATTTTTATAACCATCGAAAAAAAAATGCTTTTCGCTGTCGCACTATGCGCCTGAGAATCTTTAATTAAATTAGCATCGAAACACGCAAACTCGATCACACGTACACAAACATGCACACAAGGTTCGCAAAGTAATACAACACTCACACTGACAACCCCTCGCCACCCGCGCTTCACAACCAAACTTTGGTCACCGAGTATATATAGGCACCACATCTTGACCTCCAATGTAGCTCAGATGGGACACTTCTTTTCCGTGTAATTAAGCAACAAACATTCACGGCGTACGTGTAAATTTGCGGTGGCCTTATAGATACCGCTGAGGCACACCTATCTTTTACTATAAGCCCGCCTAACATTCAACGCCTTTTTAATTAGCGAATTTTGATTATCAGCTGGCACTCTGCCGCACGAGGTGTATCCGCCTTAGCAGTACTAAGTCTGTAAAATGCACATAATCGTACACGAACCACGAGCGGCCGTGCACGAACGCTTCAGCGGCACACATTCACGAGCAACACCGGCGAACAACCGCGTCGCCCCGCCGGTATACCGCCTTGTGGCCGACGGCGTCGCTAGGCCTCTCCCAGGAGTACGGCACGGCTATACGGTGAACGACAGCTCGCGATCACACAATGCTTGCTGCTGTACAGTTTTCGTAGCCGCTTTTTTACACGCACACTGCCGCTATCCGAGTCCGCTATCCGCGTTAAGCTACGGAGCGATGCACTTACAACGAACGAGACGGCTCGTAGTCGCGGTTCCTGTTGCTCGCAGTGCATCGGCGGTCGCATGTTGGTTCACTCTGTCTCGTATCGGCGCTCGCCTTCTCGCTAGACGTTTGACAGCGGTGGCTGCATGGCGCAAAAGAGACAATTTAAACTTATTCATTCCAGCAGCTTTTATTTTCTGTGAAACATATTCTTTGCTTCACCGGTGGCCGGTGCGAACTCGTAGAACTCACCACGGCGACCGGTGTGGCGGTGCGAGTTCGCTACGCCGCCGGCTTGGTACCGACGACGTAGCGAAGCCTTCTTACCGCTTAGAAGTTGCAGCCGGTGAAACATCGGTTCGGTGACACTCCGAGAAGCAAGCGTTGCCGGTGGTCGGGGCGAGCGCGTCGCCGGCGCAGCTCTCACACCGGCCGCCGGCCGGCTTGATGCCGACGACGTAGCGAAGCCTACTTCTTTCTGCTTCGAAGTTTTAGCCGGTGAAACTCCAGAAACAACCCGCTGACGATCGCAACAGCTTACTTTTGTTACCGATGAAATTATTTTTCGCACTTCTTCGTAACTCGGCACGTTGAAGCGAGGTATCCGTGGCGTGTCGGAGGCTTGCACTCGTGTGCATGGGCATTGCCGCTAGACGGGAGAATAACCACGCGACAGCCAGCTCGATGTGTTCGCGGTCGGACGCTGGCGCGAGTGTAACTTGTCTCGGCCGGCCGTTGCAAATCCTCGCTGCACTGATAATTTCGTTGTCTGTCGACAAATGCTCACACGGCGACCCACACAATACACTGCAGCGTCACCCCGGCGTGCTAAACAGATGCCCGTACACACACGCACGCACGCCACGACCAAAAATGGTTTTTAAAACTCCCATAGGGAGTTTAAACCACGTGACACGCACGTCACGACCAAAAATACTTTTTAAACCTCCCATAGGGAGTTTCTAACCACGTGATCTAAAACTCCATGGGGAGTTTAACAAGGTCATGTCGTTCATAAACTCCCTCATTAAGCAAGGGGAGTTTTACGACGACATGTGCCGACTTCACTCCGCTACCACGGAGTAAATGATTGGGGCATGGGGGTTTTAGGGGCTCATATGCTGGAAGAGCTCCCATCCCGGCTAATTTTTGTTTACAGTGTAGGCAAGGAGAGTCTCGCCTCCGTCGCTGATGTCACCAAGCTTTGCCGCACATTTCAGACCTTGAAGCTACGAAGCATCACGCCAAAGTTCGGCAAGTTAGCGAATGTTGCAACCGTTGCAAGCGTTGATGACAGCCACACTTTTCAATTGGACCTTGCGGCAACTGTAAGACAAATTGTCCACGAAGAACTCGAATGACACATCAAATCGGCGGATGTCGAACCGTACGACATGACACACGATCAACGCACTTGTAGGGCTGCCCGCGATCTTCCGGGCTGCATCCGGAAGATCGCGTTTACTACTCGCAGCGTCCTAGGGTTTATCCCGAAACCTAACATCGTCGGTCGCCTATCGCCTGTCTGTTACAGCTGTGGTGCCATAGGACACATTTCTCGTTTTTGTCGCCGGCGCCGCCAGACAGCCAGATACGGCCCACAAACGACTTGGCCTCATTTTGAACATGGAATTCAACACGATCATCGGCAAAAGACCCTGGCGCAGCAAACGAACACTACAGATTCGCCCCCCAGCAATGTCTTCTGTCATTATAATAGAAGGAGTAGGTCACCAGCTTCAGACCGCAGCCTGATGATGATGACCTCTTCCCGTTGGCGCTAACCCACAAAGGGAGATGGGACAAGAACCGGGCGGCAAGATCTTTAAGGTAAAAACCTATCAAGCTAAACGAAGTTGGAAATTTATATTAAAAATAAAACATGGAAATAATGAAAATGCTTAACGAGCGAGCGGTCAGACAATCACCTGAGCTTTCTGACGGAAATAATGACGGATTTCAAACCAAGAGTATGACTAGATACAAACAGATTAACACGGTAATCTCTTTGTTTATTTGATGCAATCGAACACGGTATAGCAGACATCCCTGTGAGAGGGAGAATCGAACCACCTTCATGCAGGAAAGTGCGCGCGCGGAATTCGCGCAGCTGTCGTTATACACGGAAGGGCAATACTTGAACGTATCGAAGAGATAGCATACACACTTGACCAAGACGCGCAAGATAAACGCCCTCAAATTTATGCAGAGCACGCGAGCCCTTCATGTTTCGATAGCAACATCACACAACGTAAGGGTTGTATAGATACGGAAGCTTCCCCACGTTAACTCCTGTCTACCTTGATTGCATGGGAACGCAGGTATTTCGTTCGCAGGTTTTTTTCTTAGGATTGATGCATTCAAAAGAAAAGGTGATGTACAGTAGCACCAGGAAATGAGTTTTGTTTTATTCATACAGAATTTTTCAAGGTGATTTCTAAATTTCATAAGCTGAATTATCAAGCTTAGCACCCTTACTCAGCAAGAATATAAAACAATTCTGTACAATGCACCTAACACCACGTCTAAGGCCGACTAAGTTGATTCAGTTGTGCATGCCATCCTCGGATGCACCGCTAATCACGGAGCAAGGCACTTTCAACACCCTTACAACCATTTTAACAAATTCACGCAATACGCAAATTAGCATGTAAAATTTAACACGCGCTGCAACAGATAAAGTCCGAGAACTACGAAACCCATTTTCAGTGCGGAGTTTAACGGATATGTAAATTTCGTGTTTCTACTTTTTTTTTCGTTTTTTACTTCCAGATTACCGGCAATTTTCGCAAGACATTCGAGGCCTCGAATGAAAGTGATTACGTATAGGTTGCCTTAATATAACTTTCTCTCTCAAATGAAACGAATTCTATTGAGATCACTGCAGCAATTGTCCCATAAAAGAAGTTACCTCACTAGGCGGCATCAGAATCGAAACATCCACTTCGGAGTACACGGGTGTTCTTTGCATTTCGCCCCCATCGAAATGTGGCCGGGAGTCGAACCCGCGCCCTCGAAATAACAAGAACGAGGATAAGGGCACTGTATTTACTGTCGAGCTAGCACACTTCGGTTGAAAAGTGTACCTCTCAAGTTATACTTGTGGCAATACTCCTTGGCTGTGGTCTGTAAATGTTTACCATTCTCTTCCTGCGTTTCGTGTATTTCTAAGACTCCAAACGCCAGCTGGCCGCTTCACCACGTACCGCGAACAAGTTGGCTACAGTCGGTCTTGCCGAAGCCGTCGGCAAGAAAAGATATTTCCTACGTGGCTCGTCTCGTACGCGTGTCGCGCGTCTTACGTTTGTGCTTGACAGCAGCGGACGTCACGTGCAATAGCAATGCAACTCAGTCGTAGTTTGCGTTTCCAAAAAGAAAAAAAAAGAAATGACGCAACTACAGTGTAGTTATGTCATTCGATAGGCAGTATTTTCAAGAAAGTCTGACGAAATTCAAGCCTGTAACGTTTTCAAGGAAGCGGTTGGCTTGGGTAAGAGAGAGAAAAAAAAAGCATGTGACTTGGACAGGCTGGTGGTCTTCGTACAAAAGTCATTGGAATCGGCGTCACATCAGGAATGTTATGCTGCCAAGATGAAATCGTCAACAGTTAGACACTGTGAACAGACTATTTCAAATTAAGTCTTCCGAATGTCGCCGGCTGGCAATGGGTCTTTATTGCACTGCCCGACGGAATGCTGCTATTGCAAAATCGACGAGCAGCAAAGCTCTCGCATACCTCTAGGCCCGCCGTGGTGGGTTAGCGGGTGAAGGGCGCGGGTTCGATTCCCGAATTCCGACGGGGGCGAAATGCAGGTACTCGTGTACTTAGATTTAGATGCACGTTAAAAGAACCCTAGATGTTAAAATTAATCCGGGGTCCTCACCATACGGCGTGCCTCATAAACATAAAGCGTGGCAAAGTATATCGTGGTTTCGGCACGTAAAACCACAAAATTTATTTTAACTTTTTTCGTACTTTAGAGGCTTCCACGACGTCTAGCTGAGTTAACTCATGACAACGCTTTCATCTTGATTTACATGCAAGCATTAATTCATAACAATATCCGCGGCTAGTCGCGCCGTTTTTATTTTCGTTTTTTTTTTTCCCCCCGCAATGTCTCGAGCATCTCTGTAAACAATTTCGAAACGGGCTCGTGAATATGCCATTGCGAAATAACCCACTTCAGGACGATGAAGTCGAGCTTCTACATTTTGTAACACCGGTTAAAGATACGAAAAAACAAAGAATTAAACTACCTTGCAAACAATGCGAGACCAGTCTTTGAGTAGTGTTAGAACAATATAGGTCTAAGGTAGAGCTACTGCATTGCCAGCACGTGCACGTGAGTGAAATCACACGCAATATAACTGCAATCACCGGGTATGTATCTTACGCATGGGAAAGAGCACAGTGACCACATGGGAGAACGAGCAGCCATTCATTCATACTCTGCAGCTCGGCCCCCTATAACATAAGAGGTCCATAATCGAAAAGCAAACACAAAAGTTTGATTCAGTGGAACCACGTTCATGTCGGCAAACACGCAGGCATTAACCACTCACATTCAAGAAACTGTGACATTTCATAGGAATTTCATGGACGTTTTGCTACGAAGCTTGGCGTGAACGCATTAAATAGCTCAACTATATATAGACGCATCAACTGATAGGCTGCATTTGCAAGGCATCCTGTTTGTGTTCATGCTATTTATTGACAATCCTTTTGTCACGTATAATGGCACTTGTGATGTAACCGCATACGGTTGCACAACTTCCTTCAAGCCACATATCGGCTTTCCGATGTGCCCCACGGCATGAGATATGATGACGTAAAGACATCGTCATCAGCACGGCCTGTGGACTAAATTACCGCGCCGGTCTGTTTGTCGACTACCATACTCTGCTGAAATATATTTTGCAGAAAATGAATATAATTAATGACTTTTATCTGTAAGGAGCTTCGCATGGATTCTATTGGCAAAAATAACAAGTCTATAACAACACGACAGCGTCTACTTGAAGGATACAGACGCTCTATTTGCTGACAGCCTCAATTGATCTTTAACGCGACAGCGTTAAAGAGCTCGTTTCGCAGTAATTCCGGTGTTGACGTGGTTGGTTGTCCGTGAGCGAAAATTCGAGATAGATGCAAATAGATAATAAAAATCTTCAGTCCGAGTGTGAATCGAACCCACGACATCTGCGTGGCAAGCAGATGTTCTACCACAGAGCCACGACAGTGCTCGAAGCTGTTTCGGAAAAAGAACTCATACGAATGTCACGCAGTGCGATGAATCTCCTTAACGCATGTAATATTGCGTGGCAGAATCGTAGAATCGCAGACATGTGAACTCCGCAACGAGTTGGTTTGTTTAAAGGCCCACCAATTGCGAAGCGCACAGGCATAATTAATCATCACTATCAGCAACGGCATCAACAAAGTGTACAAGTTCGCGTGTTCGCTTACGGACGCGTAGTGGGTACTTCGCCAATTCGCAAAAGGAAGAATTATGGCGTAGCGGGCTCTCGGCAACTGTACTTGCAGTAGGCATTCTAGGATAGTTTGAAACGGCCAACTTGCACGCGCACAGACGTTGCTTTCCTTGCGGCACGGTTGAGGTGTCGACCGAGAAGCGAAGCCAGGCTAGTGATTGAGGAGGCTATACGAACGGGCCACCGGTATCGCGTTCTACTCTTGGAGGCGAAGCTCAAGCGTCCTCCAAGTTTCTTGTAAGGGTGCGGCACATCCTATATCGCCGCGTACGGTTATGTGTACGCTCCCTTTATGTTCGAGAGAGCCCACACACATCATTCGCGGGCACGGCGAATGCAAACTCGTCCCGAAAGAAGTATTAGCCTTACTTCGGGCAACATTGGCCCTACCTTATACGTTGACCTCGACGCGCAGGGTGCTATACGCCGCGCCATTAACCGCCAAAAGAGGCATTGTAAGGCGCGACCGGTCGTTCACTGTACGACCGGCCGTCATCTATACGCGGTAGGTGGTCTTGCCCACTCGGAAAAAGAGGAAAGCGAAGAAGAAGAAGAAGCCAAGCCACGAAGACGACTACAGCATGGCAGGGCGATGACGGCGTCGACGACCGCCAAACGACGAGGTTAGAGAATGGAGGGGCGAGGAGACAGATACCTTCGGCCACAATCCTCGAGAGACGAGGGTCGCCTACGGAAGTGCGCGTGATCGGCTCGGCAACGGCCCTTTTGTGTGTGGTTCTGGGCTGCGTAATATGCGACGGCACCGTTATCGGGGGAACAAACGAGACAAATCGTACGCGCACGCGTGTGTAAACGGTTCCGGCCAATATGCCGGCCGGTCGGTCGGTCGGCCCGCGGCCTTCGCCCACAGACGTCTTTCCGGATCCCCACGCAGTTCATTTCTTTTTTCTTTCTCAGCTCTTTTTCGGGGGCTCTAAGGAAACTGCGATCAGCAGTTTTTCCCGCGAAGACACCTTCCCTCGCGAACTATAAGCGAAAGTAAAAATAGGAACGCCGGAATATGGGTTTAAGAGAAAAGAAATATGAGCGCCATGAGAAAGGAGACCACTCATCGTGTTTACGTTTTGTTCCCCGCCCTCTGCGCAGACAGCGCCGCTTCAGCTGCTGCCATCGCAGTTCGTGTACGCGCATGTGTGTACTGCCGGGCGGCTGGAGTATTCGCCCCTCCCCATCTGCCGCGCGTCTTTATTTTTCACGGTCAGGGACGCCGCCGGCAACGCCCTCAATTTTCGGGAGCGTTGCCAGTGTTGCCTGCCGCAGGTCGGGAAAAAAGGAAAGCGAGAAAGGAGCCGTTGTTCGGGATTGCGTAATAGCCGTGAGCGCATACAGAAAGAAGGTAGATGGAAATGGGGAGAATAGTGAAGAACACACAACGAGTGAACGCTAGCACAAAGAAAAAAGTACAGATAATAATGAGGTTGCCGAAAAGAAAAATGAGAAGGTCGGAGACTGCAGAAATAGAGCGACCGCTGCTGCTCCACTGCTATTGAAAAGTGGCAGAAAATTCGTTCGCCCCACCCTGGTTTCCTCGCGGGCCGGCACACACCATCGTAGCATTCAGTTTCCATTGTCCCCCGTCTAATTCCTTCGCTTGTTTGATGTAGTCTTTCGCGGACAGCTTTGAATGGATGTCCACAGACTCCGGCGCTGCTATCCTCGAGCTCTCAACAACTGATCCCACTATATAACAGCGCGACTTTGTTTTTTGTTTTTTAATTCTATTTTCTGTGTGAAAGAAGAACAACGGTCAACGTTAGAGTTTCCCCGTTTTACAAGTTTTTGTCCTCCTCAAATCTCCACTTTTTCTTTTTTTTTTCTTTTTTGAGAGAGAGGGAGTACTCCCATCAAACCGCTTTCACTCTGTACTTAATCGCACGTTCAATCGAAAATATCTAGCACCACCGCGCAAAACAAACTAACGTACAAGAGGCGTACATGATCGCTGTTCTATGATAGGTTTCACCAGCTGTCGGAACTCCAAGAAAAGAGTTTACGTGCACAATTTGTGGTGTATCTTGTCCCGAAACAGTAATACTAGTCACCTGTCTTGCTTGCGTTTCTTTTCTCGCAATCTTCTGCGCCAACTACATAGAATCGCAGCAGGCGTCAAAACATGTGAATGGCGCGACGAGTGTTCGGCTTAAAGGCCCACCGATCACAACGTCACGCTGATGACGCGATTGCCGCTCGTGATACAAAAGCACCGGGTGCGCTGCATCAAAATAAGGAAATGCACGCAAGACAGACGACAACTGTCGTGTGAAAAGATTTAAAGGGGCCATGACAGTCAATTTTCGATCACAATCTGCGTTATGTGGATTAATCCTTGGGCATTCACAAATAAGCTTGCGAAACTTTAGCGCATTTGGTCGAGCCCTTAATTTATAATCGAATATTTTTATAAACACGCGAGCGGCCCGAGAGTGAGGCAACACTGGTGCACTCGCGAGCCGTGACGTAACGAGCAGCTAGCTGTGCAAGCGTCTGCATTGCGGCGAACAATATTGCTCCGTGGTCAGCTGCACGTGATATCGAGGTATTTTAACTTTCTTCAGCTTGGCACTGAAATTGAACGATTTGCAGAGGCTGAAATTTGGTAGAAGATGGAGGCTCCGTTCCGTGCTGCACGTGACGTCAAACGCGCCATGGCAAAATAGCGGTGGGCGGGGTTTACAGCCGGCGACTTCTAGGGCTTGTTTTGCACTGAAATATTCTTTCACGGCCCACTTTTGAAGTATGTATAGGCATAAGTGAAACCTCGGTGATACGATCACAGCTTATACGAATTTCGGGGTGATACGAATTCTTCGTTGGTCCCGGCCAAGGCCCATTGGCCTGCAGCGTAATGGAGTACGGTTCTTGCGAACCGATTTTCGCCCAGCGACGTTTCATACGAACGTACGCTACCACCCAGGTACGAAGAGGTGTTGCCCGCGCTGTCGCGGAAGACGCGCCAAGCACGTGCGAGCGCGGGAACGCAAGCGTGGGCATTCGCGCCGCACCGCCAAACTGTCAGAATCACGGTGTAAGGCAAACACTTCTAAAGGTGGACAAAGACCGAAAGAAGGCGTGGACGGTATTGGCGAAGGAGTCAGGCCTGACAACGTGAACATACGCGACTGTTGAGGTCGCACTTGTGCGGGCACGGTCGTAAATCTCCCAAAAAACATCCCCAACACCTACGCGATAGCAAAACCAGAACACAGGACCGTGGTTCTGTAATTTTGTGGCCTTGATCCATCGCGTCAAAGCGCTTCTTTTGTTACTTTTGCTGCAGTACTGCGGTGTCATGCAAAAAAAAACCATACTAAAATTTGGAAGGGGCTACTACTGTCGCGGGTCACAACGCACCTCGTCCATTAATTAAATACGCGCGTACGGACAGTATATTTACGAGTGCTGGTATGATTGCCGACATCTAAAAACTTAACTCAGAATCATTCAGGGTTCTTCCTGACGTTGCTGCGGCCCTGAAAAACAATAAATGAAAATGTACTCCAGCTTTCTTTTGTTGCATGCTAATTTTCCATGCTCTCTGGTGATACGAATTTCGGATGATACGAATATTTTTGGTGGTCCCGTAAGATTCGTATCACCGAGGTTTCACTGATTCGAATTTGTAGGCGCAAAGAAGACACGGACGAGAAGGGAGACACACACACAGGGCGCCACTGCCAACAATGTTTATTCCAAGAAAAACAGATGCTATTTATGCACACAGTGTTGTCACGTTTTTTGCTGCGCAGTCGCATTGAGATATTGCAACTCCTTCTGCGATAAAGATACGGAGGCCACACTCACGCAACGATCACCGGCTTCAATAATCTTCTGTGCCTCAATTATCAATCTATTCCACTTGTCTCGACTTTTGGCAATCACGGAACATGCGCGAAAATCTGGTACACACTTGCAATCTCTGCAATGTATAGCCAGGTGACCCTCTCTGCCATTCCTAACATTGTTGCAATGCTGCCTGAGCCTGTCATTTAAACACTGCTCAGGCAGCATTGCAACAATGTTAGGAATGGCAGAGAGGGTCACCTGGCTATACATTGCAGAGATTGCAAGTGTGTACCAGATTTTCGCGCATGTTCCGTGATTGCCAAAAGTCGAGACAAGTGGAATAGATTGATAATTGAGGCACAGAAGATTATTGAAGCCGGTGATCGTTGCGTGAGTGTGGCCTCCGTATCTTTATCGCAGAAGGAGTTGCAATATCTCAATGCGACTGCGCAGCAAAAAACGTGACAACACTGTGTGCATAAATAGCATCTGTTTTTCTTGGAATAAACATTGTTGGCAGTGGCGCCCTGTGTGTGTGTCTCCCTTCTCGTCCGTGTCTTCTTTGCGCCTACAAATTCGAATCATGCATTACCAACACGCCCAGTTGCTCACCCTCACATCGTAGGTTTCACTGTAATAGACCATCTAATTCTAGTTTTCGCTGAAAACCACAAATATTTGGGCGACCGTGTCATGGCCCCTTTTAGAGTGTATCAGGTTATACGATCATGAACAACCGTCTAGCAAGAACTTACACTCAATCAGAATAAATAATTAAGGCAGATGGATGACGCGTAGGACAAACACACCATGCGGCAGCGCGTTATCTTTCTCGTATTTATGGGACAACAATGGAAAGGTAAACACATCCGCGATAGAAATAAGTATACGAGACGGTTAGAGAATTGGTGGCGGAAAAGTAAGGATAAAGGACAAAAATAAACAGCGGGGCAATAAGGCCAGTTTGCTGTAAGGCGCGGCGAGTAGGGCTGTGAATTCATGGTCGTTTTTTTTTTCTTTTTATCGGAAAATCGTTTTTACTGAAGTACACAAGACATTAGGCCAACTTAAAAAGAAAGTTATTTATTTATATACACTTTTTTCGAGCTTGGTGGCGCACTGGTCACCGCCCCGTTATAAAGGGGACGCTCATAGCATCCATCCACCTGTTCTTGCTCTCTTGAGCTCGAATGTCTGAACATGCCCCACAGTAGCATAGCCAGAAACATTTCCCGGGAGGTGGGGTGGGAGGAGGCGAAGTTCAACCATACTTATAATGCATGTTTGTGCGTGCGTTTATATGTGTGCGTGAATACATACAGATTCAAAACTGAAAAATTTCGGGAGGTGGGTATGAACCCTCCCCGGCTACGCCAGTGATGTCCCATCAGTGCGAGACTCAACGGCCCGGCGAAAAAAATTCGGCCGTCAATGGCACGGCATGCGAGGAACAAGGGCAAGGCCGATCTTTCGTGCGGTCACGCGATAAACATTCGGCGGTGCCGGGCGCGTATCGCGTTCTGTTTATGCTCGTGAAGTGGCCAACGTATGTGCGCAGCACATAACTCGGCCTTATCTCGGCCGCACCCGTGTCACATCGCGTGACGTCCGAGGCGCGTTCTTCGCGCTTGCCTTCTCACGCGAGGAATGCACATCGACAACGCGCTTCCAGGTGTACGCGAACATAGTGAGACGTGAAATACCGCATCAGACAACTCGTGTTATTTCGCAATGACACGAGACACACGAAATGACAAGACTTGCAGATACACAGCGCGCTCCGATACTACATATAATCGCGTAACACGAAGGTGTCGGCGATTTGGACATAGGGATGACGGTTAAATTCGCGTTGATTATCCATTAGCACTTTCGTTATGCATATGATACGTTGAGCTTACATCTATGCACAGGAGTATGTATGGGTAATAATAATAATAATAATAATAATAATAATAATAATAATAATAATAATAATAATAATAATAATAATAATAATAATTGACGGAGTTTTACGACCCGAAAATCCCGATATGATTATGAAGGACGCCGTCGTGGAGGGCTCCGGAAATTTCAACCACCTGGAGCTCTTTAACGCGCACCTAAACGATAAATCCAAGTAGACGGGCCTCCACCATGTCGCCTCCATCGAAATGCGGCCACCGCCGCCGTGATTCGATCCCGCGACCTCCGGGTCAGCAGTCGAGCACCATAACGACTAGACCACTAAGGCGGGTGAGGAGTATGGGTGGTATAAACGAAAGGAAACGATGGTCCAGACGATTTTCTTGTGGCGTTTTAAGACGATCTACTGTTCTTTATTCGCTATTTATTTACTTTTCCATTTCAAACTACAACATCCTGCACAATCTTGTTTTTGAACTTCCGTGTATAAATTTCAGCGCCGGCACATTAGTCTGACGTCATCAATCGGGACCTATATTTTAAGTTTTACTTTTTGAATATAAGACCGACAAATAAATTATCGCTAGCACAAATGCGCCGAATACGATTATCGATATAATTTCCATGCAGCACCCCTAAATAAAACCTACAGCTACTTGTTCATTTTCTTTCTCATTTTCAACGACGAACAGGCCAAACCTCCATTTGAATGTGTACGCAATTAGCAGGCTAGTTAAACATAAGGACAAGGTTTGTACAGGTTTCAAAAACAAATTCAAGCACAATCAAGGAATTTCAAGGCCCTGTCAAAGGATTTGCAATGGTGCAGAGCAGAATGCCAGGTAGGAATTTTTTTCCTACAGCATTTCCAAAATGCTATGGGCACCTTTATTGCACACATAATATATTAGTTAGATTAGAAATATCCAGTTTTGGTCACTTCAAGCCAACACAAAGAGCTCGCAACACCCAGCAAAAGTGAGCAGCATTAATGCTGAAAACGTCCATCTCAGTCTCTCACTACGGCAAGACAGAATTCAATGTAAAGTTCAAGAAAAAACAAGTAAGAGAAACGTTGGGAAGAGAAACCTACACTAATGTGAAAACTAGCCTGTTGTGCTTTATTGGACACAACCAAATTTTGCCCAACAAAGAAACGAGCCCCTCGAAACCTTCTTTCGTAATTTCATAGTGAGGGCTTCGTCCCGGCAGACTTGATGCCTTAGGTAGCATGCATTGGTTTGTTGGTCAGCTGCCACCTCGTGAAAAGATCACGTGCTATATAACACCAGCTGGCAACAAAAGAGTGTTCCACACTCGCCATCATGGCTGCGAGCAGCGCTGGCTAACGCTCCCAGGTTAACTCGTAACATAGATACCCAATAAAGTGTATGGGAAAGCGACCGCCGCTGTATCTCAATTGGTAGAGCATCATATGCATTATCTGAAGGTTGCGGGTTTGGTCCCTAACTGTGGCAAGTTGATTTTTCATCCACTTTAATTCTTTTACATTTATGTCATAATTACTACACTACAGTTAAAACATGCAAATAATGTCTCCTGTGCTTTCCTTGGTTTAATTGTCTGTTCCTTTCTTTGGTTGTGCGTAACAAATAAATGAGCCCCTCTAACAATTCCCCTTCTTTCCTACTACACTTTAGTTATACAGCTTAACTTAGTATTACACTTTAGCAGCCATTTTAACTTACACTTTCTGTTGTAGAAGATGCCCAAGTGCGTACTTGTAGGAATGTATTAGCTTTGACTACTATTCAGCATTTCGTAGGATGTACCAAAAGCTAGTAAATGGCATGAAACTTTTTCAAATTGAACACACACTGCTGTTCTACCGAGGTGGTGCAAGTGCTGCATCAAATAAAAAGAAGTGAATTAAGAACTCACTGATTCTCTGCCACTTGGCCACCCAGCTGTCCTCAGGATTCATCAGAGCAATCATGCTGAAAACGAGGCAAATGAAAAAAACAACGCAAATGTTCAGACCACTTCAGAATCCACCCCCCCCCCCCCACCCCGGGCCCAACACAAATCAAACACTCTACTTGAACACCTCATGATGAGTTGTATACATAACAGTGGTGCAGTAACATGGGCACTGATGATGGGACGGAGAAAATTCTCCCAAAAACAAAGAGGTTTCAGCTGCAGGAAAACCCAAAGGTTGGTCTGAACGAATAGCCAACTTCTGGAAGCTAAGAAGAAAGAAGGATCACGACAGAGACTGGGTAGATGGAAGTCTGTGAGTGTGTGCAAGGTACGCGAAGGATAGAGCAATGTTGACACATTACCTTAAACATCCTACATACACAATGAAGCACTTTTATTTGAAAGATGTAATTTGCATAAATGTTCGCTGCCGGATATAACAAGAACGCTCAATCAGCATAAGTTTGAACCATATAAAAAAACATTCCGGCCTCTTTCAGAGTTTTTCAGCAATCGACTTCAAGCTCCAAAGGACTATGATTATGAAAGTCTTGGGGGAATTATTCCAGCATTTATAGTCTGAAACACAAGACTGTACTATTTGCACAAATCGCATGCTCTTACCATTGCCATGTATGGATTGCTTCATCCGGGTGAATGCATGCGCTGTATGACAGATGCCAGGGAGCTGAAGAATATTTACGTTACGACCCTTTCTTTGTCTTCAAATTATTGCAATACTCTTTTGACCAGCTCATAGGAGGTGAGAAATTAACCGGGCACAATTGTGTCGTTCAAATGTCAGGAGGTCATAAGTTACAACGTGGTAAACCCGGCCGTCCTATATTTAGGACACTGAGCAAATAAGGTGCCAGGGGGCGATATGAGTGAAAATTTGCAGCCGTAGTGACTGACATATTAAGTGGTGATGAAAATGACACTGATATTGCTCGCTTGCCTGGAGGTCTCTCTAGAGCAGAAACTGTGGACCTTGACAAGTGAAGACGATGATGATAGTGAGTCAGCCAAAAAGATCCCAAATCCGGCACTCAATGGACAAGGCAGGGCTTGTAGACAAAGTTACACCAGAGTGAATGGTTGGATAACGAACATGATGAAAGTTTTTCTTTACTTCGGCGGAAGCATTAAAGAATTCCTTTGACAGCGACCTCTTCGCACTTGTGCAGAAAAGGAACCATTATGCGGATAAAAAAGGCACTGAGAAAAAAAAAAGTGGCACTCTTCTCTGTTTGCCCACCTTCTCAACACATCCATAAAAAATGCTATGCAGCTTTATAATAAAAAGAATGGGAACATTGAGCACCTTTCGTTTTGGAAGTCAATCCGCCCTTTTCATGACGCCCCGGCGCATGCGCCCTCCCCTAGCGGAAAAGTCTCGAAACGTCTCTTCATCTCGGAGGCTTTGCTTCTGGTAATACCGGTTGTCCCGACCCCTACCAAAATGGCAGAGGGCAGCACAAGAAAATGAAAGAGGCGGATTGGACTGGCCTACCTCAAGAAATACGGATGAAAGAGGTCCCGCAGAAAATCTCGCCAGTCCACCATTCAGGCACAAAGCTACTTTGACCGCACTAGCCATTATGTTGCCCCTAATTGCAAATAGACAAGGTGCTCTCATTGCCACAAGGAAACAAAACTCGGTGCGAAAAGTGCGACATTGGTGTGCACGTGAAATTCTTTATGTACGCGTCGTCCCGTGTACTTCTTTTCATTGTGTGCTGTTTTCTCGCGCCCCTCCGTCATCATGAACAAATACCAACTCGCCCAACTTTTTACCTTACTGACTTACCACACCGGCACATAGAAGCCCATATGCCCAGTGTCCTACATGTAGGACGGGTTTGAAAACAGTGTTGCACTATTTGTGAGAAAAAATATTTGCTTTCTCAATTTTTCCGAGTTTGGCCACATATGGGTTAAGGCAGGAACAAACAGCACTGGACACGAGATGATGAAAGAACGATAGACGAGGGCGCTGAACTAAGAACCACTGGTTTATTGCTGGGACATGCAATATATACAGAAGCTTTGCGCAGAAGACCAACAAAAACAAAGTATCTGCGCCAAACAAAACAAAGTAATAGGATGAGTTCTTGTCCATATCTGCACAGATACTTTGTTTTTGTTGGTCTTCTGCGCAAAGCTTCTGTGTATATTGCATATCCCAGCAATAAACTAGTGGGCGTTAGTTTAGCGCCCTCGTCTGTTGTTCTTTCACCATCCCGTGTCGAGTGCTGTTTGTTCCCATGTAAAGGAATGACCTAACATGCATAACAAAGCTCAATTATTTTATTACTTCCTTATTATTTAAGGAATCAAACACTTTTCAGCCTAATTGCACATAGTTAGAATTGCATAGTTAGAAGGGTGCTGTATAGGTAGCTTTCTATCCAACGAATTTTTAAAGTGACTTCATTATTAAAGAGGCTAAAAGAAATTGAACTGTTCTGTTACCATACTGCTAGTAGGTGAGAGCCACCGTCAACTAACGCACCCCTCGTGGTCGTGACGAACCCAGTCCTCTCTTTTCTTTTTTTAGGAGCTTGGTCCTTATCCTCCGGGCTTGTCCATCACCGTAGCCGCTAGTTCTCATTGCTCCCGCTAACTTGGAGTAACACAGGTAAAGTACAAGCATCTCAGCGCAGGCTCGTGCGAAAGAGAAGTCTTCTTCCTCTTGTTCTTCGAGCGCCTTCATGATGACATTAACGCAGGCAAAACCCCATATAGCATAGCCAACTGTAGCATGCGGCACTCGCTCCACTCCAACGCACGCTCTAGTTTGATAGGAGAACACTAGAGGGCCACAACTGCACGCTTCCTCTCTCTTTCGACAGTCGTCAGTCAGTACGCTTCGATACTAATAACTAGGGGTGTGCGAATATTCGAAAGTTTCGAATATTCGTCGAATATTACATTAGAAATATTCGTATTCGATTCGAAAATCATGTATTCGAAAAGTTTCGAATATTCAATAACTTCGAATATTCGAAAAATTCGAATATGCGATTCGATTATCATGCATAAAATAACTCGTCTTCCACATTTCTGCTGCGTTCGTATAGCTAAAAACGTTGCCGAGAGGAGCGATACACATCGTAAGTACATGGAGGCACGATATCTGCCTGCGACGAGCGCCCCAATACGTATGATTTTGTGCTGGTGCATCTCCGACGTGCAGCGCTGTTGGCGATCATGTAACCGTACATTTGCAATATTATGCGGCCGTAACGTGCCGCACTACCATTCGTTCACTATGCGGGACCACTTCTGAAGAAAGACAGTGACCCATGTGACTGGTGGCGGACTGTAAGCCCCTTCAGATACCCCAGTCTGGCAAAGCTTTGCCCCATGTACCTCCCTATACCAACCACTTCTGTTCCAAGCGAGCGTGCCTTTTCAGTGGCAGGGGGGGGGGGGGGTTGTCTCTGTTAGAAGGGAGCGCCTGCTGCCTGATCATGTGGAGCAACTAATATTTCTTCATGATAACATCTAGTCATTACTTTCATTGTCCGTGATATTTGCTTCCATTGTGATGTGCATTGTGCTAGCCTGGACATTGTGTTATGGAGATAGCAGTGTATGTTTTGTTGCCAGTCAGGCTGTTAATGTTTTTTTTTTTCAAATAGCTACATGTTAAATAAAATATTATTACTGTGGAGGCATTTTTCCTTTGATATTTGATTCGATATTCGAAGGTGGATATTCGTATTCGATTCGTATTCGAAAAATTTGATATTCGCACACCCCTACTAATAACATGAACGAAGAAGACAAGGCGGTGGAGCGGAGGGCTCGCAAGGCGGCAGCAGCAGTGCGTGCTCATTGCCAAGACCCTGCGGTGAGAGCTCGCGAGGCCAAAGAGAGACGTCAGCGGCGTGCAGACCCCGAGATACAAGCCCGCAAAGCCGAAGCAGCGGCAAGAGAACCTCCAAGAGGTACGGGCACAGGATGCAGCGGCCAAGTCCCAAAAGTGGTCGCTACCTGAGGTCGGTGGTGCTGACGCGAGCTTCAAGCACGATTTCCTCGACCACAGCTGGCAGGTCTGCGACCGCTTGTGGTTCAACAACAACCTGACCACAATCGCTACTATAACAATGTGTCACGTCTTTATATGACAGTAGAGGAATTTTACGGAGCATTCACGGTTTACCCGATTATCTCCGAGCAAGCTCCTCTAACATCATTCACTTCGTGGATATGATGGGGATTTTTTAAAAATTTGTTTTACCTCATGTTCAGTGGCAGTGCTGTGCACTCCGCGTTAACTGATGAACCTAAATTATGTGTCATGGTCAGTCACATTTCAAGCAGTGAGTGTGACTGATTCCAGCTATGGAAACAGGATTCTCGAGATGAAGAGCACACACATTTCTGTTTGGAATTTCAACTGTTTCCAGAACCATTTTATGCTTTGCAGCCGTGATCAATGCTGCCTGATCTACATGCCACGCTGGCTCAGTTACAATGCTCAAACGTGGTGAGGGGGCCCTTCCAAATTAAACTCAAGATATGATCAACTCATCAAGGGCTAAACTAAAACAATGTTAATGAAAACTGCACCACCATGCCCTGCTTTGAAAAATGATCAACCGTACACGGTAAGAAACACTGATCTGAAGTCAGTATCCTGAAATGTATTCATATTCAACACAATTCAGCCGGCTATATCATAATGGCGAAATAGAACTATTAGGAACTGTATAGTTGCTCGGAGAAATATATACCGATATCTTTTGAACAAGTATTAGTTTGAGTTCCAGTGCTTTCACTTATATTAAAATTTAAGCTGTTGCTAATGCACAGACAATACTGCGAGCTAATATTGTTGGCTTATAATCTTCGTGATGTGCTACCGACTACTTAGACCGCTTATACTTCTTACGGTCGTGTTACACCGGCTGGTAGGTTTAGAGTAGAATACAAATGACGCCAAACACAAGGTCCACAAGGCATGGTAGCACACGAGCGTATCTGAAAAACCTCAAAGGGATCGTAGGCGGTTTGTCGTAGATTATTGAACAGGACACAGGCGCGCGCAAAGAATGTGCCGGGACATACCCGTCAAAGTTTGAGCTCGTGCAGTCGTACACCATGTCCCTGTTGTTCTTCATGTGAAGGTATTCATCGCAGTTGTCACATCCGTCGAATTCAAACTGCTCGAAAGTCTGAAAATAAGCAACAAAAAAGCAAATGGGATACGAGACTACACAAAGGACGCTGTACTGGTTTCGTTCACGCCGTACATACATGCATGTTTTCAACGAGATATTCACACACGGTCCCTTCGACTACTTTTAATAAAAATAGCACGGCGAGCCTACCCTGGTAAGCACAGTCAGACTGACAACAATTTAACACCCGTTGATTAGGAAGCTTCATTAGCAGCCACCGGCGGCGGAGCGATTACTGGTCAAGAAGCGAGGGACCGACAAATTAAATCATAGAAGCTTATTCGCGCGTTGTAGTTTCACGCTAACTAACTGGTGAATTGCGCTTACCTTGATCATTGAACACAAAAGACATGCTCTGAGATTCCGCAGATCTTTCGGGATGCTTTCCAAGGAGGCTGCCATGTTTGCTTTTGACGTGCCAACCAACAAGCCGAAAGTCCAAAAAAAAGCTGATAGCCAATAGAAGACGGTCTGAACTGGTGTCGCCATCTAAGGGCAAGTCCGGACACCAAAAAGTTTCTTCACTTGTTCTTTTACTTTTAATTTGTCCGAGAAGCAGCCGCCGTGAAGGCTGAGGAGCCTCGAATGAGTTTAATGCGTTTACGTGGGCGTGACGCCGCTACGGACCGTAATGTTCGTTGCTGGTCTCCACGAAAGAGCTTCCCTATTGATAGCCGGTTGAAGTGCGAGGAGAAATATCCCGCGTTTTACGTCACCGACGCAAGCGAAACAGAAAGTGGCTGAGCGCGGCGTGGTGAGTTGTCGAGCGGAGTGCCCTGCAGCTGTGCGGTGCTCGCGCGATTCCCCGGCAAGTTTAGCTCCCGACGGAACTCGTCTTTCGGAAAATACGCTGACCAGACTCGGAGAAGAGAAACTATGCGACTCCGTTTACGCATCTCTAAAAGTCCCGTCACACGAGACCGTTTTTGCTTCGGTTGATCGAGTTTACTAGCGCGTGGGTGCTCTCCGACCGTTGTTTTGTGAGCGCGTACGCAAAACGTGCGATATGTCAGTGTCACATTTTTGCATCACCTTGGAAGACACCGTTGACAGGGAGTGCATCGCCAACCTGGGAACTTGCATCCTTAACGCCGCGCTAGCGTTGACGGTATGTGTGGCTACGATTCTTCTCTGTTCGGATCAACCTCGCCGTGTGCGCGATGCGCTCTTCGATGAGCACAATTCGCGATGGATCCTCACGTTCGCTATGATCGCCGTCCACCTGTTCGAACTGGCCGATGGTGCTCTGATCCTGCTAAGGCGCGAGCAGCCTAAGCAAAACTTCCACCCCATGCTGGGCGCTGGGACGTCCATCGTGGCCGTCGTTTTAGGAATTTATTACTACCATAAAGTCGAAAAGTACGGAAGGCCGAAGAGGCTCTCTGTTCTGCTGTTTTTCTGGCCGTGCGTCGTCGCGCTGAAGATGTCCAAGCTCGTGATTCTCTACGGAAAGGGCCTTGGCATCGAGCACGCAACTCTGGAAGCCACTTGGTTTGGGTTGGTCTGCTACCTTGCAATGTTCCTTGTCGAACTTTCGACTTTCATGCAAAAGGTGAGAGTTCACATTTTTGTTGTTGTTTTTTTCCCCCTCTTTAAAGAGTTGTTCCGACGAACTGAATGATGGAACGTGCATTGCGTTTTTCTCACACTTCTTGCTCAAGACTGGATGAAGTTGCACCTAATGATGTCAATTAATAACATGCTCAAACTATTGCTTCAATATTTTTTTTTCATTTGCGATTCCCTTTTTCCGATCAGATGGCTTTAATTCTTTCGGGGTGTACATGTACGTCTGATTGGCCGGGAATATACGATTAAAACCTTTCTAATAGCTGCAGCGTGCATCAACAAACAAGCACAACTCTGAAACATATTAATATACAAAAGACGTAAGCGGTGAACTTCAGTTGAAGTTCAGTCCATACGTCTTTTATTCTTTTATAATTTTTATGTTTCTGTATCGTCCTTGTTTTTTTATGTGCACTGCCATGAGCGATCATGCCTAATCAACTAGTCCTCCAGTACGTATTAAGTAAAATCTTTCGGTCCTTGAAAACTTTTGAGAGATTTATCCTGCATTGTAACGAGGTTGAGAGAATCATCATGTATTATGCACACCGTCAAGCAAATTAACACAGAAATTATAACCATCTGTAACTTCTTAATCCAGTTATCCATGAATTTTGTTTCTTCTTTTTTCTTTTCTTTGTTTTGCTTTCCACCTCTCATACTATAACATAACTGATTGAGTTTGTGCGATTTTATTCTCACATGGAACGGTACAGTGCTTCTTAATTAACACGGATGCTCCACTTTGACAGTTCTGCTCATCGCAGGCGTACCAGTGCAAGTCGGAGCTCCGAGAGGAAGCCAATGGAGAGGGCCAAGTCACTTACCGATACAGTTGTGCATCGCTGCTCTCCAAGTGCACATTCTTCTGGCTGGTGCCTCTGCTACGACAAGGATACCGCCGTCCATTAGAGCTGGCCGACCTTGGCTTCCTGCCAGAAGTAAAGGCGCATCCCCTCATGTCATTTACTATATTTTCTAGCTCAGCCCCATTGTTTATGTGCACTGAAGCATGCACGTCTAATTTTAGTCTGGTGTTGTTTGTTCGAGGGAACCCTTTTAAAAAATGTGTGGCCTGTAGTATTTCAGGATGTTTCGGGAACGTCAGGAATGCGCTAGCGCGTTCCGTTCATTCATGACACGGATGCGTGCGTAAACCCATTTCCTGCAGTCCTTCTCTGCAAGGTTTGGCCTAAGGTAGTCTGTCTGTTATTATTGTATCACATATTCTCACTCGCAGATTAGATTAATTTCAAACCTCTGGCTATTTCCCTTGTCATTTTGAGTGTTGCAGATTCTCTGGTTAATTTAGCCATTTTTTTTGTGATTATACAAAGCTTTGATGAGGGCACCATAAGTGTAACAGACAAAATCGGGTTGAACACGAAGACTCTTATATAACAATAATTTTATTCACCTTGTCACCAACAAATTACTTAAAATGGAGTTCTCTTTACTTGCAGCAACCCAAAAGTGGAGTTTAGCGAATAATGTAACTCGTTCTTGCAGTAAACTTTACAATATCGTGGTGCGCATCCAATAGGAGAAAGCATTTAGTCAGTTATCCCTACTCGGTGCTTATGCTGATTCACACATTAAAAAAAAAACTAAGTATGCAAACAGTGATATATTATGCATGTATGTGTGAAGAAGCATTGAAGGTGCTTCTTCTCTAATGGAGGTCCTCAGGTGCCTCTACCCTCAGAAGCATCAGTCATCTCCTCTTGCAGTTGACAAGAGTAGATTACTATTTAAAAACATTTTTGAGCACTCGTTTCACATAGAAGTTACGTTATTGCTAGGGGAAAAATAAAAATAAAGGCCACACTTCTCACTCTAATTACATTTTGTTGTTGAGGTCGTTTGCACATGCACTTACCCCTTTCCTTCTTTCAGGTAGAAAAAGTTTTAGAAACGTTGCCAAGTTGACTTTTCAAGGGCCTAAACAGCAGTCCTAGATAATTTTCTCTCGATAAGTTATCAAGTAGCCTCATGAAGACATTGCCGCAATTTGCATTAGCACAAGTAATTGGTGCGAGAATTTCATGCTGGAGTTTATCAGTTTCTGTACAGTACGTCATCTCTCACTATAGAACAACTGTCCAGTATTACAGAGCGATCTATCAGTATGACTCTTGTTCAAATTTCCTTTGCTGTCTCTTCATGTAAAAAAAAAAAAGTTGCTTGTATGTGGCACCTTCATCTAACTGAATTCCTCACCACTAAACACCTCGTAATCTCAACAAGACATTTATGTACCTGGCAAGTTTTTACATGTGTGTTCCTGCTATGTGGCTCTTAGGTTTGTACATGTTAGCTCATTTTAAAGTTTATCAGACTTTGCTTTTTTTTTTATGAACTACTGCCTCTTTTTTTTCCAGAAACACACAAATGAAAACCAGTACCAGCGATTTAATGAGGTTTATTCAAAGGAGAAGGTAATTTTTTTATTTTCACATTAGTTATCACTGTGATTACTGTATTTTTTTTTGTATAGGCTACCGGCTGTATTTGTTTAAAAGTTGGAATTTCATGAGGTGATGAGGTTACTCACTATACACGTAATTTCATGTTGTAAGATTATAGCCACGCTTGAAGAAAACATGGCCTGTATGAACCTAGAGCTTTACATTGTGTTAAATAAGATTGTGAAATCATCCAGTGAAGCATACAGATATGCTTATTTTTTTTTTTGGGGGGGGGGGGGGGAGGGGTAAAGCCCCAATAATTATTTTTTAAAAATTATCATTAATGATTTTTTACTATTCATGAAATAATTTGTTTGATTAGTGTTAGAAAAATCATTCACACAGCAAAACACATTTGCAGGCAAGATATAATAACGAAATGGTAAGGAGCCGCAAACATAGCTCGTAAAAGTGTGGTGCTGCAGTGTGCCACAGTTGTATTCAACATAACATATTCACCAATATCCTTGAAATCCTTCCCTCTCTTTTCGTTTCATGTTTCGCTAAATGCTTTAACTGAATGTTTGCAATCTATGATCTATCAGTCTGACCCTGCCATCACTAAACTGACACTGCTATCTTCACAGGTCAAGGCAGAGACGAAAGGCACCAACGTATCGCTGTGGTGTTGCTTCTTGAAGACGTACTGGCAGACTGCATTAGCAGGTGGTCTCATCAAAGTTATAGGGGATGTCATTGGCTTAGTAGGTCCCCTGTCCATCAGTCTGATACTGGAGTACGTGGACGACGTTACTACAAACAAAAGCTCTAATTTGGTAAGCAATCTGCGCTGTTACTTTGGTGTACCTGTACTTTTTCTTGAAGGCCCTTCTAAATTGTGCATGACCTGTGAATGGCTTACAGTAAGGATGACTATTGATTATTGACCCTGCTTCTTAACAACTTTTTTCATCCATATCGGATTGCGTTCCCTGTCCCATTGGTAAAGATGGCATATGTATGTTTGAGGAAAACCGTTAAGTTGCATGCATCTGGGTAGAGAATTTGACTGCAGGAAACAATACCGCTGATTGTGTGATGTGTAGCTAGATTTAAAGGACATTTTTCTTTCGCTACATTGCTATATCATGCCTCTATAATTGTGTATTTTCATAAAATACTACCATCTTCTCGTAGAAGCCACTTATGTTTTCAATTCACAGCCAAGTAATAATACTTCAGGGACCACCTGAAAGTAAGTTCTTAAGTGGTGCATGAAAATGGTGGGCATTCTGAGAACAAAAACGCATCACCCTAATGCGAGTATTATTTCTTGGCAAATACAAAAGCTATAAGTTAAATGATAAATTATAGGTCAAAACATGTGAAATAGCTCAAGCGTTCTAACTGCATGCTCTCGCTATTATGGCAATTGCTAGTAAGAAATTTGCCTTAATAATGACCCGACCATTAGTCACCACTGCTACAGGTGTACAGGAGCTGTTGGATAATGTTGTGTTAAAATAGTGTTCACTGAAATCCTCTCAGTGTATGATTGACAGTGGCAATGTGGTTGACAGTTCAAATTTTCACACTAAAATGTTCTGCTAATTTACTGTAGGGCATTCGACACAACCCTGCAATAATATGTTGTGTGCAGTAACATTTCAGTATCAGTGAGCTCATCCACAGGGTACTGACATTTGCCCCTTGTATTATGCTATAGCATTATGCATACAGTATTAAGAATGTGTATGACATAAGTGAATTAATATTGTTACTTTGAATGTTATCCTTATAGTGTCCTATGATTGATAGGAGGGCTTTCACAGAGCAAACATCAACCTGCCTTTTGCAACTGCCTTTTATAGCAAAACATTTGCAAGATAATCTCGATTGACAATGTGTCTTGTGTAAAATCTTGCTTTGTTGCAGAGTGCAGACTCTTATCCAACAGCAGGCGAAGTCCTGAGCAATGGCTACATCTTATCTTTCATTATCCTGATAGCTACCTTCATGCAGAGCACATTTTCAAACAACTTCAACCACATGGCTATCATGGAAAGTGTCCATGTGCGGTCTGCTCTCCAGGCAAGTTGAGTGGGCCTGTAACGACAGTCCAACTACAATGATGATGCTTTATTTATATTGGGGTACACATACCTGTACATATACACAATCACACACAGTGCTGAGGAATTGAAAGGCAACAATTTAGGGCTTGTTTGAAGCGTGTGTTTTCATTTCCACCGTCTTCAGTTCATGTGTTGTCGGCGTAATTTCTACTCGAATACTTGCGTCAGAGCCAACGTTACCTTTACGGCCATATTTGTAATGACTTGATGCAATTATCTTGAGCAATTATGCATACTGGTTATTATAGTAAATGTTTTGATGGCACGTTTTAGTTCGTGAGCACTCTACATACACAATCACACACACACTTCTCCACTGCAAACATGTCTGTTGATACTACGTAATTTTTTTTCTCATGTGGTCCATCTTTTGACATGCTTTGGCACTGAACTTTCGTTTGTGTTTTGTTTTGTGTGTGATACTGTGCCATTGCTCTGCTTTCTGTGCTCTCAATGCAGGTACAAAATCATGACCTTTTTTTAAGCTGTCCCTGGTACTTTTAACCCCATATTTGCTTCCTTTCTGAGGAAGCTAACATTTTAGCAGTACATGACTAACTTATCGGTGACTTACACCAGTTCCTAAGTTTGCTCGTAGCAACTGCCTGCCTTTTTCGTCATATATTTTGTACCATACACTGTGTACTGTCTTAGCCAACTAGTATATGTGGTGCAGAAACCCAACCATGCAACATATGGAAATGTTCAGTTCAGTTAATCTGGTATTTTCGAAGTGGCCATGAACAGCTATAAGCCCTGCTAATGGTGCACTTGTAATTTACAAAAAAGAGGAAAAATGAAGCTCAAAATATAAACAAACAATAATACAAGGTGGCAATTATAAAATATATATATTAATTATAAACAAGAAGCAGGAGTCAGTCTCTGAATAAACATGCGAGCCAAAAATGTCAATGCATTGTAGCATTAGTAGTACAGTCGACTCTTGTTAAACGTAACCTGAAGGGACCGGGAAAATGTGTTCTGTTTAAGAAGAGTTCCGTGTGCTGAGAGGGGAGCCGGGCTATAGAATACGAGTATGAAACCAATAATATTAGGGCAGTTCCGTTTAAGTGGCAGTTCCGTTTAAGACATTTCCGTTTACTGAGTGTCTACTATGTTATAATTTAACAAAATGTAATAATAGTAGATTCACTCAAGAGGAGTGCATTTTTTTAGGGTTGTCGAAAAGCGGCATTTTTTCTTGTGCATTAAGCAGAGGCAAGAAGCTCTTTTCATCACTTAGGATTTTTTTTTACCTCTGGATGATTGCTGAAAGATGCTGTGAATGTGGTATGTATGTGGTCACCTTTGTCAAGCAGTAATTCCGGCTTTCACAACTGTGTGCAATAGGCTCATCTCAAGTGGTCAGTGCAGATCCATTAGACATCCGTAGAGCACCTTTTCCTTCTTTGCTCTTGGTTGCAGTTGCCTTGACTCACCTGCGAGCATCCTGTGATATTTCCTTTTCTTCTTCTTATCTCTTAAGATAGGTGTGACGCATCTGAGTCTTGAGTGCTTTATCATACGTGTGAACGAATGACGTCGTTCATAGAGATTAGTAGGAATTTCGCGTTCCTTGCGTTAGAAGAATTCGTCATTCCTGTTGGCTGTGCCCAATAGCTGCCACATACTCGCACGTGATGTGAGTACGTGGCAGCTGCGCTTGCGCAATTATTGTGCATTTAAAATTTTTATTTATCTTGAAATTTCTTTGTCAGAAAAATACAAAAAATGACAAATTACATGAGAATCATCTGGATCCTTAGCATCAAGCTAGTTTGAATCCATGCGTAAAAATTAAGGAAATATGTACAAAATAGCAATTTTAACAGTTTTTACCTGTTTATGCAGGCAGCAGATAACATATTGTAAATATATTTGGACATTAATACAGGTCTTTGCAATAGTGTTTCAGGTTAACAGAAAAATATTTACTTTTTTTTTTATTTGAACATAAAGACTGTTCTATTAAGTGCAATCAACACTAGACAGCCACTTTCTGCCGCATACATTTTTAACAAGAAGCCGTCAAAAGTTGCCGACTTCGAAGCCTCATGTTCAAAACCGGTAAGAAACGAATTATGAACAGTGAAGTGGACAATTGTTAGTGATATAATTATGTGCCATAATTGTAGTTTTATAGTTAATGAGCTAGTTAAAAGACATGATTTGAAATTTGTTAAAAAGTGGTTTGGTGGCAGCTGCATAACTTGAAATTAGCAAAAAAACGAATTGCTTGCTTCCACAATACAACCGGTGGCTTTAAAGGGACCGACAACTGCCCAGAACATGAAATGAGATGACTGCACTGATGGAAAGATTGTCCGTCGCATTGACTCAAACCAAACCCTGTTTATCTCGTGAGAGGCGGATTTATATTTTTATTTATTCATTGAAAGTCGCAAGAAATGACCTTTGACGGCAAAATCATACACGGCCCGATGAAGCCGGTCACGTGATCATTGATTGATGTATGCGTTCGATGACTTTTCTGTTAGTATTGAAATATTATTAATTTCTTTATATTAAAAGATGTTACTCCATAAAAATGTACATACAGGCCTGCGTTAGTTGTATGCAACAACGTGGCGCTGCCTTCACTTGGCGTAATGATCCCATGCCGCGAAAAGCCATCCATGACACAGGCGCAGGCAACCTTGGTCTCAGGCGTGCAGAACGCTGTACAAATACCGAGAAGGTGTATAAAGCCACATTATCTCATTGTAACAGCTTGCTATTTTCAAAAATGGCTGGAAAGCTCAAAATAAAGGTGGTTAAGCATAGCTACAGTAACTCCTGCGAAAGCAGAACAACGACAACTTTCACAAGGGCTAGCGGCATTGCTATCAATTCTCAGCGTTGCTGGAGCGAGCCTTCATGCGTGTTTGGAGCCTTTCGGATCGAAAAATACTGCTTATAAAATAACTACGTGCTTTTAGGATAAACCACTGCAGCTACAAACGCTACGAAGGGTAAGCTTCCTGTCGCGCCGTAAAAAGCTGGGTCGAGAAAAATCAGTTGTCGGTCCCTTTAAGTGAAGATCATATGTATGGCCTTATGATTTTATACAGTATGATAACTGACTATGAAAAAGAGCAAAATAAATTGTCCTTAAGGTCGATACATCAAGAAACTGGCAACATTGAAATATCACAAAGGAAACACTGCTGAGCTTGCTACAAAGTGACTCTATATGCTTGAATAGATTGGAACTAGACGCTAACTCTATATGAATCTCACGATAATTTCAGAGTCTGGTGTACCTTAAGTCTTTGTCGATTGCCAGTGACATCGATGTGGGCATGGCTGTGAATCACATGTCAGTGGACTCCTTCAATGTGATGCTGCTTTTCTCCATGGGCCACTACATCTGGGCCGTGCCTGTCAAGGTGAGATTATGTTGTCACATTCTGTCAGGGAAGGGCGAGGCATGCAGCCTCTTGGAAGTGTTTGCCAGGTTGAGATGTTTTCAATGCTTGAGCATTAGAAGTCTGGTTTAAGCAAAAAGCACTGGAAATTACATGCAAGTTGTTTGTCTGCAACAGTGCCCCACAACATTAAGAAAAAAGTAAGCAAGCAGAGAGACAAAGGTATAATGTAACAAGCAACAAATAAGTTTTAGAAATGAGTAGCGTGTTTAAAAACTTATTGTTCCATAGAAATCAAACAAAGGAGTTCTAAGCTTTACCGAACAAAGGGGCTCCATTATGCCGTGGGTGCTGGCACCAATAAGATTCATACAACAGCCTTGAGAATTTTCCGCGTGCGAGGTGGCGCATTGAAATGTTTGACGCTATTTCATTTCGTCACTGACATATGAGCTCTTGTCAGCTTGATGGCGTGTCTGCATCTTATGCACAATGCTTCGCCGGTTGATAGAGAAGCTGATAGATGGCATGTTATAAGAAATTAGCATTATCTTTAGGCACGTCAAGTTTCTTCACCAATGAAGAACCATTAATTTGTTTAATCGGTTGTCGTGTCATGTCGCAGCTCATCATCCTTCTGGTGCTTTTGTACAAGCAGTTGGGATACAGCGCCCTCGTGGGTGCAGCCACCATCTATGTACTTGCACCACTGCAGTATTGGATCTGCACCAAGTTGTCAGAGCTGCAGAAGGAGTCTCTGGTACGGTGAACTGCCATCTTGGTCATTCTTGTGTATTAATAAGGTCTTTGGCATCCCGTCGGTCTCTTGTACGTACTGTGCTGGTTTATGTCAGAGCTGCTCAATCTATGCACTGGCTGTCTTCTAAAGTCTACTGATCCACCTACAATTCATCGCTAATGTCTACAAAGCTTGCTCTTGTTTACCACATACCAGCTATTGTATATGCTTATGTGGTAGTGGCCTCAGTGTTAGGCGTAAGGCCAAGGCAGCTGCATCAGCTTCCCAGCTAAAGCAGGGCCGTATCGCATCTTGGCACACTTTACCAGCGCTTTGTTTACCTTGGCAAACAAAGAAAGAAATCAAAGTAACTCTTTCTCTGCTAAAGACCTCACCACATCAAGCAAGCTGAAAACATCAAAAACAGGCTAACAGAAGAAACCAAACATGTCTTCTTCCTTTTCTTTTTTTTTTAAGTCTTGGGTCAGTGCATTTGTCACACGTCAGCTGTCTTCTTTCTTTACTTTTTTTTTTTTGAAGGAATAGGAGGCTTTGAAAATTTCGTATGTAAAAGCATAAAGTGTGCTGTGTTTGTAACAAGCACTCGCTGAGCAGTCAAGAGACCGGAAATCTCCTGAGTAATCAGGGCAGTTCAAGGGGCTGCCTTATCTTCAACACTTTGACATCGATCTGGGTTAAGTGCTCGAGTTGGTGAATGCTGCTGCTCGTCTATTTGTGTGCTCCGACAGCTAGAGTGGTCTAAAAAAGTGCTGAAGGTTGCAATGATAGCTGTGACCCACTCTCTACTAAATGCTGCCTTTAGCGTGTCTTGTGCACTTCTCGCTTGTGCTTCCTTATTCCCTTTATTACCGCAATAACACTTTATTTAAAAGGATGCCTGTAGCCTATTAAACAAAGAACTGTTCGATCAAATATTTGAACACAGTCAACAAATATTAAAACAAACTATTGGAAAAGAGAAGAATTGAATGATATAGAAAGTGGTCCATACTTTCCTGTTTAGAAAGCCATATCAATTTATTTGATACCAAAGAAACGGTACTAAATGCAGCAGGGTTTAATGTGACATGCACTCACCCACATGTATGCTTAGCGTACACATGAACATACATATGTGCTATATTACATACGTGCACTGTACTCTAAAATGCTTTTGACAAATAAAGCACACTTCTAAACATTCTTCGTATACACTCAAACCTCATTATAACGAAGTCGCATCTGCCATGAAAATACCTTCGTTATATCCGAAAATTCGTCATAAACGTTTATTTGTAACACTGTAGCTATGACAAGAATATTCTTCATTTGCTTCGTTATAACCGATAATTCGTTATAACGAGGTTTGAGTGTATTTACTAGATGGCATTAGTCCACAAAACATTTGACAAAATAATGTACCCTTTTTTTATGCATAAACACATTCGAAAGCTTGTATGCTGACTGCAATTTCCCTACGATATTTATCTTCGTCAACTTGGTATTATCACATATCTATCAGTGTTTGATTATAAGTGGCCCTTGTTGCATGTAAAACTAGTATTCAATCAAAAAGTTTTCTTTTATTTTTATACGATTTCTGGAGTTTAATGTCTAAAAAGCATGACTGGAGTGATGATATGGCTATGAGAGACACTATAGGCGCTTCAAATTAACTTTCACCACTTTATTTGCCTGTTGATCGAAGTGGTTTAGAAAACGCCCAGAGCTGAAGCATAGCTTATAATACTTCCTTTTATCAGTCGTTGGCTTAAATGCCGCACATGAACTTTGTTGAAGTTTGCAACTTCATTTAGGTCAAGACATTAGGGAAGGTTCTTGAGTATATTATATTGTACCTGCTTGAGTATATTACATCTGATAATACAAAATAAAAGAATTGTAAATTTGCATAAATTAAAGCAGAATTAGCCCCATTTATTACCTCATTGTTGAAGTTGCTTTATTATACATGCATTACTAGTCTATAATTATTTCACAGTAGAGCACAGCATGAAAATCAAACTGTTCATGCATTTGACTTATCCGTGCAGTTTTTGTTAGTTGTATTCTGCTGTCGTCTGCAACTCTGAATTTTTGTCTAGTTGCTGATATAGATCTGTTGCTGATATAAATAGTCACAGATACCTTTCTTTCTTTCTTTTTCTTTCTTTCTTTTCTTTTCTTTTCTTTTCTCTTTTGTTTTTTCAGTCAATATCTGACAAGCGAATAAAACACACAAGTGAATTACTTCAAGGAATCAAGCTACTGAAGCTCCATGGCTGGGAGAGAGTGTACGCCGACATGGTCAAGCAGATACGAAAAGAGGAACTCGAAGTTCTGAGGAAGGACGCCATATTCGTTGCCCTTAATAGTGTGTAAACATACTGAAACATATTTCTAGCATATTTTGTTTCCTTCACATTGAAATACAGGGTGACTGAGGGTGATATGTCTTTGCGCTTTTGTTTGTTCTACACTGTGTGGTATTGCTAGTTGCGTGAAGGTCACATGAACTACTGATATTGTTCTTATCTTTTACATTCAGCTGATGTTATCTAAGTCCTGGTTTATTTCTGTAGTTCCTGCATTTAACAATTGGAGTCGTATCACTGACGCATGGGTTTTTCATCTGGTTGTTTTATTTTTTCTTCCTTTCCCATTTTTCAGCTTTTATCACACAGGGGTCCGCCATCTTGCTCACCCTTGTGGTAAGTAACCTGCGTATGAAATCACGAAGTAGATTTTTGTTCTTTAGAATATAATCTTTTTGAATGTTTGTTTGTTTTTTCACATTTAAAAACGCCTAAACTGTGCCAATCCCAGAACTGCTGCACCCTGTTTTCCTAGTGAATCTTTGAAGAGGTAGTGAGCAGCATTTTTTGACACCAAAAAAATTGTTCTAATTATTCAGCTATCTTTGCACATAAACTTAAATATACTAAAGAAAACAGCATCTTGCTGCCTTGTTACAAAGAGTAAACACAGGCTGTCACTCAGAGTAAGAAGGAAGAAAATTGTGCTTCAGATGAAAAAGAAACAGAACTATGGGGGATTTGAGAAACATTATGGTCCAGTGCTGAACGAAAGAAACGTAAATATTACATTAGCACCAATTACAGATATTGGACAGTGACACACGCAGACTAATTTCTTAGTGATATACATGTCCAGCTGAAGCACCATGTGAACCATCATTCAAACATTTGAAAGACTAGAATTTTTTGTTGTATGCTTGTGTGTTTTCCTTCAGAGTGGATCATATTGCACAGTAGGAATTGCCCATGAAAGCAACAAGATTAGTATTCAAACCAACACAACTGCATACATGCATCACTAACTTCATCAGAGATAAAGGGCCTGATGTGATGTGTTTTGTACACCTGTAATAGTATAGAGGTTATTGCTGGGGCCTTCTTGTCAAGAGTGAGCTGTTGTCTGTCTCGAAATAGCAATTTGGTATTGCGATTACTGTCAGAACAAAAGATAACATAGGTGACACATGAGCAGAAGAAGCTGTTTTGGAACTCCATTTTATAAGGATGCAGCACCACCGGCTTGTAAGGCTTGTTTCCATTCACTTTTCAGACATTCTCTCTCTACTCTGTTATCGAAGGCAGGCCACTCACGCCCTCGCAAGTATTCTCTGGGCTCGCCCTGTTCAATCAGCTCACCGTTCCACTGTACATCATTCCTGTTGTCATCCCTATTGTCATCAACGCTATTGTGAGTAATTTTCATTTCTGACAGTATTCATTTAGTTAGGCACCAGTTTAGAGTATTTCTCTGCTAAAAATTTCGACTTGGACATGAACGCTCTACAATGAAGGTTGAAGCACGAAAATAATTGGATTCCTGGCCATTTTCAAATCAAATCAAATCAAATCAAAATGTGTTTATTAAGACATGTATACAAAAATGCGTACATAATATTTTCGTCTCAAGAGGGGTGCCTGTTCGTCATTGTGACGTACATTTGGCCACTAAAGCTTATGAGATGCAGAATTTTAGAAAAAATCTCTAATTCCACTAAGTGGGAATAGATTGCCTTCAATTCAAAGTTTCTATATGTAGTACTCACTGAAACCTGCAGATTGATACATGAAATTAGGTGTGCCGTCCGTTAACAAGGTAAAAACATACATTTGGCACAGAATCCACACTTTGTAAGCCTTTGTGGCCGACTCTACAACTGATCACAGGATAAGCTTTCAATGACACAAGTTATGCCCCAACAAGTAGATTTGACCAATCGGATTTGTGTTGTTTACACATACTGTGGAGGTGTGAAACCTGGTGTGAAATGGGTTTACACATTTCACACTAGGTATTTGTTCGTTCTGATGTTCAATTGTCACACACGATAAGAGCCAAGGGCTTCTGAACACATAAGGCTTTTATAAAAGATGGGCAAACATCATTTCAGGTGAGCACAAAGAGATTATCGGAATTCCTTAGCCAGCCTGAAGTTGGCACAGAGGCCCCATGGAGGAAGAAAGATGACACACCAAAGGCTGTTGTTGAGTTCCACCCTGAGAGCGGTAGTGTCCTGGTAAGGTCACATTCGGCCACATTTGAGCTTAAAGCATTGCTCCACATTACATTCTTATATTTCTCTGACTATTTTGAGTTACTGCACACCTTCACGTTGCTCTGTTTTCAAGGTGCACTAGTAAAAAGCCAAGGTCTGTCAAAACAATGCATGAGCGTATGCATGCAATGTTCTGCAGTACTTCTAATTGAGTGTAATGTAAACTAACCTAATTATATAAGGTCTACAGTGGGATCTCTGCTATGTATATAACAGCTGGCACAGGTCTGTGCAGTACATCTTTAATTGAATTAGCATTTGTTTTAATACCTGGGAAATGAAGTGAGGAGACATTGAGTGGAAATTTTGAACAGCACATATCTTTGGAAGCAGCTGCTACAAATGCTTGCTGTACGCTTCCCTTTGTTACTTTTTCCTCATCTTTTTGAATCGTATTGCTCCAAGCAGTATTGTCCTGAACATTCGTAATCGCCAATAAAACCTGCATTGTTTTATATTAACGTTGTGTTTTTCAGCTCAACATCAGAGACAGTGAATTGTTAGACAAGTTCCTAGCATCTGCGGGTGACGACTCTGACGTGTTCTTGTCGGACGTCTACTCTCCCATTGACAGCCCTGCTGTGATTAACATGAACCACGCTTATTTCACCTATGACACCAACACCAAAATTCCACTTCTTCAGGATATGAATATCACGGTGCCCATCGGTAAGCGGCTGTCTAAACTGGTCCCTTCTGTCTCGTTTAATTGCAGTGATGTAATTGATGTTTAACTGAATGTCAGAACCACTCCGTTCTCTCTAGGAAAGCTCACCATAATAGTAGGACCAGTGGGAAGTGGGAAGACAACCCTTCTGGCTGGCATGCTGGGTGAACTGACGCCTTACAAGGGTACTGTGCACTGGGCAAAGTAAGTTTTTTTGCATCTGTATAAGCCTGTCAGTCGAACAACCAAACTCACTTAACTACTTGTCATTTTTTAAAACTGCCTATAATTCAGCAGAATTTCATAACTTCAACGTTCAGTAAACATTTCTTAAACGTTCATCCTTACAAGCAACGTAAAACAGACAGAAGTGCAAAAAGAACACCGTGTTCGTCTTTCTCCTTTTGTTATTATGGTGACTCAGTCTTTTTTTTTGTCCTTTTTTTTTTTGCTAACTAGACAGGTCTGGCAGGCACGTCTGCGTAAATCACAATACATTTTGTGATCTCTGTGGCCTCAGCTGCACTAGCTCTAACAGAAGCCCAGCTAAGCCATTTTGCAGTTGAGATAAATGGCACATCAGGATGTTCGAGCGTCTGTCATGACCATTTAATGCAATCTTTTGAAGGTTGCAGGCTAGATATTGGCCGGGATCAGAGGGTTCAGGTTACACTTGATTTTTTCTTGACGGCCTATGCGCAACACGAAAACTTTGTGTCACATACTGGGACTGCTTTGTGATACCTGTCTCTCTCAGTGTTCCTAAATTCTCTAAAATTTTCTATTTGGGAAATGAGCTTAGTGGACTTACTAAAGGTGAACATGCCGTAGTGCATACAACAGGACCTGCCACTGTACTATTAGTGAAAATGAACTATCCTTCAGCATTATTTGATGCTATAGTTTGAAGTGTGGAGCATTTCCTGAATTTCTGACACATGCAGCGTTTCTAAAAAATGTGCATTTGGCCACACTTTCATTTTCCAGCACCACTTGCATCGCCTATGTGCCACAAAAACCATGGCTGTTGAATGCTACTCTCAAGGAGAACATCCTTTTCGGACAGCAGTATGATGGCCGAAGGTATGTTGCTATCGTGCTGATAATGCAAACAAGACAGAAGTTCTGGGGAAGATGGAGGTTTGAATCAACGAAAAACCATTGAACAGGGAATGTTGCTGGAGCCAACGTTTCAACAAAAGAATTTGTCTGCGGCTTCTTGTCAGAACACTCTCCCTGTTGAATGATTTTTCATTACTATTGTGCTGATAGCATGTTTTTATCATGTACTAATGCATCATTTCATGCCTTCATGCCTACCTTATGATGGAAGATGTACAGCTTAATGCATGTTGTGCACTTACGGTTATCAAAGCATGTGTCGATATGCCTGCTTCATTTCTGTTGGTGGCGGAAGTAGCTTTTCTGGTGTGCAGTCCCTTTGCACACGAGTGCGAGCTTAGTTCAGCTGTTTCCCAAGATGTGCTTTGTTGTAGCTGGCTACGTCTATGTACGGAGTTTTTTTTATAAAGGTTACTAGAGGCAACTGTGGTGCTAGTGTCTATAGGAACATTGAGTATGGTGGTTCAGCTATAATATAAACGATAGACAGCATACCTTCACGGATTTACATAAGCTCTGTCCTTCTGAGTTGTAATGGGCTTTGTGACTTTTGCAGATTGATCAGCTTTAGGAAGAGACTAATGGGCTACAAGTACAACATTTCGCAATGGTTGTGCATGTACACAGAGAGTTATTGTTTTGCTGCGTTTAGAAAACTGTGATTGCTAATAAATTTAGAAGTACAAGGCGTAAAACTAAGAAGTAATTTCATAAGAACATTACTCAAACCCATGCACTAACCAACCCAAGGTACTTACCATGTACTAACCAAATCCATGCTAGCTGAACAATTTCAGTGCCACAGTTCCCGTCAATAGCATTTTGTACAAAGCTCTATGCGTGAATAACTTGCATTTGTTGCATGACATTTGCACTGCTAATGACAAAACACCACAGAAAAATCTAGACAGGATGGTGGTTGGAATTCGTCGTGCACGTAGACATGTCGCTCGATGCAAGCTAAAAAACAAACCCATTTCTCCTGCCTCAAACCGTTTACAGATATCACCAGGTGATTCAGGCATGCGCACTGCAGCCAGATATTGATCTGTTACCAGCACGTGACATGACGGAGATTGGCGAGCGTGGCTTCAACCTGAGTGGCGGGCAGCGTCAGAGGATCGCCCTAGCTCGGGCATTCTACTCACCAGCCAAAGCAGTTATATTGGTAAGGTTTTTGCTCGTGAAGTGAGGGCCATCGTATCATGCCTACTCCTACTTTATGAGCACTTAAATATGTTAAAAATTGAGTTGTGAGTTTACTATCTCGATGTTACGCAACCATTTATGGGGTATGCTGGGGTTGCTGTACTGGAGGGCTCCAGATTAACTTTAACCACCTGGTTTTCTTTCAAATGTACCCGAAAGTACGGTACAGAGGCATTTTTGCATTTAACCAGCACTGGGAGCTAGCTATCACAGCCAGGATTCAAATCGATGACCTTGGACTGGGCAGTATGATACCATAAGTGCTGAGTCACTGTTGCAGGCCTGGTATGTTACTGTAACATATCTAGCAGCTTAGCTTAGTCGACTGTGTTGAGGCAAAGCTTTCTTTTCCTGATGAGCATTGATGTATTAAATGTACATGCTCATTCTTTCTTTTTTTTTTCTCCTAGGATGACCCACTCTCAGCACTCGATACTCATGTTGGCATGCATGTGTTTGAACAAGGCATCAGGAGTCTCCTGCTAAGGAGACACCGGACTGTCGTCCTTGTGACTCACAAGCAGGACCTGTTAATTCATGCATCCAAGGTATCTTTGCATCACTTTGTCTTTGATAACTTATGTTGATGCAAATAACTAATGTCGCAGGTATATTCTTGCTACTATTTGGATTTTATGAAGAGTCTCTCACTTGAAAAATTTACAAACTATCGAGATAAATACCGTCATTCACTAGCGTTTGTTCACTAGCACTTACTTAATTTACACCATCTGGAGTGAAACGAGTCGCATGATGTAGATGCTGTTTGCAGGTGATCATCTTGGAAGGAGGCAAGATCAGATGCCAAGGCAACCTGGCTGAGATTGAGAAGCTAGAACCAGACCTGGCAACAGTTCTAAGCCGTTCCACCAAACGAGAGGTCCCGCCTAGCCGAGACAACACAACCAAAGAGCGCCACAAGCTGATGCGCATGATCACTAAACAGTCCCTGTATCTGGCCAACTCTGGTTCTACACAGGTAAGCCTGTGCAACTTTTTGATTTCAGGAGAGTCAGTAAGTGGGCTAGCTATTATATATATATTCATGGCATAGTTACAAACACATACAATTTACACAGATGCTTGCACTTGCATCACCCATTGCAGTGGTCTAGTGGATATGGTGGTCAGCTGCTGACCTGAAGGTTGTGGGATATAATCCCGGCCGTGGCGGCCGCATTCCGATGAAGGAAAAGTGCTCGAGGCCCGTGTACTTAAGAGGACTTTTTGATGGGCGAGTTGGTGAATGTTCGTAATTGCTTTTAAGGCGCGAGAGAGCATGATCACAAGAAAGGACACGGGACAGAGCGCCACTAACAGCAAATACTTACAGCGTAAGGAAAAAATCTAGCCTTTGGGGAGTATTTCTGCCGCACAACTATGAACGTCATCTGGTTTGCTCATGTTTCCTTTCTTGAAAACCCGGCTCTCGCCCCTTTCCTATCAAGAATGCTATGTCACGCTGATAGCGCACATGCCTTTCGTGACCGGGAAGTGCCGGGACCGCGGTGATAAGACAAGGAAAGGACGCGAGGTAGATGCCGATTATAGTTGTGTGTAGGCTTGTGCGAATAGTAAATTTTAGGTTCGAAGCGAATTCAAAGCGAATAGTGATTTTGGTCGAATAATATCGAATGGAATTCAAATAGTATATATCCGATATTATAAAGAAAAACGAGCATATTTGTCATGATCCAACCAACCTGCACGTTTTTTTTTAATAATGTAACAAGACATGTGCAAATGTCATTCTTTTTGGTTCAGAAGAAATGGAAGCAACTTTGAATAGTAGCAGGATTTGGCTTTTGGTAGAATGCAAGTGATAACCTGTAAAATATGTTATGTTTTAAAATTTACTACACTTGGAGCATATAAGCCGTTAGAACAAGTTTTTAAACTTAAAAAATGATGAATCGATGTGAGTGTAATATGTTAATTTAACCTTGAAATGAGGCTTCGCGGCAGTGCGGCTTTTTCCTGGAAAAGTGTATTCACGGTATAGCACTCCTCTACTGCAGTGAAACCACGTTTACAGGAGATTACAAACGGACAGTGCAGATTTTTTTTGCAAAGGTGTATTCACGATATAGCACTGCTCCACTGCAGTGAAACCACCTTTACAGGCGGTAACAAGCGGACTAATATACACTATAACAAGCGGGCTAATATACAATAATTTAAATTCAAATCGAAGCGAATTCAAATACTGTATTATTCGGTCGAATATTCGAAGTGCTCGAATATTCGCACAAGCCTAGTTGTGTGGCAGAAATACTTCCCAAATATGTACTCTATTTTTTCTTAGAGTGTAGATTTAGGTGCACGTTAAAGAACCCCAGGTGGTCGAAATTTTCGGCGCCCTCCACTACGCCTTTCCTCATAATCATTTCATGGTCTTGGGACTTAAAGCCGTAACAATTATTACTTTTGCACTTGTGTCTTGCTTGTCTGTGTCCTACGTATCAAGAAGCAGCTTTGACGCATAAAATTTCATTTTCACGCTCTCCTTTGCAACATTCGTGACAGGACCTGAGACAACAGCCACGCCCTGTGACACTGAGCCGTCAGCTGTCGCACGACCCGTCAAGCCCGCTTCCCCTCCACGACTTGAGCAACGATGACACCAGCGCAGCACTGCGTAGCAGCTGCGCTCCGAGGCCCACCTCGGTCGGCTTCCGGTTCAAGGCCAGCGTCTCAACGGACAGCATGCACTCGGGCTCCACCGCAGCCTCGAACACTTCGTCGCTCATCCGTAATCCGTGGATGCGTAGCCCTCCGTCTCGCCTGAGCTCGCGGGTCTCAAACACGGCAGAAAATTTCATCGAGGAAGAGGAGGAGTATGAGGAGAGTGAAGGAAAGAAGAAAGACGAGTTACTCGCCAATGGCACAGACCAGTTAGGGGACGACGGTGAGTACAAGTACACGTCTTGTCTCCTCCCCTGTACTTACTGTGGCTAAGCAGTGCGAGGAAGCTTGAACACGAGAAAGAGACAGAGAGAGGCAGCGATTAATGTATTGGAGCACCTAACATTAGCGTAAGGATTTATAAATTTTAGGCTAGGTGGTATACAAGTGTACTAGAATTGTGAATTATGTAGCTCCAGTTAATCAGCCCTAGTGATAAACTGAAAGTGTATCTGATTAGGAGATGAGAAAGCAGTTTCCATAAAATGTCTAAAAATGAATGTCTTTCTTTATTCCCTCTATTACATAATATACATTTTCTGTGTTGTTAAGTGACTGTTGGAATTTAAAAGAACACTTTGCCAATCTAATCTGATGAAGGGTTGCATTGTAATATCTTTCTCACTATTGTTAATTCTCTTTTTTTTTTTCTGTCAGGGTTAACGGGTCCTCTTCTCGGTGGTCCCGACTCGCTCGCTCTCGTGGAAGAGGCCCAATGGAAGGTGATCGAGGAGGAAGACAGGGAACAGGGCAAGATACCATGCTCGGTGTACCTTGACTACATGCGGTCGTGCCGGCTTCTGCTGGTGGCGTTGGTGTGCGTTCTGTTTGCGGCAAACCAAGGGGCCAGGCTGGGATCAGACTTCTGGCTCACTGGCTGGTCGGAAGCGTCCAGAGACATCAACGTCACTGTCCCAGCAAACCAGGTTGGTCAATGGATCGCAACTAATGGCGTCTTTGACAAATTGCACCGGTGTGCACAGGGGCGTCCTAGTGCATCATTTCGTCCAGTCATCATTGCACCTCGGCATCCCAGATGAAAAAAAAAAGTTTCATTTACAGCTGGATTATTGAACCTGAAATCCAGCTGGAAATATTTCAGTTATGGCACTATAATTTAGCTTGAAGTGGATGAATATCCAGCTGGAAATATTTCAGTTATGGCACTATAATTTAGCTTGAAGTGGATGAATATCCAGCTGGAACATGGGCGAACTTCAGCCGGCAACTGACAATGTTCCAGCTGGATATCCATTCACTTTAAGCTGAATTATTGAATTGGAAGTATTTCCAGCTGGAAAGATTTCTGGTTCAATAATCGAGCTATAAATTCAACTTTTTTTTCGTCTGGCACCTCAGTGCATACAGGCACAATTTCTTGAAGATAGGTATACAGATTTACTGAAGAAATTAATGCTCACAAAGTTACGAATTCAATTTCCAGCCTTGGCAGTTACATGCTCATGAAATGCAGAGGAGAACAGAAGTGCTTGTTGATTAAAATATTCTTTGCGTGCCTATGGCACTTGTTAGTGCCATAGTTTGCGCGCACTTGTTAGTGCTCTTGTTAGTGCACTTGTTTGCGTGCCTATGGCACTTGTTAGTACCAAAGATATAAACCGTACTTGTTAGTAAGGTTTATATCTTTGGTGGACTGAACACTGTGCCCCTAGAAACTTCTGACACATATTTTGACCATTAGTGCCTTCTTAAAATCAGGGTACACAAAAATTTCAATGGTATAGTCTATCGATCTAACCACACAAAAAAAAAGAACAGCTTCAAACCACCATGACACTTTTTCAGACTTTCTGCATTTGAAATTGTGCGTGCCTTTTGTTACACGGAATTTTCATTTTACACAGTAGTCAGATCATGTTTTCTGCATTTAGACTAGTACAATCATCAAAAAGAGGTGTGATCATGCAAGAATAGAAATGAAGATGGTCAAATTACTAAGCCATGCTTAACGCCTTCCAGGGGCACACTACGTGCTGAAAAGTCTAAGGGGGCAGAAATGCGACTAAATAAATATTGGTCATGTGCATTATTTACATAGCATGCATGTCTAAGTAAACATGTGTACTTGTGCATGTCCAATGTTTTTTGGGGATAACAAATGTTCATGCTTATGTGTTTATATCCAACCTCTTTGTTTGCATTATAAAATTATAAACTGCACCTCTGTCCTTACACAGTTTGAACCATGTGCACAAGGTTGTCCACTGTTAAAACGAACACTAAACTAGTATATTTGGTGACTGATCACATCTCATTTTTGATGCAAAAGCCCTGGCAATACCTTTTAAATCATTACATCAAGCTACATTTTTTTGCAGTTGATGCATTCAAAGTAGTACATGTTGGTTTAAATACTTACCAGGTGCTGCCTTTATGCATAGCTCGTATATTTGTAATATCTGCTCCCATTACTTTCGGTGTCTTACCTCGACTTTCCCATTTCAATGCATGTGCATAGAAAGAGTCTATCTTCGTGAGGCCAGCCTCTGTCGTCTTTACTCTCAGAATCGAACCGCTATCGCTCCACTTTTTGCAAAACGCAGGATGAGCTGGCGTGGAGCTACCTGATGGGATACCTGGGCCTCTCCATGTTCTGCATCGTTCTTTCTCTTGTGACAAACATGTCGGCCCAGCTTGTCTCCTTGCGGTCGGTCAAGGTGTTCCACAACAACATGATCGACAACATTGTCCAGTGTCCCATGAGGTAGTGCTATGTCCTTTGCCTAGATAAAAATTTTTCTGGCTGTTTTTGTGAGCTCTCCTATTGACTTTTACGATATCTTTGCTTGTAACGCATATAATTTGTAGCAATGCTTGCAGTACAAAAGTGTGTCTGAAAATTTTCTGCATTTTTCTGTGACAGTAACCAAGTCTTTAGATGGAATTTGTATGGTCTGTAGCCGAGCTGTCAACATTACGTTATATCTGTGTGCTATATAAAGCTAGTGTTAACGCCTTTTTTTTTTTATTCTATCATGTCACCTTCCCATTTGTGGATATAGTCTTAAGTCAGCTCTTTTTTTTTTTTTAACAAAAAAATCCTCTTTTGAAAAAGTCTTTCCTTCTGTTAGGGCACGCTGTAGACTGTCTATAGAGTTGTTTGAAGACATTTTATAAAACAAGCACAAACCTCAATGTAAAGTGTCTACATACCTGAATATAACTGAATAACCTGAATGCTAATTCATTTCTTTTTTATATAAGCAAAAAATTAGTGTCAAGTCAATGCTGTGTAGTGTAGATAAGTAGTTGGCAGTTGTAAATCTTATCTTACTGGTCACGTTTTTGTGTTAAAAAGCATGTCAGTGACTTGATTTTAGTGTACAATTACAAAAACAGGTTGACATCAATGTTTTTTGGAATCATTTGCTTAGTTCAGCTATAATATTTTCTTCCTGTATTACGTCTTTGTGCAGATTTTTCGATTCCAATCCAATTGGAAGAATCATAAACAGATTCTCGAGCGATATGGGTGTCATTGACAAGGTAAGATGTTAACAAATTACTAAAAACTGACATGTTACCTTTTGTTCTCACGGAGTGCTGTCTTCATGGGTTTAGTCATTCGATTTTTTTTTTGCTGATAGTTTTTTAAGATTTGTCTAAAACACACTGACATTAAATCACCCAATGAATGTTAATCTATCGGCAAGTATGTGTACAGATATCAAAAAAACCTTATTTTGAATATAGCGGACTTTCTCAACTAAACTTAAAAAAACATTTGTGATCACTTATATCTATGAAAAGTTCACATTAACATATGTTGATTCTAAAGAAGCCATTCAGCTTACTTTGAGCTCTTGTTTGGCACTTGTACAAATTCATCTTCGCACTTTTTTATTACTTAGCTGTGCCTTTTGTACGTTCATTTCGCAGAAACTGCCCGTGACGTTACCCGTCCTGTTGAGGTTCTTGATGCTGTGCCTCTCAGCCATACTAGTTGATGTCTGCGTGACCCCGTACTTCTTGATAGTGGTGGTGTTTGTCATGGCAGTCTACTACTGCATCCAATCCTTCTTCCGGCAGTCTTCAAGGTGAGCCCTTTCTAGCGGATTTCTAGGTTTGTTTACACTCCTCTGGTGTATATGTAACTACAAAAATAAAGCAGGTTTAGAATAAACAGGACTAGACAGCATAACTTGCATTTAGAGCATCCTCACTATTGTAAAAGAATGGTTGGCATTCCATTTTGTAAACCGTCCCTATATGATAATATACTATACGTAAATCTTGCAGTTCTGTTGCATCTTAGACTAAGGGCAACTATGTCACTAGAGCAACTATTACTTTGTTACACTTTTAATGCGGACCACCCTATATCTCATTAATCATTCCTTTTCCTTTTTTTCTTGCTGGGCATTATTTTTTCTCAAGAAGTAGCACCCTGTGAGTAACACCGATTCTGGCAAGCTCATGTTGTGCTAGAAACAGTGCCGGAAATGAGGTTATGGGACCCGGAGTTGAATTACTAGTAAAACCAGGTTTTCAAGTACATTAAATTTCATTGTGGAAGAAAGTATAGCCTCAGTCATGTACACAAAAGAATAGAATAAGACTACAGAAATGTGGGCATTTGTGTTGTTTCACGTCATGAAATAAAGTGAAGTAGCAGTGTCTTGGCATGACATAACGTAATTGTCGAAGCGTTTTCATATTATATTACACATGTCGTCTCTCTATTGCAATCTGATCTCTTGTACGGAAGTAAGGCCTGATGTCTAATTTCTTTTGTGCCTTTTTTTGATATTTTTTTCTTTCACACCGCAGAGAGCTACAGCGCCTTGACAGTATCACAAAGAGCCCTGTTTTCTCGCATTTCTCCGAAACGCTGTCCGGACTGAGCACAATTAGAGCCTACAGGTAATCCCAGAGTAACAAATGTAAAAAAAAAAGTGAACTGTGCACACTTAGATGCATGTCTTAGTTTCAATGCACAGGACTTGAAAGTTTTTTCTCACGATTAATTCTTGCAGGGAAGAGGGTAGGTTTGTAGAGAGGATGAATGAACACATCAATGACAACAACTTGGCCTTCATCATGGTCAACTGTGCCAATTGCTGGCTTGGAGTCTCACTGGTGAGATTTAGCTATATGCTGCATAGTACTAGTATGTTGATTGCTGTGTGGCATCTGATGAGGTTGGTTGCACAGCTTTTGTTGCATGGTTACAGTTAAATGGTGTAGTACTAGCTCATCATTGTATGTAGGCATGATTGCCACAAAAAAGATGTATACATGGCAGGGACAAATGATGTACAGATGTGACAACTTTTTATTTTGATTATTGTTTCTACCAGCCATTCCTTGTGTACGCTGTTTCACCAGCAATTATGTCTCATAACAAATATGAAATAGGCCAAGAACAGGTACTACCTTTGAAGCAAATGTCTGTATATAATTGGTAGTTTATCTTGTATGGAGATTGTGTGGTTGTGAGGTCATATGCTTAAAAACATTGTTTTTAAGCACTGAGTTACAGGTTGCTTTCTGTCGCAAAACAAAAGCCTGTAAATAGCTGTTCCGTTAGTGGCGTACATACATATGCTTCAACGTCTTCTTCTTTTTCTTTTTTTTTCCTGTCTTCATACATGTCTCCGTACATCGTCTCTATTTCAAGGACTATCTAGGAGGCGTAATCCTCTTTTTGGCAACTGTGTCATCTCTCACTGCGGCCATTATGGGAACGACCAGCACATCCTTCGTGGGCATTGCCATGACATACACATTGCTTGTAAGTAGGCACTTCTGATCTGTCATTAGTTAGGTAAACATAGCAAAGTTGCAGCATTCTGTGTGCTCCTTATTATAGCAGATTTTTCTGCCAGTACGATGTGTTCTCTTCAAGTATATCATCATAAAACATTGGACACTTTTCATTTCTCTATGTTAGTGCAGCTCTTCATTGCATGTACTATATTTGAGCCTTCTCATATTTAGTCATGCACTAGAGGGTTGTATGTTGCAGTGCTATGCATGATGAACTTGTAAAGCTGGTGCAAATGACCAAATAAATTTCTGTTACCCCTCCAATGAAGAAAATCTTGCATCTTTAACTCGCTTGATATTTGTATTACAGCTACTACAATACTTTTGCATTGTTTTTTTTATTCAACCACATGAAGTGACATTTATGTTATGTGTCTTCCAGGTGCCAATCTATTTAAATTGGCTTGTGAGGCAAGTCTCAAATGTGGAGATGTACATGAGCTCTGTTGAGCGTGTTAACAAATACTGTCATCTGCCCATTGAGCGTGTGCCTACACCCGTTGACGGTGGGTATTCGTTTTCTTGTTTTAGCATTTCAGCGTATGATTTGCTTCACATTGCTTTATTCTTTAGCGAGCATCCAGTACATATAGTATGTACACCCTTGAGCAGAAGTATACGGACCATTGCCGTCCGTATACCTTTGTCATCTGCGCCAACTAGTGGTCAGCCGTCCACTATAGAAAGCATTTCTCTGACAAATTCAGTCATATTAATGCTCTCGACAGCTATTCCGTCAAAGCAATGTTTTCAACAGCAGACGGGAGGAATCGCAACGGCTGTGTATTCATTCATCAGATGTCTGCAAAACAAAGAACATGCAACAATCAGATTCATTCTTTTTTTTTATGCTTCCTAACTATAAGATGAGCTGAAAAAGCAAGGTAATGCAGTGTTTCGGGTCTTTTAGTTGACTGTCAGGATGTTCACTTTTAACCAGAACCAGCTGCTAGAGGAAGTGATCAGCATTTCAGTTTTGAGCTGCTAACCCTGCCAACCACAATGCTTAGCTTCTGTGTAAACTTTTTTCTGAACAAGAGGACTCACAAGCAATTGGTGCACGAAATAAGAAATTGTCACCATCAAGCTCTAGCAAAAGGGCATGATATTATATATCAGTGGTTACCAGGACATACCAGGACATACCAGTGTTACAGGTATGTCCAATTAACTGGTAACTAATTAAATGACGACACAGCTTGATTGGCCCATGAAGGAACTCGAGCGGTTCCAATTCATCTATCAAGGAGTGATGCAGCAAGAAAACTTTATTTGCTGGCTCGGAATCTTGCAAACGCTTTTTAGCCATTTCCTAGCTTCCAAAGGTGTCATCTGCATCAACTTGATCCTTCATTCAAGCTACAACTACCTTGCGAATTTCCCGCTTCGATGTGATGCTATTATGCCACCTTTGGATAAGTTTTGCATACATTCACAAAGGGGTACTCAGTTCGAGTTGGAATGGCAGACACCTCTACATGCGACTCCTGTGGAACTGAAGAGACAATCGAACACGTCCTGTGCAGCTGCGCTAGCTACGACACCCAGTGATGCGGGGTGCTTCTGACCCTACTGGACTCAGGGCCATTTTCTGCAGTCAAAATTCTGGGACCATGGACATGTGCCTTGAAGGCACAGAATACACCTACTTAAAGTCAACAGGTCTGAACAACTGCCTGCACACTTCATGCGCTCCCCCAAGTGTGCATGTGTTTCTGTTTCTCTCTTTTGTGCTCTCTCTCTTCTCGCTCCTTTATCCCTTCCCCCAGTCCAGGGCAGCAAGCCATACGTGCGTCTGGTTAACTTCCCTGCCCTTCCTCGCCTTCTCTGTCTCTCTGCCAACTGCAAATGTTGCACCTTCTTTAGACGCTATGTGCAGTTGCCTTGGAAGGCTGAATTTTTACTGACCATGAACTGCATTTTCTCTCTTGTAGTGCCCGTCGACTGGCCTAGCAAAGGAGAGGTGCGATTCGAAAAAGTCACAATGACTTATGAGGCAGGCCTTGATCCCATACTGCGTAACGTCTCGGTGACCTTTGCACCAGGCGAAAAAGTGAGACCCCTAGGAAACTCCTCTTAAGACTGCTTTCATTTTTGCATGCGTTCTTAAAAGCACTGATTGATGTTGAGTTTCTGTCATTGTTTGTGTGGGGCTCCTGCTGCATTCTAGCATTGTAAACTTAGCAGACAATGTCCTGCAATGTTTGAGTTAGCTTGGAATGGTTTAAATAGAACTTGAGCAATGTAACATCATCGTACCTGTGTAGTTGATTTAGTGCTGGACAAGCATCTCTTTTTTGTTATGAATGATCTTTATTGTGAGCATCGGCCACTTTGATGGCCCAGTTGCCATGGCATGCTGCTTTTAGGTGCAAGGTCAAAGTAAAGGCTCGAGGTCAGGAGAATTTAAGAGGGACGGGGTTCAAACCTTTTATCCTCTCCTCCTGTTTGTCGTAATGTTGTTACATGGTTAAGTTGACTGCGTCTGGTAAATTTAGAAACCTAACATGTACTTATACTGTGTACTTTAACTCGCATGACACGCATCTTTCTTCAAGGTTGGAATCTGCGGACGCACAGGCAGTGGCAAGTCATCACTAGTTATGGGCCTCTTCAAGATGGTCCCCGTCTGTGAAGGGAAAATTTTCGTGGATGACATCGACATCTCTATGGTACCTTGCGATGTGCTGCGTTCCCGCCTTGCCATCATACCTCAGGAGCCAATTCTTTTTTCTGGAACAATAAGGTATGTGGGCCAGCGTTGTTTCACACAGAACTGTTACTTATAATTGTAGGTCATACATATATATTTGCTGTGCAGCTAAAGAAGAAACATGATAAACAGGTAAATTAATGTTTAGCTATAAATTTTCTATTTTTCAAGATGACTGCTGAAGTGCTACTCAAATGTTGTCATCTCCATCTCTCTAAATCTATTTGTGTTTTTTCTTGCACTGTGAATGAAATACCTGGAAGGCACTCTGCACAGCTATCATCATTGCCAGGAGTGTCTTGCTGTCTCTAGAAAGTGCAGAAATAAATTCTATCAGCTCAGCCATTATTTAAACTTTAAACTCCATAATCTATCTTCTATGAAGTCACTATAAATCTTGTTTGGAGCAACTACCACATTTGTGCATTTTGTAGCTTTGAAGTGTCATTTGCGACGCATAATTATAAAACATTTGCCCGTATTTCTTCTCTTTCTCCCCCTCCCTTTCTTTCTCTTCCTTTCTTTTCTTTTTCCCTGCCTTCTTTCTCTTCCGCCTCCTCTATCAACTGGAAGCAGTGCACGCTGACCGTAAGCATTTCAAGAAATCGCATGCTACTCTTATGTTTTTAATTAAAGTGTGGCATTTCTAGAACATGGGCTCTGCAATGCTAGTAGGCAGTTCTATAGTCTTGTTTTGTTGTTAAAATATATGTTGTCCATTTGGGGCACACGTTTCTGATACGAACATTTCTTGTTTTTGTTTATTCTCTCGCGTTCTTAAAATTCTTACTGAGTGGTACACAAAGTAAATTACTTCTATTAGGACAGAGAATTGCTTAATTTCTGCCAAACGTCCTGCTTAATGAAAGTCCACTGAATCATTAGGAATAGTACACTTATTGAAATCTGTAGATTTTTTCATATATTTTATGTTCCAATTATGTCTCCTTGCATCTCTATTATGCCCTAGGCAAAACTTGGACCCCAAGAGGGTTCACACAGATGAAGAGCTTTGGAATGTACTGGAAAAAGCCCATCTGAAGGAGATTGTTGTTCTATACGGTGGGCTGGGTAAGTTCTATAATTTCTCTGCTGTCTTCACGCCCTCACCTTCTTTTGTCTTTTCCCACCAGATGGCGAGGTGTCTGAAGAAGGATCGAACTTCAGCATTGGCCAGAAACAGGTTAGAAGCCATCAGGGCACACAGCTATGCTGTATCTTTCTTGTTTTACTACTCCACACTTGCAGACATTACCATAGAGTTGTGTAACAGCTGAACCTCTTTAGTTAGCATGTCATCATACTACCACACAACTAAGGCCTTCTCCAGAGATCCGCAGTACCCCCTTCTGCATCAGCCAAAGACATCATTGCATGTCCAGAAAGCTTTCAATATCAGTGCTCCATCTCCATTATTCTGTATCATCCACAACTGTGCATTCTCATTTCTTTTATGCTCATACTGTAAGTAATAGATTATGGTAATACTTTTATATTTTAAATATCTTACGGCATCCCCTAACTGTACTTCAATTTTTTAATCCCAACTAGTATAATTGTGTGCCTACGTTCAATCTACAGTCTATTCCACCATCTTTCCCATCTGTTCACATTGTGCACATAATTTCTGTTTTTATGACTCATTCAGCATAATTATTTTGCTTCGTTCTGAGTTCTTTGGTTATTTGTTTTATTGGATTTGCAGTATGCACTGTATGTAGTGCCCGACACAGTATGGAACATATGTATTCAAGTGGTTTTGAACTAATATTCTGAAAGAATGTGGCTCATGTCTCTGTTTGCTCTTCAGCTGTTTTGCTTTGCCAGAGCTCTGCTGCAACCCTCGAAGGTTCTCATTCTGGATGAAGCAACCTCGTCTTTAGATGCCAAGTTGGACAACCTCATACAGGAGACTGTCCTCAATGAGTGGGCCAACTCAACTGTCCTGGCCATAGCTGTAAGTACTTGCAGCAGGCATTTCAAACCAGTGTTCCGGCAAAGTAGTACGTTTAATAATACTGCACATTATTGAAGTGATGCTTTCTTATTTTCCACAAATGGCTGTTTGCATCTCAGCATTGTTCGTGAACAACGTAGTAAGAAACTTAACAGTGCGTCATGTTAAACTTCTTTACCCGCACAGTGCATAAACATTGCTGAAAGGGTCCCTGCAACACTTTTGCATCATTGTCAGAAAATGCTGCCAATCGGTAGTCAAAGCTCCTGAGAACATGTAAGACAAACATTATAGCGCTGCATGCTGCCTGGCATTTAAAATTAATTCTCAAAGTCACCTAGAAATTGCTCCCTCTTCTATCGACAAATGATTCCACATACCCAAATTAGTGCGCCATGTACCCAAAGTCCACGGCCGTTGGCTGTTTCATGAGCGGCATCGCTTCGTGAGTATCTGCATCGTGAGTATCTGCATCGTGAGCGGCATAGCTTCCGTGGCTGCCGCGAGAAGCTGCCACATGCTTGCGCGCTCGCTCGTGATCACACTGAAAGCAAGCCACACGTTCGAAAAAAAATGAAAAGGAAGTGCTCAAGGTCATGACATGCACTGATGAAGGGACGCATCTTCTTGCCCCCTTGTCATCCCCTCCCTGCATGGCTTTCAGTGCACTCACTGGTACGAAAGGAGAGAGAAAGCACTTAACACGGGGGAGACACTGGTCTCGAAACGAAAAGTTTTATTATTGGAGATATTGTAATGAAATTGGGTGTGTATATGTATTTCTTCCTCCTGTTTTCAAAAATATAATTAGTTTTCATGTACTTCAATTAGTTATCAAATTGTGAGAGCATAAGTGAAATCTAATTAGGTAATTTCTTACGGGTCATTAAGACACTTTCCCTCAGTATTTTTAGGTTCTGTTTAAGATGCAGCTGTAGCCAAATACCTGCCATGTGGAGCTATGCTATTTATATTGTCCCTGAGATATATCATCATATAAGAACTTTCAATTGTATTGACATTGTGTAATCTTGAAATGCAATTAGCTCACATTATTGTTCACAAAATTTCATATGTTCATCTTAGCCACAAAAAAATAGCATAGCTCCACAGTCCTATTTCTTACGAATTCAACGGTATAAAATTTATCAAAATTACCTTACAAAAACATAATGAAAAGATCCGTAAGGCTGGTCAAGTTGGCAAAAAATGTGAAGCTGAGAAAATCGCGTTTGAAGATTGACACGCACTGTATAAATTTCTAAAAGGAACCTTTAACCATAAATTTTATTCACATGTTCCCCATCTGTTTCCCTTCAAAACAAAACAGAAAGTGTCTTGTTCCACCCAAGGAATCATATCTAAAAAAATTTTCCAATGTGCAAAGCATGATCAAAACCCCACCATGACAAGCGGCTGGGGGGTTCTGGAAAAGCCATGGGGTATGAGGCTCAAGCGACTGGCTGCTCATGTCTTTTCAGTCTTTAGGAAGAACCTTCTAGATGTTAGGCAGCATGTTACTCTGGGTAATAGGTTGCTATGCTTGAGAGAATACCTTCAAAGTAGTCCAGGACTGTAATCTTCAGTTGCACCCGTTTTGTGTCTCCTTGCAAGAGTCTTTTTTGTGTTGGTGCTCTTCAGATGAGTTGCATTTGCCTTGCGTAAACGCAGAGAGTCTTTTTCTAGGCTGTGGTCCCAGGGCACAGCCGAGACAAAAGTTTGAGTAAACAACATGGTCAATTACAAGGCCAGTGTAGAGCTCAATGATGCAGCCCACACCTATGTGTGAGCTCCGACCTCGCGTCATCCATGAGCCGTCGAACACAACATCGATGTTCCCTATGGGGTTCAGGAAGTCTGTATACAGCTCTTTTATTACTGCCACACTAGCAGCTTCACTTTCAGTCGCTGTGTTTTCGCAGGCTTTCACTAAACTTTTTAGGTGTCCCTGAAACGTCTTGTGGTGCAAGCCTCGGTGCGAAAGGTTCATACACGCACAAAAGTCCGAAAGGGCAGTAACACCTTTGCCTATCATCTCTATCCCCTTCATGGCCCTCATGTTGACTTCGAAGGGAGTGATGGTGGCAGTTCCGCTCACTCTCGGAGAAGAAAATTGCTTCTTCTCGAAATCACAACTGCTGCAAGAAAAAATAAGCTTTACCGCAAGGCCGTACTCCTTGTCCGTTGCCTTCCTCACGCTGAGACTTTTTGCGTCGCATTTGTCGCACTTCGCTTGTGCAAAAAAGTTATTCAAAACTTTCATATCGACGAGCAAAAAATCGGTCCCGGCGTCACCGGTCTGGCACTCCGCGCTTACTCCAAGAAGGTCGAACTTGCGCTGGGTAGCCGACTTTCCAGACAGAACGGTCTTCGTTTGCGCCGATCTCTCAACTCGCTGCGCCTGCTCCGCCGTTGAGTAGTACGCGGCATCAACCCGAAGTGTTTCGCTAGTCGAACTTGGTCCCACGGTGTCGTCAGTTGAAGTTCCCGGCAGGTCCAAAGGGTCCGGCCGCGACTCCAACTCCGCTGCCGACGGTGCACTTGTAGCCGGCGCCTTCTTGTTCCAAGCCCGTTTTTTACGGCTTCCAAAAGCTCGTTGCGTCGATGGTTTCAGACGAGAGTCTCCAGGCATCTCGATCGCGTGGAAAAACTACCGGCACAAAGTAGAGACACGGTCCGTCGAGAAACACGCACGATCGCAAAAGCAGCAGGGTTACCAGATGGTGCGAGCCTCAAACCGCCAAATTGGACTCCGAGGTAGCCCAAACATAGCCCAACGCGAAAATTTGAAGTAGCCCAAATATAGCCAAAATCAGCAAATGTATGCGTGAATCCGTTGTATTGCGTAGTATATTTTCTGCTATTCAATCCACAATGATTGAGCGGTGGCTGCAGAATCTAGAAATTTAAGTGCACGAAAGTGGCCGAAAAATGACAAACTGCCACCGGCAGGGTCACTGAACCTGCAACCTTCGGATGGGCGGTCCCCACGTGTCACGCGATCTGCTAGCTTTACTTTCACAATCATGTGCCCACTACTTCCCCTTTTCGAGAGACTTGAAAATATGCGCCAATAACTGACCAAGCGCCAACCCCCCCCCCCCCCCTCCCTCTCGACGTTTTTTTCTTTTCAACCTGTTCTCCGGCACATAATCCCGCAGCAGCGGTTCCTGAGAGTCTTTAGATATGTGCACGATTTCTTAGTACTTGTGCAGTGTGATGTCTCGGGGTCGCATTCCGGGTTGTCGCAAATTGTTGGGGAATTTGAAGAACGTCTTTCCACCCTTGTCAAAACACGTGAAATCTCAGACACACAACCTCCGATTCAGTTAAAACTGTAAATGCACGCGTATTCAAGAAAGCATTTTATAAGAAACACAGGTGTGCATTCTACTTAGAGGCACTTCCGCTGCTATCTTGGATTTTGGTCTGGGACTGAGCAAGAGGGCCCCCTCCACATCTTTCTTATTATCTTTCACTGTGTGGCGGGGGGAAGGGGGAGAGGGGGTGCTTGCTCGCCATTATACGGTAGTAGAAGTCAAGAAAGTCTAGAGAAAACGTGAGCCATCAACACGGTTGCAAACTGACGACACGTGAAGCCCTTTCTTGGGCTACGTCACCAGTTGCAGGGATCGTTCAACACACTGGAATGTTCTCATGGCGGGACCTATTAGCGGCATGTGCATGTAAGCTTTGGCGTTCTTTGTAGAGAGCTTTTTAACAGAAAACGATCACCACCTTTCTTGGCTTCTGCACGGGAGTACGAAAGCTGAAGTCGCGCCTCGGTACTGCATTTTTGGGGGGTCAGGCATGTTAACAACAGCCCAAAGGGGCTTATGGCGGCGGCCAGGGGGCCTTCGTTGACAAGGTGCATTAGAGTTACTAGAGAGTTTTAGTCCTGGGTAGAATATACAGTGACTCTAGTCCTGGGGACCCACAGACGATCGCGTACGCACGCTCCTGCTTTCCTTCGTATTCTCCGTGAGTGCAGCTGCTGGGAGTCCCCGGCACTTGTAAGTCAGGAGGTACAGACCATAGAGTTTCCTACAATACTTACTAGAGGGAACTCTGGCGCTAGTGTCTATGGGAGCTGCAACGCATGACGCTTCAGCCAGCATGGGAATGATGGGTAGTACACAAATTTGTCTAAACTTCGTACTTTCGGCTCCGTTTGGCTCTGCGTCGGCTGCATCCGTTTTGTCGCAAAACGAATTTCAGTAAAAGTCAGCAGTTTCACTTCGCCACTTTATCTTCTTTAGGCTCAGCGATTCAAACCCGGTCACGAAGTTCAGAACGATCCATTCTTTTATCCGAAAGAAAACCAAAACATAGCAATAAACAAAGCCACAAGTACGTTTGAAGCCGTAAGCACGAAGACTAGGCAAATTTGTGTACTACCCATCATTCCCATGGTAGCTGAACGATCGCAGCGCCAGAGTCCCCTCTAGTTAATTTTATGAAACTCTATGGTACAGACGAACGCAAGAGCGTGCGTGCGTAAGCCGTATGGGGTCCCCGATACTAAAATTATCTATATTTTGTGGCTTTTTGGAATTCTTGCCTAGTCAATAGCAATGTAGCCCAAAAATAGCCACATAGCCAAAGAGAAAAATTCGACGCCAACTCGAACAAAAAGTAGCCCAATTTGGCTATTAATAGCCCAATCTGGTAACCCTGAAAAGCAGGCGCACACAAACGGACAGCCACGGCGGAGAACCAAACACAAAGAAAAAAAAAAAATGACGTGTCGGTCGCGCCAGCCAATGGGAGACTCGGAAAGGCGCGCTTGAAAAGCGCGCCGCGTGAGAGCCAATCAGTGGCCTGGAAACGCCCTTCAGAAAACCCGCGACGGCGGCCGTTTTGCTTGAGCGACGCCATTTTGAGATGGCGCAAAATGTGCACAAAGAAAACAGCTTCAAATCTAGCCCAAGATGGCGGCGCTCGGCCCGCTGCAACGCTCATGGCGCGCGCGGGAAGTTCGAACAAATTTCGTCCTTTTGGGGACATTTTAGTGCTGCCGGGGTGCTTTGAAAGCCGATTTTATCGCGTTTCCCGACCGAATTTAGCGTTAGCAATTTGAGAGTAGGTGCTCAGAAGTACAAACGCCTCGAAAATAAGCTTTGCGAAAAATCGATTTTTTGACCATTTTTGACCGTTCCAAGACCCGCGTCTCCCCTTAACACGTGCAGCAAATCCTTGTAACTCCGCTCGTACTTGATGGCTTCTAAAAATCTTTTGCGGCAGTCGATTCGTGAGGCAATAAGCTCTTTAATGAAGCCATTAGACAATTACTTGGAAAAATGTTGCAGGTCCCCTTTGAGATTAGACGTTAGAAAAATTGCATACTATGTGTTTTAAACCTGCATTTGGTGTCATATTTTTGTTTAGTAAATATGCAATAGGAAATGCCTTCATCTCAACCCTTTGCAATTATTTTTTATGGCATGTTTTGGCTATATTTCTTCAAGCTTTTGTGTCATAGTATAATGATATCACAATTGTGGAGCCTAATTCAAATCTTTTGTGGATTCTTGGCAAGCAACTATGGCTATTCGGGTTGTTAATGCATGTACTACACATTGCCACAATTCAGTATTGTCACTCAAGCGCATATCATTTAAGATGGTGCCGTGTCCGAAACATTTCAATGCTTCAGGTTATCCTCCATGCAATCGTTGCACAAGTGATGACCGTACAGTAGTCGCCTGCTGCAGTTTGTGTCAACGCAAAGATATTGATAGCATTTTCTGTTGTTTTGGTGTTTTTTTTTACCTTTGCAGCATCGTGTGACCGGTTTGCTGAACTTCGACAAGATCATTGTTCTCGAAGCTGGCCACATCGTCGAGACCGGCTCTCCTGCGGAGTTAAAACAGAAGAGAGGAAGCATATTTATGTCTCTTCTGAAGGAAGCCGAGCAGTAGCAACATTTTTATACAGAAGCGGTGTGCTGTCTCCGAGCTCGGGTGGGGTCATCGTTGAACAAGGCCACACATGCACTACGGTCTTATCTGAACCGGCATTCAGGACGCTGAAACTGTGCCATCTACGACATCTTCAGAATGAACCCTCATTGTTTTAGGAAAATATAGTAGAGCTATTTCCGAAAGCACGTGACCAAATACAGTAGACTTTTGTTAAACGTAACCTGAAGGGACCAGGAAAATGTTCCATTTCACAGGAGCGCAGAATTCAAGTACGAAACCAATTGTGTGAGAGGCAGTTGTTCCATTTAAACAGCAGTTCTGTTGAACATATTTCCGTTTACTGAGAGTCTACTGTAGTATACTGCGCCTAGTATATTCAAGCACTGTACCTGTGACGTAACATATTAAGGTGCTAAGGAAAGTATAGGAGATGTTATTTGTAATAATTAGGATACAAATGTGAAGAAAGTAAAGTGGACGAAAAGATAACCTGCCACCAGCAGGGACTGAACCTGCGACCTTCGAATAACGCGTCCGATGCTCTACCACTGAGCTACGGCGGCGGTCATCCGCCCATCCACTTTATAGGGTATATGTGTGCATTTAAACCTAGGAGTGTTAGTCAGCACCGTTCGCAGCCATGGAGGCGAGTGTGGAACACTCTTTTTTCTGCCTTTTGGCGTCACGTAGCACGTGATATTTTTACGAGCTGGCAGCTGACCACTAATCCCTCGCATACTACCTGAAGGCATCAAGTCTGCCAGAACGAGACCCTTGCTATGAATGAAAGAAAGAAGATGGCTTTTACGGGCTCATTTTTCTTTGTTAGACACAATGTTAATGAGAACTAGTTATTAACGAGAATATTAATGAGAATAGTTCTCATTAATATTGTGTCTAACAAAGAAAAACGAGCCCTTAAAAGCCATCTTCTTTCCTTCATATTAAGGTGCTACCGCACGTAAAATATGTCCAACATGTTTTCAGCATTCTGTCAGCGTGTCTGTTTAGCTGTGCAAATAACACCACCACAGCGTCCAGCAAAAATGTATTTGGTAGTAATTAATGGTGAAAGATGATGCCTTGTTGTCAACGTTTCAGCCATAATAGCAGCAGGGTTATAATGCTTGCTGAAATTTGTTCGGTAGAGTCGTCGATTAGAGCAGACGCTTCGTGTTGTGCATTTCTACCATAATGTTAACTGCGTGGTTATAACCTTGACCGAAGTGTGTTCAGTGTTGTTAAATATATATTTGGTTAAGCCTTATGGCCAGTTATAAACATTTCAGCCATGTGAACACTATGGCTATTGCACAGTCTTTCATGGCGACACTGGGAGCTTTCGTGCAAAACCTATGTCTGATGTAGTTTCAGTCTTCAAGCACTGAATTCTATGTGCCAAGCACGCTGTGTAACAGCCTCATTCCATACCGGTGCGGGTTATTCTTCTAACAAGTGTTTATAAAGCAAATTTGGTGCCGACTGCCTATGCACCATTTGCTTATGTAAATATGTAATGTGCTGCTAACTCACATTTTCACACTTGTTACATGCTCCTCTTGTATCGCCAGAGGGTCCACCGTTTCTTTCTGTCATTGTCCCTTGCCATTATAGCTTTCACTGAGCAGCTTTTATGATTATTTATTGTTTTTATATTACCCTTTTATTTTCTACTGTTTTATGCTGAATTTCAAGAAAATGGTTGTTGCATGGAAGGAGATATTTATTTTACAGACGGAATACTCTGTTTTCGCCAATGCCACTTGAACACATGTTCTTGAAGAAGTTATTTAATAAAGATATTTATCGGGGTATGTCTTGCACATTTTTCAAGATGTATTTCGTCATGAAAGAAAACTTAAATGCATGCATAGCTTTTCTGTTACTGAATGTAGCAGCTCACATTGCCCCGAAATTCTTTGTGCCACGAGAACTTAATTATAACACTTGAAGCGATTTCAAACCCATAAAACAAAATAGGAAGAAGTTTATCTACATCCAATACGTACCCCTAAAACATTCCCTTTTTGGTCCAAATACTATTAAATTTCAAGCTTAGTTTCCAAGCAGCCCTCCACTTATCATGAAGCAGCCCTGCAGTCAGTCATGAATAATGGCTGGGTGATAAGGTAGAAATAGCATGGTGCAAAAGTAAATCTGACAATTATACAAGTCCGTTATTGTAGCAGGTATGCAGTCCACACAATTAACCTTGTTTTTCTGCATAACGGTAAGGGCTTATTTACATTAAAAGACTGGATGTGCAAGCACGGACACAAGAGAGAGGTCAAGACAACACGAACACCACTTGTGTCATCTTAACCTCTCTCTCTCTTGTGTCCGTATTGCAAGCCCAGTCCTTTAAAATGAATACCTACCAACTAGCTCAGCTCTCTGTTATTCGAAGGCTTTTAAGGTGAAAGCCTTAGATACCTCAAGAAACGTGAAAATTGACTGGTGTCTCCTGTTGGCGTCCGCACAAGTGATGAAAAAAATCATCACGTGATGACGTCGTCATGAAATCACAGATCGCCAAAAATTTGTGACGTCACATGATGTCATCACATGCATCTTAGCTTGGTCAACAGTGGGCCCATCACGAAGGCAGTGCAAAACCAGGTGAGGTGCCTCCGGTCCTGGAGGTAATGCAAAACCACATGAGATGCAGAAAGCTTTTGGAGGGTGGCAGCGCAGGAACAATACACCGACTGAGAAGAAAAAGAAAATGGCTTTTGCCTTCCAGTCATATTAGGTGTGTGCGTAAGGAACCCTGTGAGTTTTTTCACACCAGCAATTTTCAGAGGATGCGCCACCAAGCTGGTCGCTTTGTTCGAAAACTATTCAAGGGCACTGGCAGCAGAAGGCAAATCATACTTTGTTATCAGGTTTTTAGCCTCCACTGTTGTTTTATATATACTTGAAAGAAAAACTTGGATAGTTGTTGATATCGAAGCGACTAGCACTTGGACTGCAGGCCATTATTCAGGTTCAACATTTCGCTTCAAAGAATTATCGACACATGCAATTGACAAACAATAAAAGGGAACTTTTATGATAGGTTCATAAATATTCTACTTTATTGTTTGGTAGATCGGAGGGTAAGTTGCCCATGCCCACTGAATACTGAGGTATTCAATACGAATACTCCAAATTTTTCATAACGGTCCTACCATTTTGCTGCTTGTTGAAAGGGCTTTCTACTAGACCATAACCGCACTGTCAGATCGTTTTAAACGATCACTACACTATCTAGTCATGTAACACTTCCCACAGAAAACGATACCATGTTGTGAACGCCTTTCTCAACCAGCCAAGACATAAAATTTAGTTTTACTGCAACTACTTTCACGTGGTGCGGATTAGGTATCTGTGCTGCCCTCTGCCGTTCTGGTAGGGTTTTGGTAGGGGCTGGGACAACCGATATTGCCAGAAGCAAAGCCTCCGAGATGGAGGGGTGTTTCGCGATTTCTCCGCTAGGAGAAGGGCGCATGCGCCGGGGCATTGTGAAAAAGGCGGATTTCAAACCATACAGGTTTAAATCAATCAATCAACCAATCAATCAATCAAGCGCTTCTGTGGCCGAGTCAAGGCCAACTACCTCGCAGATTAACTTTCTTTCAAATTAACCAATAGATCTTCCACGCGTCTGAGCATGTTATTAACCCGTCCCACTTCTCTGACAAACAGCGCTGATTGCAATGTGTGAAAACGATGGCGTCCGAGATTGTGTCACTACTTGATGTCACGTAAAGCTGCTACGCTCGCAATGCTGGTGTTCACTACAACTACTATACTACTAGAGAGAAACAAAACTCTTACAATGTAACTTGACTGTAACCCTACCATAACAAAAGCGAGCTAAGCTTCATTAGCTCCATGATTACCTCCATGAAAACATCCGGTTAAAGTGAGCTAGCAGCCGTTGTAGCGTTCATTTTTTGTAGTAATTTTACATGGTTAATTTTACAATAAAATTAGTATTGCGTTAAGGTAAAGTGGGCATATACTTTTAACGCAGATAAAAATAAATTTGTGTATTTGAAACTAGCTTGTTACTAGCGCCAACCATGACATTCGCAGAAACACATAAAGTTTATTAAATTAATAATAAAAAATTTACTTAATATTACTCCTAAATTTTGTATACAATACATTTTGTATTTTGAATTACAAGCTTATTGGTTGTTTTTGTTGCGGTAATTGCATGCGACACCTATCGTCAGAACGAGTGGTCCACGCAGTCCACGATCTCGTTCATTCCTACTGTCTTTTCCACGTTTCTGTGTTGCGGTGTAGAAGACGTTTCGTGTCCCCGTGACTTAAAAGTGAGTATATCACCTTAAACTATTGTCACTGTGTTCCCGGTTTGTCGCGCTGACAGGAGTGTCGTTTCTAATTCGACAAAAGTACTCGCATCCAGTAATTAGGGACCAATTCACTTGAGAAATTGTGACAGCCGTAGTGCAAGTCACTAAGCCTAAGCCGATCAACACGTGTAGAAGTGCGCGCAAAGTGCGCCGTGAACACGTGCGATCTTTATTTAGGAAAATAAAGCGGTGTGTTTGTTTCTTAAATGTTATTTTCGATTGGCGGGGCCGATGTTTAAATTCACGTCTAGCGCCGTTGTTGTAAACATCGAACAACTTGGTCCTAGAAATGTGGAGATTTGGTGGGCGCTCATAAACACTGCACAGCGAGTAACGTGCTCATTGCTTTCTTTCTGCGGTTCTCAAATGATCTTTCCCATTTATGCTTAGCACGTTTATTTGCCGTAGTGTTCGTTAATGTACGGAACAAGCTATGTGACAGTTTGGTAAGCGTGGGACTTGCCGGCTGAATTTAAGTAGCTCGCATTCGTGCACAGAAGGCAATGTATGAATATGGTGCACTGTTTTAAGCAATTTCATGTAGGCTAAACCCCGATTCCAGGCGTGAAGGTGATTTGTCTGATCCGGCATATGGTCACTTGTGCACGTGGAACCACGAAGTTGCCTGCGCGTGTTTGCGTAATTCACGCTGTGTAATTTCCTCTATGAGAGTAAATAAACTTAGCTTACGCGATTAGAGATCTAAATCCGGGTCTCGTAGTTTTACGAGGGCGTTTAGCTACCCGCTATCAGCTCCAACGTGCGAGCATTGCCTTATCATTCATTGCCTCGGACTAGTGCTTTGAATGAAAAGGTGCCCGCCGGGAAGTTGGCGGTTTGGTTGCATTGGCCTAGATTGTAGAATGTGAGCGATTACTACTGCTTATGGGTATTACTACGACGCGTGTATGAGGCCGAGCTCGCCTGTCATTTGACTGACGCAAAACTAGTGTTGCGCAGAACACGGTGATCAAATAGCCTAATTGTACGTGCGTCGTTTCAGATGCGTTACGTCGCCGCTTACCTCCTGGCCTCCATGGGTGGCAACAAAGACCCATCCGCCGCCGACATCGAGAAGATCCTCGGTAGCGTCGGCATCGAATCCGACAGCGAGCGACTCAACAAGGTCATCAGCGAGCTGAAGGGAAAGACCGTCGACGAAGTCATCGCGAAGGGTGAGCTCCTTTTTGAAGTGACGGTGTTAGTCAGAACAGTGTATGGGATCTCATTTAGGCTCACAAGTGTCACACTTTGCATACATGACGTAATATCCCTGTCACAAGACACTTTAATGTCATTTATACCTAATTTAAGATTAATGTGGTTAGTTGGCTGCCACATGAGGACATCAAATCTCATTAAACGAAAATGACTTGTGCAAGGGAATGAGATTGCTAAACTCATTCTAATGCATTTCTGTCGCAATGAGTGCTCTCAATTGAGTGTTCGCGTACAAATATGTAATAACGGCTAAGTAAATACAACAATTATTGCTTTCATTTTCCAGTGTATTGTTTCATTTTTGTCTAACAGTTTCAACTCGTGTTCTCAAAAGTTTGAGTGTCCTTGTTCCCAGCGACATTGGCAAGTTTTGCCGGCCATGTCCAGCGCAGTAGCAGCTGTCGGTCCGAAGAGAAGCCTCCGTACCACATATGCAGTGATGCAACAGCTGCGCCAATTGCGCCATTTTGATACAATTTCGTTTTTCTGCGCCGAGCTGCGCCAAAACCGCGATATTTCTCGAAATTGCGCCACGCTGCGCCAAAACGCCCCCTGTAACCGCAAAATTTTTCGGTTGCGCTAGTTTTAGCCTCGTTTTAACGCAAAACGAAGCCCATATTGGCGACCTAATGTTGGGAGAAGCACCAGAGGCACCTTCATCCAATCCAATTCGACCCAGTGGCGCTTGACTCAAACAAGACGTTAATGTGTTCCGGTGGGCCCAAATGAAGTTTTTACTGCTGGTTCAAACGCTGCTTTACATGGTCATTCAGCATGAGCAAAGGTGAGCGCCCATTTAATGTGGAAGCACCGCATAAAGAAAGTTAACTGACAAACGAGCCGTTTGACACGTGCTGCAAATCTTAGTGGGGATGTCGTTATTGTTTGGTGGAGTCCGGTTCAACGCTGCTGGTTTCCGGAGAATTCACTGGCATTATTCAGCATGTTATGTACTGAAAACATGATTGTGGTGGTGACATCGAAATGTTCGCATATATTTTTTTGTTACTGTTCCAAAAGCAAGCTTTGTTTGTGAAGCTGCTCCGAATTTGGAATTTTGAGCTCCAAAACGGAGTTTTTTTTTTTTTTTTCCCCGTAACCTGCTCCAAATTTGGATTTTCCTGCTCCAAAAGAGAGATTTTCCTGCTCCAAAAATTGCTCCAAATCTTATTTTGGCTGTTGCATCCCTGCATATGGTGTCAACGCAATCAGATACATGTTGTAAACAATTTTTATTAAGACTTGATATACATAACATTTTTTTACACGAGCAGCGATTTTTTTTTTTTTTTTTTGTCCGTTCCAGTCTTCGCTGCGTCGTGATTGCCATCATCTGCACATGACATTGCATCCTGTCATGTAGCAGCGCATGGCACCTAATGTCATTTCACGTGTCAAATGTCATTAGATACAAGTGACGTTAAACCTTCTCGTGCGACAGGGTATAACCTTGGCTCAGTCTTACTGGTTTCAGCAGACTACTTCTGGGCACACAGCTAGGTTCTTTGACCTGTAGGGACTTGGCTCACAACAGCCCCGTGGACTTAAAAAATTGAGAGGGGGACTTACCAGGTCTTCTGAACGAGCTTGCGGATTGCAGCTATTAAGTGAAAAGTTGTTGTACGGCTGAAGAAAGGAGGGTGCCGCCATTAATGCAACTTTCTTGGCAGGGTATTCGATAGCAAGTAGTCCTGTTCGTAGAAATGGCATGTGTGATGTATGATGCACCTGTACTTCGTACGAGACATTGCTTTTGCTACACCTTAAGTGCCTCCCCAAAGACTGGGCAGGGGAAGGTGGAAGCTTGGAGATGCAAAATCCCTGAACATGGGGTGTCATTGGAGCCAACGTTTCAACAAGTGGACTTGGCTAGCCCCGTAACTGCTAAGGAAAAAAAAAGATCCGTCGCCAGTTAGGTACTTTTGTGTACTTTGGTAACGTAATATCGTAAACATGTGAATGTTTAAAAAGTTGTTTAATTGGAGTCAGCAAATGCGCTGAACCAGTGACTTGAAATTTGGATTTAATATAGAACATGTGATTTAATTGAAGAGTTTTATTAACCGTTTGGGTAGATCGTGCAGTTGTTGCTGTATGGAAAACTGGTTATAACCATTTTCTGTTTTCTTTCTTTTCTATGCAGGCAAGGAAAAGCTGGCTACTATGCCCTCTGGTGGTGGTGCAGCTGCTGCTGCGGCGCCCGCTCCTGCGGCCGCTGCTGGTGGTGGCGCAGCAGCTCCAAAGGGTAAGTTCATACCAGAGTTCTTTAGCACACTCTTGACATTCATTTCTTCTTGCGGCCACGCGTATCTGATAGGGTTAATTGCAATAACTGTTAGTGAAAATTCGAGGAGATAGATTCTTTAGCACACCTGCCCCCTTCCATTTCGAACATGAGCTCTGGTCCACCAAGCCATGGTGTAGACACACTTGTTCAAGAGCTAAATGCTGCTGTCTGTGCTAGAAATTTTGCGCAGACAGCAGCATTCTGTTCCAGCAACTAAAAAGCTTTCTTCTGAGAAATCCGTATGGATTTCCTTGTGTCTTCGTGTTACTCACGGGTGGTTGTCAGTTTCCCTTTCCTAACCCTTCCACCACCTTGCAGGATTTTGCAGAACAGATTTGTAACTCTTGCTTCATTTCACTGTGGGCTTCATTCAGAAGTGCCAAGCTTTCTAAGGTCTTGCCAGTGGTGTTTGAAATCTATTTGAGCAATTACTGAGACCTTATATATGTCGGTTCTTTTTTAAAATAATAAAAATGTAAGATACAGCTACAGTGTAAACATTTTCATTGCTTTGCATTTCACTGAAGTCCAGACTGCCTAGCACTGATGTGGCGAAGCCTTAGTTTTGTCATCAAATGCCTCGCATTTTTGTGATCCGTTATGTACACCTTTGGTTTGCAATTTGTGTAAAGGTAGCACCTACTTTAACACTGTTTTGCTTGTGCTTTGCAGAAGCAGCCAAGAAAGAGGAAAAGAAGGAAGAGTCCGAGGAGGATGACGACATGGGTTTCGGCCTGTTCGACTAACGTCGCAACACTGACACAAGCCATTTTCATTGTAAATGAAGTTCATGGTTGCTCTCTTGCATACTTGTCTATTCATTCATGTTTAGGTGGCAGGTTGCGCTAAATCTGCCACCAGCGTAATGTATTCTACAACAGCAATAACTTGTCGAAACCAAAATGGTTTAGAGCGATTGGAAGTTGCTGGCAGTGGTTTATGGAGTTGTATTGTAGAGCATAGTGCCCAGGTCATTGTTCTTTTTCCTTACTAGGCAAATATGACCAGCCATGGTGGTGTAGTGGTTATGGTGCGCGACTGTTGACGCGAAGGTCGCGGGATCGAATCCCGGCCGCATTTTCGATATAGTCGTAAAAATGCTTGAGGCTTGTGTACTATTTGAAATAGTTATGCTCGTATACGTAGACAGTGCAGGTGACCTCACAATTCAGGCTATTTGCGTCTGTGCCTTTATCAAGTTGAATTTACTTCCGGGGTATTCTTAATATTCAGGGTTCGTTTTTTTTTTTTCTATGTGGAATAAATTTGGGCAGTAATATTCATGAAGTACAGTTAAAACTCAATTTAAAGGGGTCCTGAACCACTCCTTGTGCTTGATGAAAAAGCGCATGCAGCAGAAAGCAGACACTGCTGTGAACAGCTCAGCCAAACCTTGCAGTCGTGTGCAGCAAGGAGAGTTCACAAGTGGAGCGAGATGTTGCCACGAAGTGTAGGTGTTTTTGGAATGAGCACAGCATCTCGTGCCTTCTGCTACGTCGCAGGCACATACGCCAATATCACTATGCAAAGGAAAACGTGCGCGAGAGGCGTTATGACAAGCGCTTGTCCAGACTGGAAAGTGAGCAACTTGTGTATTAAAGGGACACTTCAGAGCGAAACTATTTTCCTCATATTAGTAAAGTACTCTTTCATGATACCAAAAACGCCATGCTTGCGGCGAGAAAACGTGCAAAAACAAGATAGGTGGCGACGCCACCTTGAAAGTTTCCGCACCATTCGCTGTGACGTCACATGTTTTGGTGGCGCCTACTAGGGACTACGTAGTTCCTAATCGGTAAAGGTAAAGTACATTGACCTCTGAGGGGGCCATAGACTTAACATGCCAAGTTTGGGGTAATTTTATTGAGCCAATGGCGCCGAAGTACGATACGCACACTGAAATCCGCGACTTCCCGCGGGGAGGTTTCGACGCGAAATTTAAAAAATTAAACTTTGAACTTTTTCTCCTCTACTAATAAACCTATGATGGCAAAATTAACGACAGAGTTCTCGGAGCACAGTTTATCGATCTAAACCGATTCATCGTTTCTCTTTAGTGTCCCTTTAACAGAAGTTCGCACCTGGTAGCATATGTAAGTGACCGCTGGGTTTATACATGCTAAGATGAATGATACAACACAATCTTGGTGCGTGTCCTGAGGTAGCTTCTGGGTTACCTGAGGACGTGTAGAGAAAAATTTTTTTTTTCGTATTAGAAGAGTCCTGATATGCTTCGAAGCATTGAAGGACTGGTATTATCATCTCGTAGATGCGGCTGCGCATATCCACGAGTCCGTTCTACCATTGCTTGAAGAGAAGGTTGTAGAGGATTGTGAACGTGAAGGCGTTTTTTTTTGGGTAAGTTATAGATCGAGGGGTGCCGCAATGTCTGCCGCAGGGATTCCCTTCCCAATAGAAAATTTGAGAGCGAAGATGAGACCTATCTTGTCCTAACATGTATCGATGGGCTAGTTGGCGAGCGGTTAAGGTGCTCGACTGCTGACCCGCAGGTCGCGGGATCGAATCCCGGCCGCATTTTCGATTGAGGCAAAAATGCTAAAGGCCTGTGTACTTAGATTTAGGTGCACGTTAAACCACGGCCACCTGGATCGGGGCGCGCGGCGGTGTTGCTCCGGCCGTCCCATTCGGACGGAGGAGGCGTAATTGCAGAAAGGGGCGTGACCGCTCCTTTCGCCGCACCGCGGCGCGCGCCTACTACCCCTCCATTCCTTTGCGCTCTATGCGGGAAGGTTTGCGGCGCCTTGAAGATATCGCTGTAGAGTAACCGTGAGTTAGCATATCACTTCCCCCACCCTCACAAAAAGCACATAAAAGGATGAATGGCGGCTATCGCTATATTCTTTATTTTTTTGTGTGTGTGCGCCAGTCCTTGTCGTGATGATGGTGGCCGAAGCGAAAACACCCGCGAGTCACATTTCAAGAAAATTGTTTTGGTGTTCTTAAGTGCAGCATATCAGTAAAAAGTATACATGCGAAGGAAAACACGAGATTTATTAAAAACCCCTTTTTTTTCTGAGTGCTTCCAGAATAGGGGAAACGATCCGAAGGTTGGTTCCGCTGCTTAAAGGAGGTTGGCGGATTTCCCTTGGGATGCTGCGGCCTTGAGTGCGCGAGCTTTACCTGCTGGAAGGAATGCCACTTTGGCGTCGAGGCAACGTAATCTTTCTTGGTGTTGACTTACAGTAAGGCACGCAGCAGTACGGCACGCTTCTGAAAAACACGGTAAATGAGGCAAGCGAGTGAAAAACTCGCAGCTACAGCTAACAGGCGTAACCTCGTGGTACGCAGACTAAAAACAAATTACTTGCCTGAAGTCAATGTGGTATGACAATGTGAAACATCTAAAGAGAGAAAACGTATATTCACGTCTTTCTTTTATTGTGTGTTACGTATTAACACGTTAATTAGTGCAGACCGTTAGAGGCGTTTATTTCCGTCTTACATGTGCACTCTGCCCGTAATTAATTCAGATAGAGTTAAACGCCTCTATAAACTGCCCGTTCACATTAAATACGACACGCACCAACACACCAGAAAAACAATTGATGCGTTTTGTTAGAACACGCACAAAAAATAAGAAAAAAAAAGCAGAGCAATACTAGCGAGAAACGTCCGCAACCGACCTACGGCCGTCGGTAAATCTACGCTTATGTAACGTCGGGCCTTGGTCAACCCGCGAGCGGCATGCACTCGGCATCGTCGGCCACGGTGGACGGGCCTACATCGGGTGCCGACGCAGGCCCACATGAGGCCAATGTCAATCCCCAAGACCGGCCCTACATTGGTTGCCAAGGTTGAGCCAGCGACAGTGCAGTTGGCCAGCGACGTCAGGCCGACATTTTGCCAAGGATAAAATGTTGCTTGGGAAACGGGCTCTTTCAAGCTGTCGCGTTAAAACAACAATTCGATACCAAAACGAGAGAAAGTGGCCATTGCGCGATCGACCCTTAGCTAATTCGCAGGCGACAAGCGTCACTCATCGCTTTCGCGTTCAAATTCGCCTACATGCGGCCTGCGCTTAAATAAGAACGTCGCATTCACATCACTGTCGTATCGTGGGAACTTCAGAATGCAAAGAGACGTGCCCATATCAAAATGTTGCCTATCATCGGCAAGGAGAAAACGACTACAGCATTATCATTACCGCAATTGTTTTCCAGCAACGTGATGCTCTTAAGACAGCGCTCGACCGCAGAAGATAGCTATGCAGTGCCGACGACGACAAAATGTATTTCCTTTAGAAAGAAGCATGGCGCGCGCCGGTCCAGGCGGCCGTGGGAGAAACGATTGCCAAAACAAAGAATGAGAAGCACGGAAAATCACGTACTCGGCACAATATATGTGTCATGGCACTTATGTAGCGGCCGTGGTCATGGCACATGAACGCGCCGCGCCACACGAAGTCTCTTAAGCACGCTGCTTGGCTCTATCTCGATTGTAACATGCTACAGAGAACAACACTCACTGTGTAAAGCCCGATTAACATTACATAATAGCGTACCTTGATTCCAGTCACCACGTGCACGAGGTCCAGTGTGGATTTTTCCAAACACATCTGCGGCTGTCTACGGCGCGGTCAGCGCGGCATCATTCGCAAGGGGGTTAAAGCCCCTTGATGTTGGAAAGTAGCGACGCTCCTTTATCCACGCCGGCTCATCCTCGCCGCGCCGTCAACCTCCTCTTTTTTCACCCTCGCTTTCGCGGAGCCGGCGCATCCGCAACGCTGAATGGCTGCGACGCGCGATAGCTCCCAGTCAGGTGACCCTGACGTCACGAGAAGCGAGCGCAAGCAAACTTCGCGCGCTTTCAGCTGCTCACGCCCGCCATGAACCCTCCAGGCGTCAACCCTCCAGGCGTGTGTGTACGGGTGTGTGCAGGTGTATGCGTGTTTGTATGTGCGCATATGTGCGCCTGCGTTTGTATGTGCGTGTGCGCACGTGTTAACGGGTGAGTGCATGTGCGTGCGTTTGTGTATTCGCGGTGTTTGTGCGTGTACGCACGTATGTGTATGCGTGCGCCTGCGCGTGCGTGTCTGTACTCTGATCACTTGTGCATGCGCGTGCGTTTCTGTATCGCTGTGTATGTGCGTGTGTGTCTGTATCGCGTGTGTATGTATGTGCCTGCGTGTCAGTATCGCGTGCGTGTCTGCATCGCGTGTGTATGTATGTGCGTGTCTGCATTGCGTGTGTATGTATGTGCGTGCGTGTCTGTATCGCGTGTGTATGTATGAGCATGCGTGTCTGTATCGCGTGTGTATGTATGTATAGGCGTGCGTGTCTGTATCGCGTGTGTATGTATGTATGAGCGTGCGTGTCTGTATCGCGTGTGTATGTATGTATGAGCGTGCGTGCCTGTATCGCGTGTGTATGTATGTGCGTGCGTGTCTGTATCATGTGTGTATGTATGTGCGTGCGTGTCTGTATCGCGTATGTATGTATGTATGAGCGTGCGTGTCTGTATCGCGTGTGTATGTATGTACGTGCGTGCGTGTCTGTATCGCGCGTGTATGTATGTATGAGCGAGCGTGTCTGTATCGCGCGTATATATATGTATGAGCGTGCGTGTCTGTATCGCGTGTGTATGTATGTATGTGCGTGCGTGTCTGTATCGCGTGTGTATGTATATATGAGCGAGCGTGTCTGTATCGTGTGTGTATGTATGTATGAGCGCGCGTCTCTGTATCGCGTGTGTATGTATGTATGTGCGTGCGTGTCTATATCGCGTGTGTATGCGCATGTGTATGTAAGTGCGTGCGTGTCTGTTCGCATGGCCACGCATGTCTGTCTGACACACGTGTGTACGCGCCTGTGTATGTATGTGCGTATCTATATTGCGTGTGTATGAGCGTGCGTGCCTGTATCCCGTGCGTATGATTGTGTGTATCTGTGTGTGCGTGTATGTATCGCGTGTGTATGCATGTCCGTGTGTGTACGTATGTGCGTGTCTTTATCACGTGTGTATAAGCGTGTGTGTGTGCCTGCGTGCATGCATCGTGTGCGTGCGTGCGTGTCTGACAGCGGCATTGACACTAAAACGCTTCGGGCTCACTTATTTGGCCCAATTTAAGTAAACCACAACATTCCTTCTTGGGTGCCTTCTTTTAGCTCATCAAGACCACAGTTATGAAAAAAATTCTCGCCTATACTTTATGCTGGTTACATTATATGCGTTAATACACCGCGTTAAGGACGGCCGAGGCGGCGACGGGAAGGTAAACCGCTCAGCCGCCAGTTGATATACTCAGTTTTTTTCGAAGCGCTTATTTGCATATACCGAAGCGTCTTTAAAAATATATTTGTCACTTTGTTCTATCGGAAGCCCACTTTCGTCATGACTATTGCTTAAGAAACAGGTTCTCATTTGACGCTTCAAGGGGCCGATTAAACAAGCGCGCGCAGTGATTTTAATGCGGCTGCGGCGAGCCAGTGGAGGGTTCAGCGTGCCGTGCGCAGCGCGCCGGCCAGGGGAGGGGAGAAATCCGAGGAGAATTGAGGAGGAAAACGCGCGCGCGGGTAGGAGGAGAGCGCCGCGTCGCGGCGCGCGTCTGAACTACCTCAATTACAACTTTTCAAAGGGGCGCGCGCCGAATGGGACGGCCGGAGCAACACCGCCGCGCGCCCCGATCCAGGTGGCCGTGGTTAAACAACTCCAGGTGGTCAAAATTTCCGGAGCCCTCCACTACGGTGTCTCTCATAATCATATCGTGGCTTTGGAACGTTAAACCCCACAGTTATTAGTTGGTGAGCCAAGGTATTTGATGCAGCGGCGCACAAAGGACAAGTCATCCACACGTAAAAATGACGCAAACTCGAGCGCTGGACTGCAACTGATGCTTTATTGTCGAAAGACCCGCCTTGTATAGAATGACACGCACATGCGCACTGGCAGCAATGAAGTATGATCAAGAGCACAAATGCGTTTCGTGGCGTAGTGGCTAGCGCCACTCGCTGCGGAGCAAGAGGTCCCTGGTTCGATTCCGCGCTTCGGAAGCATTTTTCTGAATTATTTTTCTTTGGGGCTTTTATATATATACATACTTATACATATACGGTGCATGACGACGGCGACGGCAAAATTCAGCCGAGACTGTCCATATAATTGCTATCGCAATAAAATGAAAAGGAACGCGTGAAGGAAACAAGGAAAATACTCGTGGCAATGGAAAGAAAGATGTGTCAGTTGCTCCTGGTTAGCGCCACTCCCGTGTTATTTGTCGCTCCTTGTGTTTTGCGCTACAATTTTTCCCACGGAGTAGTAACGCCGAAAACGCCGTGAAACATACATAATCAAAAATTTTCATTCTGCTAAAGGAGGTGAGCGCGATAGCGGTTCATGTTTATGCGCGGTGGTTTTATGCGCGTGCGCCGCGGCTCGACATGTTCCACTGGTAGCGAAGACAGCGCCGCTTTTCAGCGTGCAACTCCTCTTACTACATAAGCAGCGCGAAATAGAGCGGGGATGGATATGTATTATACATACTCTAATTTTGAGCCCTCATTGTGGTGCGCATGAGAGCATCAGACTGCAGTCGAACCTGCGTATATCGAACTCGCGAAAAAAAAGGGGGGAGGGGATGAGATGTATCGGATAATTTGGTATACGACTTTTAATGAAAACATCATTTTTAGTGCGAATTTTAGTGCGCAAGTTGGCTGTTGGCTGCACGGTACCGCTCACAGTAATGTAAGAAAGCCACCTTCACGGCAGTACGCGGGGGTTTCTTTTTAATTTAGCCTTTTCACGCGGTTTGTAATTAGGGATGCGGGGTTATACGCGAGAAAATACGGTATCAATGTTAATAGCGCCTCAAAATTTTCAGATCGGGTGCCGGAGGCGTCTAGTCTGCCTTGGCCCTAATGTCGGCGTTGTTTTTCTATATGATACTGATGCTTCTTGGGATTAAGGGTACGTAGTTGTTGGGATGCTGCACGTAGCGGCAACGTCAGGCTTCTTTTCTCCACGTTCGACTGTGTTGATTATCGCCTGTTTTGCGGAGAACAGCAGGTTATTACGTTTTACGGCACACGTCGCGTTAAGCATACGAGCGGAAAAGTGAACGGCGACCACGCACGACGGGCAGGCGGCACAACGACGAGGAATCGCGGAGGACAGCAATGGCAAGCGGTAGTTTCTACCCGCTCCGCTCGGCGCCCTCCCAATCACACCGCTCGCTCTCCGCAAATGCATGCGGGAAGGTCACCTTCCGTGAGGAAAAGCCAAACATTTGTGAGGGAAAGCCAACTTTTCTGGGGGCACCGCGCTGCGCGATGTTTGATATATCAAATGTTCTGGCTATTTTTGTTCAATGTCGCCGTATGTTTTCCGATGTATCGATTTTAAAGCATTGTCGTGTTCGAAATAGTTCGATATAACGGATAACTCAATTTACCCGAGTTCGATATATAGTGCGATTCGACTGTAGCAAAGTGAACGACTCCATAATCCAGCTTTAAGGCTCTTCCGCTAGGCTGCGCGACATACTGGTTTTTTGTTACTTTTAAAGGCGATTTAAAAATATAAATCCTACTGGGATTTCGAAAAGGATGATTGAATCTGTCACTATAATTCGCCGTCTTTTCATTTCCACCAGGTTCTAATCACACGTTCTGACCAGTTGTCGGTCCCTTGAAGCTATGCACCAACTCGCCCAACGTAATACCATGCACCATAGTAATACTCTGCTAAAGCAGACTCCCCTCACTTACACGCCTGCAGGTGGTTGCTCCGGCGGTTGTTGGAGTCGGCCTCAGTTCCGAAGAAAGGTCACGAGATTTCGGGACACGGCTTTCGCGGCCGCCAGTTGGATGCGCGCTTTCGCCAACCAAGCCACGAAACGATTTCGCGTTAAAATGATCATTAGCCACAGCGAAAGAAATACAGTTTTTGCAACCGCTACGTAAGGCGACGAGCTCAAGATTGCTGCGCTTAATTTCTTCTCTTGTCCGGACGAAAAAAAAAAAAAAAAGCTAGCTGCTTTCGTTACTGCTGTTATACTACATTTATGGCATGCATACTGTAATGCATCATGGCGCGTTCACACAAACGGTCGCAAGTTCTGAAATTGCAGAATGTTCAGTGTCATAAAAAAAAACGTAATACGAGTTTTTTAGACGCTAACGAATATCTTAGATGGAGAACACGATTAGTTTTGGAATGTTATAATAAATGTTATTACCCAGGAAGACAAAAACTATTCCGAGAAAGAAAAAAAACGTGGTTGCAAATAATCGGAATTTCCGGAGCCTGTAATGAAGTCGAACCCGCCTATATCGAATTCGTGAAAAAATAGGGGAGGGGGGATTAGTTCGATCTATCATGTAATTCGATAAAAAGCTTTGAAAGAATTAAGTTTTTATTTTCCGTGGTTCCTCGAGGTTAGCAGCGCGACACAACAAACCTGATCAAAGTGTGTACGACTGAGCGCGGCACCGTTGGCGACTGTACTGCAAAAATGTATAGCTTTTTGTCGTTTTACTACGAGCATTATCGATGCTGTTGTCGTCATTCATCAGAAGCTTGAGACAGGCGAAAAGCGACCGCGAACAGCGGAACAGCGTACGAAGCGAGCGCACGTTATGTAGGCGCGCCACGGGCGGCGTACGGTACTGTTTTATGTAAGCTGTAGACTGATTGATATATCAAATTTGTCTGCTCCAGACAATCCTTGGGTGATGTAGTTTCCAGGATCGAAATTTCGAAATTTCTGTGTTTAGTGCTAAGGTACGGGTCTGTAAGTTTCTTGAGTTCTGTAAGTCATAAATTTTCGGCAATATTTGCGGAACAAAAGTTTCTGACTCCCAACGACAGAGCCCGTAGAATTTTGTTTTCTTTAATTCAGCGTTAAAGTGATATAGTTTCAGGACTGCGCAAAAATTCGAGCGCTTTTCGAGCACTTTCTGCGGATTTAAGCAGCCAAGTCACAGACTTAGAGTGGCCGAAACAATGCTTCCCACTTAAGCCCAGAAGGAATGGTGTAAACGACGACGCTGCTACGTCGCATCTACACCGCCTTCGTTGTCTGGCACGTGCATTCCAATGGCAGTGGTCGAACGAGAAGAGATTGCACTGGGGCTGCTCGCGAAGTACAGATGTTATCTTCCTTTAGCACTCGTTTGGTCCACCGCCTTGAGCGCCGTCGTTTGCCACTAGCCAAAGCCACACGCGTCGAAGTCTGTCGAACTTCGTCTTGACCTCAACAACAGGGGGCGTCGGTCGCGTATCCTCCGGCTCCGACGTCGTGCTACCGCAGTCGCAGGCGATCTCTTCCGCAGTGTGAAAGCTGCCGCTCGAAAAGGCCACACCTTTACTCGCTTCGCTGTTACGCGATGTCGATCTCGATCGTCTACGGATCCTCTTGGCTTGCAGAGAAGGTTCACTGGACGTCAGCTCAGCGCGGCCTCTCTCTCTATTGGTGGTCGCTGGGCACTCCGTCGCCACGGCCTCTTCTCGCTTCGGCGACGTCTCGGCCACAGTCGCCTTCTTTCTGTCTCTTTTAGGCTTTTCCACGTCTCGGAAATGACGGCTGACTCGTTGGGTGCGATCCCGTCCCTTCGCTCGCATGTTCTCCCCGACCTCGTCTTCTTGTACGGTCTTGAGTTTCTTTGCCGGCTGGGCAACTCCCGTAGATTTACAGGTCACGTTGCGTTTCTTGACAGTCGACTGGCAGCCAGACGTGCTTGCGGACGCGTCGGCGTCGACTGTGGGCCCACTTGGGATCGCCCCGTCTTCCTCCACGCGCTTGACCTCGGCCCTCTTCGCGGCGAGTCTCGCTGACCTCCGGCAAGCACTCGATGGTTCGCCAGACATGTCGAAGCAGACTGAGGTACGGTACTGACCTGGAGAAGTAGGCCTAACGTCAAAACGCGCGTGTCTGTGTGCGCTTCCTTTGTGCGACTATGTTACTGCCCCTGTCCTCTCCTGCTGTCCTTCGTCGGGACCGGTGGAGCGCACGCGTCACACAACGCTCAGTGATGTTGTGCACCAGAAGATCACTCCAACCGTCTTTTGCATTGTGACTCTGGAATGGCTGATGATGATGATGATGTGCCTCCATACATGGCTCATACCCACACTGGGGGATTGGCCAAGAATTGTAGATATGAAGATATAAATCTACTAAGTTAACACGACAGACAAGCAAACCTAAAAAGAACTAGTGCAATAATTATTTCTACATTCAGCCCAGACTTAAAAACACATTCGTTGTAACCACTGCTTCTTCTTTCTTGGCTCTGGGCAATGGCGCCAGCCCACTATAGGGAATTGGTCGTGTAGCGGGCGCGGCTTGAGCTGCTAGTCTAGCCAGTCCTTGTAGTCCGCAATTATGACACTCGCTGACTATACGGAAAATGAGAAAGATGTTGTGTGGCGCTTGACGAGGAATTACGGGGAACAGCAATGGCAAGCGGTAGTTTCTACCCGCTCCGCGCGACGCCCTCCTAATCACACCGCTCGCTCTCCTGAATGCATGCGGGAAGGTTACTCCCCTTGATGAAACGCCAAACATTTGTAAGGGAAAGCCATCTTTTGCGGGCGTTTCGCGCTGCGCGGTGTTCGATATATGAAGTGTTCCGGCTATTTTTGTTCGATGTAAACGTATGTTTTCCTGTGCATTGACGTCAGAGCATTGTGGTGTTCCAAAATAGTTCGATATAAAGGATAATTCAATTTACGCGAATTCGAGTTAGTCGGATTCGACGGTGCGTGTAGCAAAGTGAACGACTCCATAATCCACTTCCGCAAGGCTGCGTGACATGCCGGTCTTTTCTTACATTTAAAGGCGATTAAAAAAAAAAAAAACTAATCTTTTTGGGATAGCGAAAAGGATGATTGAATCTGTCACTATAATTCGCAGTCTTTTCATTTCCACCAGGTTCTAATCATACGTTAAAATAATGATAATTGTTGGGGTTTAACGTCCCAAAATCACGATATGAATATTGGAGACGCGGTAGTGGAGGGCTCCGTAAATTTCGAACACCTGGCGTTCTTTACCGTGCACTCAAATCTAAGCACACGGGCCTCAAGCATTTTCGCCTTCCATCGAAAATGCGGCCGCAGCGGCCGTGATTCGATCTCGCGACATGCAGGTCAACAGTCGAGCACCATAACCACAGCACCATGGCGGGAGGTTCTAACACATGCTCTGACCAGTTGTCGCTGCCTCGAAGCTGTAGTATGCACCAACTCGCTCAAAGTAATACTGTGCTAAAGCAGATAGCCCTGACCTACGCCGCGGCTGCAGGTGGTTGCTGTGGCAGTTGTTAGCGCCGACCTCAGTTCCGATCACATTGGTCACGTGCTTTCGGGACACGGCCTTCGCGGACGCCAGCTGGGTGCGCGCGTCAGGAGGCCATCCTGGAGTGGGCTGAGAGAACAGAGGAGGCCTACTTGAAGTAGTACCCCCCCCCCCCCTCCCTAAGCCTCTGTCCGATTGCCCCCTTCCCGTTAAGCAGGGACAAATAAAGTTGTGTATTCATTCATTGCGCCAATCCAGCCAAGAAACGATTTCGCGTTAAAAGTATCGTTAGCCGTAAGCGAACGCAATAGACTTTTTACCACAACTACGAAAGGCGACGCGCTCAAGTTATTGCGCTTAATTTCCTCGCTTGTCAGGAAAGAAAAATTAACTAGCTGCTATCGTTACTGCTGTTACAGTATTACATTGAGTTCATGCATACTGCATTATGTCATGGCGCGTTTACACAAACGGTCGCAAGTTTTCAAACTGCAGAATGTCCGGTGGCATTACAAAAATAAAAAATAAATAAAAAGAAAGCGGAATACACGTTGTTTAGACGCTGACGAATATCGTAATGGGGAAGAGAATCAGTTTTGGGGTGTTATAATAAATATTACTGAGGAAGACCAAAAATAGTGAGAGAAAGAAAAAATTAACTGGGGTTGCAAATAATCGGTATTCACGGAACTTGTAATGAAGTTGAACCCGCATATATCGCACTCGTAAAAAAAAAGGGGGGGGGGGGATTAGTTAGATATATTATATAATTCGGTATAAAGATTTTAAAGAAGAAGAAGAAGAAATAACTTTATTTATAAAGTCCAGTGAATTTGATTCGGGGTGGCCGTCCGATTCATGGCCTATCCCCCGGAGTGGGTTGCGCCAAGGCACCCAGCGGCCGTGGCCAAGGTATAAGGAAGCAACCATTGCCCACGGGGTGGGCCTCAACTTCGGCCTAAGCATCGGAATTAAATTTTTATTTTTCCGGGGTTATAGTTGCAGGGGCGGCTTAAACGAGATAAAATGTGGTATCGCTGTAAACAGTGCCTAAAGATCTCACGCAGCTGTGCGTACTCGTCGGGCGCCGGAAGCTTCTAGTGTGGCTTGGCCCTAGTGTTGCTCTTGTTTTTCGATATCATGCTCTGCGTGCATCTTGGGATCGTACACGCAGCGGCGACGTCGGGATTCTTTTCGCTGCATTTAGGTTTGCCACTTTACCACTAGAAAAAAATCGGCTCTTCGGTGGGGAGAGAGAGGGGGGGGGGGATACTTATACAGGTAGTTTAATTTATGCTCAGAGAAAAAAAAGGACGCCATGTTCAGTCTTTGACACGCAATGCCATCTATTGTAACATTGTTTGCCTGGTCAGGAGTCAACATAATGTACAAGTACAAAAAAAGAAAACAGAGCTAACCAGCTATTCTGCTGTCATAAAAGTAAATGCCGTCTACATATATGCCGTCAATATGTGACGTAAAGATCCAGCAGTTATTATTAATAGATGTCGCTCACGGCCCGGAGCCAGCTCTCGTTCTCTGGTTGAGATCTCCAGTCTTTGGTAACAGACATTGACGTAATTTTCGCTGCTTCGAAGGCACATAATTCACGCTCATGACGGAAAGACGTAACCACTGATGTTCATTTTTCACTTTAGTTAAGGGATCGGTATAACAGGAGGGATCACTTACTTCGCGTTTTTAGGCACGAGATAGAAAATGGTTGAAAACTGCGTGTATGCTTTGATGAATGACGAAAAATATGTGTATCTTCGAAGTTGCTAAATTTAGGATTATTGTATGAAATAAATAAATAAACAAATAAATAAATAAATAAATAAATAAATAAATAAATAAATAAATAAATAAATAAATAAATAAATAAATAAATAAATGCGATACGATGGCTGGAAAACCGGCCAGTGATGACCGGTCTTAGGTGCGGTCCGGCAACCGGCCCACTGTCTAAAAAACCGGGCAAGTGGCAACCCTGCCTACATTCGAATGTGTTGATTATCGCTAGCATTGCACAGAGCAGCCAAGTTTGGCGACCCCGCACGACAAGCTGACGGGCAAGACGGAGAGGAATCAGGGGGAAAAACATGCGATGGCAAGCGGTGGTTTCTACTCGCTCTCGACGGCGTCCTCCTAATCACACCGCTCACTCTCCGAGACGCATGAGGGAAAGTCCCCTTTTCTAGAGGAAAAGCCAACTTCTTGGGGTGTTTCGCACAGCCCGATGTTCGATATATCAATTTATCAAGTCGCCTTTCATTATTATTTTTTTTTTCAACAAGGAAGCTGTGTTGCAAATCGTTCCTTGTGTGTCCACATGGATTCTTCGCGCTGCCAGGAACTGGACGAATTGACACAGAAAGCGACACACACAGGGTGAAGCGCTTACAAACAATTGTTTATTTTTGTGCCACACGCTTTCTTATGTATGACCCACGAAAATCATTATCATAAACGGGTATGTGCAACAGAAATTGGGTAAATCCCACTACTCGCCACTGATACATTAAACATGAAGAAGGCAACAGTTAGCCCAACAAATGGTTGCGAAGCGACGGCGGCGAGCCGAAGACCCCGAGTACGTACAACGAGAGAATACTAGGGAACGGGAAAGACAACGGCGGCTGCCAGAAGACCCCGAAGCGATGAAAAGCCTACGCCATCGACGACGTGCCCGTGGAGCTACGAGAGGTCGAACGCTTGCTTTCAGCGCGAGGTTTTGTCTCTGGAGTTTTGACATCCCTATCATGTCTGTGACTGTCTGTGGTTTAACTCGAGCCTCTCTGCGCTGAGAATCAACGGAGAAACAACCTAGTATCACCTAGGTAAAGCCTAGCAACGACCTATGGAAGCAACCTTGAAGTAACCTGCATTACCTTGCTACGGCCTATAAAGAACTTAGAAGCAACCGTATTAGTCTTCAGAATCGTCCAGTTTCGCTGCTTCAAGCCTTGCACGGCTTAGTGCAAGCTTCGCCTTTTTTTTTTCGATGCAGCCATATATATTCCTATGGCATATATATTCCTATACATTAAAACATCGTCCTGTTGGAAAATAGTTCGATAAATAGGATAATTCCATTTTCTCGAGTTCGATATAGTCGGGGTTGACTGCATTTTAAATTTTAAGGAGAAAGTTTAATCGTGTCCATAGCTGGGAATAATTCTTGGATTTTCCCTATGAATGTTTCTCACAAAATATTTCAGAAATAGTACCTAAAATATGGTCTGCGAGTAAGGTGTTTGCAAAGCTTATGCAAGCTACGGTACTGTTTTATATAAGGTGTAGACTGATCGATATACCAAGTTTCTCTGCTCCAGACATACCCTAGGTGCTGCAGTTTCCAGAATCTAAATTTCGGAATTTCTGTGTTAGGCGCTATGTTACGGGTCTATAAGTTTCTTCCTTCAAGTCTGGAAATCATCAATTTTCGGCAATATTTGCTCAACAAAAATTTCTGACTCCGAAGGACAGAGCCCGTAGAATTTATTTTCATTAATTTAGCGTTGAATTGAAATAGTTTCAGGGCTGCACAAAAATTTTAGCACGCTTCAGCCAAGTCAGACACAGAGTAACCGAAACAAAGCTTGCCACTTAAGCCAAGAAGGGATGGTGCAAACGTCGACTCTGCTAGGTAGCATCTACAACACTTTCATTGTCGGCCACGTGCATTCCAATGGCTGTCGTCGAACAAGAACACATTGCACTGTCGCAGCCCGCGAAGATAATGTTATCTTCATTTAGTGCTCGTTTCGTCCACCGCTTCGAGCGCCGTCGTTCGCCACTAGCCAACGCCACACGCGTCGAAGCCTGTCGAACTTCGTCTCGACCTCAACAACAGGGGGTGTCGGTAGCGCATCGTGCTCCTGCTCCGGCGTCATGCTACCGGTGTCGCTGGCGATCTCCTCAGCAGTGTGAAAACTGCCACTCGAAGAGGCCACACATTCACTCGCTTCGCTGCTACGCGATGTCGATCTCGATTTTCTGCGGATCCTCTTGGCTTGCCGAGACGGCTCACTGGGCATCAGCTCAGCGCGGGCTCTCTGTCTCTTGCTGGTCGCTGGGGGCTTCGTCGCCACGGCTTCTTCTCGCTTCGGCGACGTCTCGGCCGGAGTTGTCTTCTTTCTGCCTCCTTTAGTCTTTTGCACGTCTTCCAGGTGACGGCCGACTCGTTGGGTGCGATCCTCTCCCTTCGTTCGCGTGTCCTCCCCGATCTCGTCTTCTTGTACGGCCTTGAGTTTCTTAGCCGTCTGACCAATTCTCGTAGGCTTACAGGTCACGTTGCGTTTTTTGACGGTCGACTGACAGCAAGACGTGCTTGCGAACGCGTCGGCCTCGGCTGCGGGCCCGCTTGCGGTCGCCCCCTCTTCGTCCACGCGCGTGACCTCGGCCCTCTTCGCGGCGAGTCTCGCTGACCTCCGGCAAACACTCGATGGTTCGCCAGACATGTCGAAGCAGTCTGAGGCACGGTACTGACCTGGAGAAGTAGGCCTAACGTCAAAACGCGTCCGTCTGTGTACGCTTCCTTTGTGTGACTATGTTACTTCCCCCGCCTTCTCCAGCTGGCTTTCGTCGAGACTGGTGGAGCGCAGACGTCACACAACACTAGGTGACGTTGTTCATCAGAAGATCACTCCAACCGCCTTTTGCATTGCGACTCTGGAATGGCTGCAACCACTGCTTCTTTCTTCTTGGCTCTGAGCAATGGCGCCAGCCCACTACAGGGCAGTGGTCTTGAAGCGGGCGCGACTTTAACTGCGAGCCTAGCCAATCCCTGTAGTCCGCAATTACGACACATGCTGATAAAAAGGAAAAATGAGAAAGACGTGTAGCGCTTGCCTTGCATCTATTCTGCGTCCTTTACCTTGTGAACAGGGAAAAAAAGAAAGACTTGGCGTTGTAGAAGGCTGTCACTCGCTCAAACCGGTACCTTCTGAACAGGGCTGGGCAAAGATACTTTTAAATTGTGTCTCGATACGATACAATATACTCAGGCAAGAAGTATTTGAGATGAAGATACATGATACTACAACACTGATTGTATCGGATACGATACATTCCAATTGTATCTTAAGATACTTCGATACATTGGCAAACTTGTTAGTATGTATCCATATAATGTAGCACTAAACGCCTATGCACAAAAATGTTCGCTTCAAAATGTATTAAATGCGGCCAATTTTGTTTCATTTGAATGAATGTGTTTTAGTATCTCAAACGGTTTGTAGTTCTTCCTCCAGATATATTAGTTTCATTCCGAAACAACTTATTTGCGTTGCTTTAGCTGCTTGACATGACATCTCTTTATAAACTTCGCTGACAGCGGTTCTTGCGTGTCGCTTTCGTAAGTGATGAGAGTCGCTGCTCTGCTTGCCGACCAGCCAGCGAGTTGTTATCGAAGCACAATAACTTCAATAAGAGGTCTCCGCACGATGGTGCAGATACCGCTGTGGTGTTCTACCATGCCCGTAAACGTGCTACGGTTTTCGCAATAACGTGTCACCGGAAAAGTGTACGTCGCCAAGAACATGTGCAGCAAAGAAATGTTTCCGACGTATTGTACAGTTGCACAAAGCACCGCAGGACACCGCCGCTATTTACACTATTCCCACTTATAGCTCCGATTACCTGGTGATAATTATAGCAGTAAAAGAATTTACGGAAGCCTATAAAAGTAAAAACAAATATATCTCAGTAAAATTGAAAAGCGGTTCCGTATCAAACACGCCGAATAAGTATAGGAACACGGTACAGGCGGCACGCCCAAGAGCTAATAATAATTGTTGCGTCTTATGTCCCAGAACCATGATATGATTATGAGAGACGCCTTTGTGGAGGGCTCCGGAAATTTCGACCACCTGGCCTTCTTTAACGTGAACCTAAATCTAGGCACACGGGCCTCAAGCACGTTCGCCTTCCATCGAAAATGCGGTCGCCGCGGCCGGGATTCGATCCCGCGACCTGTGTGTCAGCAGTCGAGTACCATAACCACTACAGCACCATGGCGGGAGGTTCAAGTCACACGTTCTGACCAGTTGTTGGTCCCTTGAAGCTATGTACCAACTCGCCCAACGTAATGCTCCGCTAAAGCAGATTCTGCTCACTTACGCCGCGGCTGCAGGTGGTTGCTGTGGCAGCTGTTGGCGCCGGCCTCAGTTTTGGGGTCGCCCCGTCTTCGTCCACGCGCGTGACCTCGGCCCTCTTCGAGGCGAGTCTCGCTGACCTCCGACAAGCACTCGATGGCTCGCCAGACATGTCGAAGCAGTCCGAAGCACGGTATTGATCTGAAGAAGTAGGCCTAACGTGAAACCGCGCGTGCCTGTGTGCGCTTCCCTTGTGCGGCTACGTTACTGCCCCTGTCTTCTCCTGCTGGCTTTCGTCCAGACCGGTAGAGCGTCACACAACACTCGGAGGTGCTGGTCATCAGAAGATCACTGCATCCGTCTTTTGCATTGTGACTCTGAAATGGCTGTAACCACTGCTTCTTTCTTCTTGGCTCTGAGCAATGGCGCCAGCCCACTACAGAGTATTGGTCGTGAAGCGGGCGCGACTTTAGCTGCGAGCCTAGCCAATGTAGTCCGCAGTTATGACACATGCTGGCTTGTCTTGTCTGGTCTTGTCGCCTAGATCTTGGCTCATACCCACAAGGGGGATTGGCCACACTGTACTTTATAATGTAAATGGTTTACACAACGCTTGCTAAAAAATAAAAAAAAGAGAGAAATTAGATAAGAACTATAATAACATTCCTTAAAAAAAAAGTGAAAGGGGCAGAAGCTTTCGATAAACCATAATATAAAAACAAATTAGCAAAAATAAAGAAGGGGGTCAAAGAATTGGATGTAACTGGCGGTACCACTAGCAGCGTATCCTTCCGGTTGCCTGAATGAATTTATGCAGCGTTGACAGAATAACACTGCGGCCCGCACCCAACTGACTGGCTCCAAACGATAAAAGGGTGGGTGTATCAACTGCCAATCCGAGCATGCCAATCGGTCTCTCAAGAATTATTATAAGAAAAATGAGCAAGATGTGTAGCGCGTAGCGCTTGCCTAGCCTCGGGTCTTCGTCATTTAGCTTGTAAACAGGAAAAAAAATGGTGAAGCTTGCACTAAGCCACGCAAGGCCGGAAACAGCGAGACTGCACGATTCTGAAGACTAATCTTTGGTTTTTTCTAGGTTGCTTCTAGGTCGTAGCTAGGTTTTAGCTACGTGATGCTAGGTCGTTTCTACGTTGATTCTAAGCGCAGAGAGGTTTCAGTTGAACCAGAGACAGTAACACAGACTACACGGATGTCCAAACTACAAAGACTGAACCTGGTGCTGAAACCAAGCGTTCGCACCTCTGATAGATCTAAGGGCACGTCGTAGTTGGCGTAGGCCTTCCATCTCGTCGGGATCATCTGACAGCTGTCGTTTCCTTTTCCGTTGCCTAGTATTCTCTCGTATTACGTACTCGGGGTGTTCGGCTGGCCGCCGTCGCTTCGCAGCCATTTGTTGGGCTGACTGTTGCCGTATTAATTTTCAATGTACCAGTGGTGGGTAGCGGGATTTAGCCAATTTCCGTGGCATATATACCCGTTTATGGTGGTGGTGGTTTTCTGGTGGGCCACACAGTAGCGCATACCAACACAGTGGCGCATACCCGTTGCAAATAAACGGTGTTTCCGGAACCTGTAATGAAGACGTGGTGTGGCGCGAGCCAATGGGGCCCTGAACTAAGGGCTCCACCCAACGAGGATAATCCTTGAGGCCTCCACAAATAAAAGTTTTCTCTCTCTCTCTCTCTCGAACCCGCACATATTGGACTCGTGCAAAAGAAAAAGGGGGGGGGGGGGAGTATTAATTTCCTGTGTCTGTGTTTCTCCAAAAAATACTTGCGTTTTGGTCAATGAACGACCCATTTTTTATCAAGAATTCTGAGGAGGTGATGCATTATGTGTCGGGTCTTGAGGAAGGGAGCTACCAGGGCTTCAGTGTTGACGTTCAAGACCTTCATTGTTCTTTGCCGCAAGACGCACGTCTAGAGTGCGTAAAAGTGTGCGTTGAACAGGACAATGATGTTGTTTTTCGTAATAGCAGTAGAATTTCCCTAGAAACATCTATTGAAGTACTTCGCATGTACCTGGACAGTATGGTTGTGCAGTTTAAAGATTAACTGTTCCGTCAAAAAAACAAGGTCTGCATAGGGTCAAAGGTAGCCCCAGTACTAAGCACAATTTTTTTGAGTAACATAGACAAACTTTGAATTCCGATTTGGATGGCAAAGCTATAAAATTATTGAGGTATATTGACGACTATTTAGTTTTGGGCCTAAACACGGAATGGGATACCTTCACTTCAGGTGTGTCGGAAACATTCAGAAAAAACGCCAGGCCTGCGCTGAAACCGCAGCACAGTCACAGCGAAAGCTGGAAGAGCGGCGTTTCTAAAACACCGTTGTAAGCTCTCTTGGGGCTACTAATACAAGTACACTAGCAAGGTACCCACTACGCCATAAATCACAATTTTTGTGAAGTTGGGAAGCACCTACTAAGCCATTATCCGTCATTCTGCGGAGAAGGCACCAGCTACACGTCTGTAAGAATTATGTGCACTTTGTTGACGCGACGACTGATGACGATGAAGAATTATGGCTCAACCCTTTGTAATGGGTTGGAAGCTTTAAACGGCCCACCAGTTATGTAATTTGCATTAGGTGACGCCCGGTCGCTATGTCCCTCTCCCGCCATGCTGTATAACATACGTTGACGTGGGAGAGAGAGGGGGGACGGGGGGGGGCGAAGAACTTTACTGAGACTCCGAGGAAATGGATCATGCGCTTATAGGCTTCCTTGGCAACTAATACAAGTGCACTTGCGAGGAACCCACTATGCTATAAATCATCGTAATTTTTTAGAAGTAGGAAAGCAGGCATAATGCCCATGTCCAGCAATCTGGGACATAGAGTGCTGCGGCAAAGTCGACCCTAAGGGGAAGCGCTCGGCGTAACGCTATGGAGAGCGTTCTTTAAAAATTGATTACTGAAGAATGCCTTAATTTTCGCAAATTGCACTTAAGGGACTTAACGCTGACAACGTTCTTATGCTGTACATCGCGATTAGTTTGAATTCGCCGGCTGGATGTTTTTCCCGAGACACTTTCGTGGATCCGCTGAAAATGCATGGGGTGATTTTTCAAAAGTTAATTGTAGCGCAACGATCATCTATTCGCTAATTGCACTCTAGTGGCATGTACAGTACGACAACCCTTCCATGTGCTTGCAGTTTGGTATGATTGCGCTGGCTGGATTTTTTTCCCGAAGAGTTTTTCTAAATTCTACTGCGGGAAAGCAGCCCTACAGGGGTAAAAAAATGCCTGTCGCTAAATTGATGAGAAAGTGCATGTTGATCACGTTAAAACTCAGAAAAATCTGCAGATGCGATGCACATTATCACGCTGACGTATAGGAAATTGGTAATAGTAATAAATTATAATAAATAATCTAACAATTTATTTGAAATTTATGGGCGCAAGCTCATAGTGTAGAAGCACATGTATTGTATAGATGGTATTTCAAGGTATATATATAGTTACGATCAGATGATAGATCATAATTTCATATAATGGATTTCTACTGCTCATTTTTATCCTTGATTAGTAATCAAGATTAATTACTATCTATTAATTATATGCAACCTAGTGTTCAGTGCTGTCAAACGAAAAGTATCCGAAATGGCGTTGTAGCGTTTTAATAATAGCACTGACATCTATATTTATTTAGTAATCATGGTCATCCTCATAATGGTATCTATCTATCTATCTATCTATCTATCTATCTATCTATCTATCTATCTATCTATCTATCTATCTATCTATCTATCTATCTATCTATCTATCTATCTATCTATCTATCTATCTATCTATCTATCTATCTATCTATCTATCTATTATCTATCTATCTATCTATCTATCTATCTATCTATCTATCTATCTATCTATCTATCTATCTATCTATCTATCTATCTATCTATCTATCTATCTATCTATCTATCTATCTATCAAGCCGCCTACGACTTTGTGCTCTCTTGACCGTTTCGTTAACGGGATGTGCACCAAAATTGGTGTGGCATCACGTGACTGCATGACGAACATAAATGACAGGTCATAAGGTCAAAATCTTGACATGCATATCATGAACGGTATCATTTACATGCCACTGTCTTGTCCTCTTCCTGCCGTTTCGTTAATTAAATGTATACCAAGATTGGTAAGGCGTGACAAGAGTGTATCATGAACATAATTGACTGGTCGTAACGCGCAAGTCATGATATCCATGTCATGTACATCATGATTTACAAGACACGGCGTTGGGGCGCTCGCGGCCGTGTCATTAAATGAATATGTGCCAAAATTCGTATGGCGCGACATTTCTGCATGATGAACATAAATGACAGGTGGTAATATCAAAATCATAAAATGCATGTCATGTACGGCATGACTAACATTCCACGCTCAGGGTGCGCTCGCAGCCGTTTCGCTAGTTTGATAGATACCAAAACTTGTATGGTGCGACGTGACTATATGCCGAACATAAATTAGAAGTAATAACATTAAAATCATGACATGTATGCCATGTACGGCATGATTTACATGCCACGCTCATGGTGCGTTCGCGGCCGTTTCATTCATTGGATATATACCAATATTGATATGGCATGACATGATTGTATAAAGAACATAAACGACAGGTCCTAACATGAAAATTGGGACATGCATATCATGTACGACATGACTTTCATGCCGCGCTTATGATGCACCTGACGAATACACCGCCCATAGAAACATCAGCCAACTGGTATGAGGCCCTTTCTAAGGCGAAAGCCTTAGGTGTCTCATCAAACGCGAAAATTGACTGCCGGCGTCTTCGAGATTTGGCGACATGTGACGATACTTCGCGAGACCGGCGGCGGCGTCGAAGGATGCAAAAAAAGTAATTGAGGGTCTAGAGTCACGTGATGCTCACGTGAATATGCGCGTGCCTGTGTACGTGCGTGTACGTGCAGTCAACGTACCAAAAGTCACATTTCCTCAGTGTAACATGACATCATTAATGACGTCATTCTGTGACGTCATGAAGACGTCACAGATCGCCAGATTTTGAGACATCGTAGTGGCGACCAAGGTCAATCTAAATAGGACGCGAAAGTCGGAACGAAAAGTGGTCGGAAACCTATTGCGACAAACATCAACACCCGCGTGACGATTATAGCGCTACTAGGTGAGGGGGGGACAAATAATGAAAACAAACAAGTAATTAAGCGTTTATTTTCATTACTTTTAATTTTATTTGTCACGAATTAAATTAGCAGATTATTTTAATCAAAGTTTAGTCTTGGGTATGTGGTTGAGTGGCCAATTTGTTTCGTTTATTTTCAGAAACAGCGGGCACATGCAGGCAGTCTGGTTACATGGGCCAACGGTTTTGCGCATTTTCAGATGCAAATGTCGTCGCTCGTTTTTGCGCAGTAGGTTTGTGCCTGTCGTCCGTAGGTGATTTCCTCGCATAAGCGTTGTTTTCTAGTCGTGGTACTTGGCAGAAGGTAATAAAGCCCATCGCAGCCATCGGGAACCGTTTCAGTGACTGTGTTTTGCCAGCGCACGGCCGGCGTGCTGTCGCCCTTCGGGACGATGAGTCCGCCACGCTACGCGAAGAAACGCTGCGCTGTCTACGGATGCAAGAGCAACACGTGTGCAAGGTTTGTGTGCACGTTGAATTGTTATGCTACTTCTGATTTCTGTGTTATATATTTTGGGGTAATATCCTGTTCAACTGCAATATTTCGCCAATAAAATACACCTTATTTATCAAATCTGTCTTTTTCGTCTTCCCGTTATCTTGCAGGCTTACATTATGGAGCCGTCATAGTGATAAGAAAAAGAACGTGCAGCTATAAAAAAAAATTAAGAAGCGGCGCCCTGTCAAAAAAATCCATAAATTCGCGCCCATCGCGTTAAAACGTGACGTCATTTCCGCTTCCGGTTGTGACGTCATCTTTTTCTTTTTTTTTAATTCTGTTTGTCCCCTCCTCACATAGATGGCGACTGTTGCAACAACTAGCCACCGGCTTGACACGTGGGCTTCTACGGAAGTTGCGCTACCAGTTTACATATACCTTGGTGGCGACATCGAAGGACATCGTTGCTTGGTCAAGGCGGGCCAATCACGGAGGCTCTGCAAAACCTTGTGAGGAGCAGAAAGCTTGCAATGCCTCCGATCCTGGAGGCATGTTCAAAACCACCTTTAAGGGAAGCTGTAGAGCTTTTAGAATTCGGTAAAATATTGTTGTTAAGAAGGACCAAAATTATTGTCGACGATGGCGTAATTTTTTCCGCTGTTTTGGCAGCAGGAGCTTTAAAATACGCAAAAGAAAACTTCGTCTTGCTCCGCCCACGCGAACGCGCCGAAACTAACCGGAACTACGTCATCGTCGGTAGCTTTGGCGGAGCCGCGCAGCACAGTCGTATCTTCAACCGTGGCCTCCGTGACTAGTTCCGGCTGGGCGCGTTTGTGGAACTGATCGCAAGGCCATGCTTTCTTTAACTGTGCTGATGTTTCCAATGACACGGCACGCCGAAGATGACGTCACCGCGTTCACTCAGCATCTCAAGAAGCCCTGCGGCTGCAGCCGCGGTTTTTGCCAAGAAATGCTATTTGCGTTCATCTGTGAATTATTACATTGATTTTCGAATGCAGCAGGATCAAACTATGATTACACACTCCAAAGACATTTTTTTAAGTGCTTCAGCCTCCCTTTAAGTTCGGAAAGCTTTTGAATTTGCGGGGGAGGGGAGGATCAGCACGTCGACCGAGAATAAAAAGAACAGGAAAATGGATTTCGCCTTCGAGTCGTCTTAGGCGATTGCATAAGGAACCCTTGAGTTTTTCCTGTTCAGACAACCTCTATAGCGCACCTATTCGGTGCCTTTGACAACGCTGTCCCTCATCTTCACAAATTCAGTCATGCGATACTACCAATAAGCACTTCACAAAATTCAGAGGGCAGTACTAACATTTATTAGTCCAAAGTCGCCGACATGGGTCACTGGGGGGCAAAAAGATACGCCCCGTTGAACACAACCACACATTTATGCTTCGTCGTTAACGCGGGAGTGTCACACACTAAGCTTCGCCGAAATTAAGCTTGGGAATGTTCTATTGCAAGCATTACTGCAAGCATGTCAACTTTTTCAGATTACGGACGCTCTTGCTTCGCGATGAGGTATTCCAGTTCCACGGCGGATGTTTATTCCGCCCCTCCGATCTTGCTTCTGCTCCCTAGGCTGTCTTCTGGCGCTGCTGTTGCACGTGAAATGTTTCAATGGAGTGCATTTTACTTCGTGGGATACGAGTCAAGCAATTTATTCTCATGGTATCAGGAATTTAACGCAACAGCGTTAAAGAGTTCGTTTCGCAGAAATTCCGGTGTCGGCGTCGGTGACGGCGTCGCTGGTTGTGAGCGAAAAATGATGCATCTTGTCCGTGACCGAAAAATCGAGAAAGACCCAAATAAAATAAATAATAAAAATCTTCGGTTTCGAGTGAGAATCGAACCGAGGCCGTCTGATACAAACAGGTAATCTACCGCAGAGCCACGCTATTTCTTGAAACGTCTTTGACAAAAAAAGAACACTACATAAATAATCGAGAAAGATGCAAATAAAATAAATAATTAAAATCTTCGGGTTCAAGTGAGAACCGAACCCAAGCCGTCAGCGTGGGTTCGGTTATTTTTTTAAATTTTACTTCTCATTTTGCGTTCCTCTTTGCAGGAATACGTAGCAACTGAAGCTAATTTTAAGAAAGTAAGGGAAACCAATACAGCTATGAAGGTAGACACTACGAATAAAAACCCACCCTGTACAGCTGCGATTCGAACCCGGGCCTTTTGAGTGGGAGGCGGGGATCGTACCACTGCACCACTTTCGCGGAGCCGCGCGCAACTCTTTAAACAACGACACATTGCAGACTACCGATCGCAGCGCTACAAGCGGATTGACCCTCTTTGGGCTTCACTTTTTGAAGCTCGTTCCGGGCACTCCCCTGTTCTAGTACACTCTAGTTCTAACTAATCCCTACAGAAGATCTTCTGAGAGGGTAAGGCATTGCGTAACCATCTATAGTATGATATAGCAAGTGGACCGGAAAGGGATGTGATTGTGAGGAGGAGTGATATGTGGGGGTGAGGAGGGGAGAAAGGATGAGGGGAGAGGGTAATCATAGCATAGCAATGTATGGAAAAGTATAGCAAGGGGTGAGAAAGAAAAGTGAGGACGAGGAGGAGTGATTTGAGGGTAAGGAGGATGGCAGAGTGTAAAGCATAGAATATACTTGTATATTATAGTAAAGCAAGGTGCGGGAAAGGCAAGAGAAGGTGAAGAGGAGGAAAAGGAGGAGGGTAATGCAACCAGCGCCGCTGTTTCCTCAGTCTTCGCACCATAGTACGGAGCTGCCCCAATGTTAACGCGACAGCGTTAAAGAGCTCGTTTCACAGAAATTCCGGTGTCGGCTTTGGCGGCGGCGTCGTTGTCCGTGAGCTAAAATTCGAGACAGATGCAAATAAGTAAATAATAAAAAATCTTCGGCCCGTCTGAGCATCGAACCCAGGCCTTGTGCATGACAAGCTGCTGTTCAACCACGAAGCCACACCAGTGCTTGAAACTGCTTCGTAAAATAACGCTATAAGAATGTCATGTATTGGGAGGGGTCGCCTTAAAACATGTAGGGTAAGGCGGTGCAAAATGCGACAAAAATGTGAAAATAGTGAATATTATTTTTTATTTCACTTGTTACGCACCATAAAACATCAACGCCCGAACTTTCTTTTGGGTACGAGGTATGTGCTACATAAATATGGCGATGTTGGGACTGTTGAAGTTTGAAGTTTATTCTAACATCACGAAAATACACGTGACATGGTTCATAAGTATTACAGAAGGAGGTCCCGAAGTAAACACTGCTAGCGATATTGTATTGATAGCATAATGAAAGCATATTACAAACACGAAAAAAAAAACAAGAACACAAAAAAAGAAAACAAAAGGTTATTTAAAAAGAAAAAAGTTTATTTTAAAATGAAACAAAAATGCACCAGATGTCTCACTTTACCCCAATCTGCGGAGCAAAGCGAGACGCTGCGTGGGGCGAAACGAGACGATGTGAAAAAATTTCATCCCTTCATTTCTTACACTACAGCACATGAAATTCACTCCGTGGGCCCTCACGCAGTCTTCATGAACACAGTCTTTGCACTCCACACATTGAATCAATAGAACCCGGCGCTGTGTTACTCCAAAACTCTCGAACAACGTTCAGTTCATTTTTCAAGTCGTTTTCTACGCAGGAAGCTCTAGATGATATCCTGGTGCACGTCCGCACCATCCTAAACAAAAGAATATTATACATAATGAGCGTAAATAAATGGTTCACTCAATAAGACACTCTCTAAGACAATTCAATGTCTTTTTGTCGCGTTTTGCCCCTCTCACATGTCCATATTCAAAAAATATTTCCCCTTTGGCCCATGGCACCGAATGAACTAAACTTTTGGGGGCATGTACCTAACAACGTAAATATTTGCGTTGTTGCACTGACGCCGGAGTAGCTTCATGCACGCATCAAAATTACGCCCCTTTCCGGCGGGTCACGAACACACTGACACTGCTGACATCAGCCGCGCAATTTTTCCCGCGTGAACGCTGTGAGCGATCGTCAACTTTTACACAAAAACGTCGAAAACTACCGGCACCTATCGCTGAAATAGAGAAACGTAGAAAAGGTACTTTTTGTATTAGCTGTAGAGGGCGGCAAAGTCAAAATGTCGGGTTTTGCCCCGCGTCTCATTTTGCCCCGCCTTACCCTAATATTGCGTGGCAGAATTTTAGAATCGCGCCAGGCGTCAAATTATCTGAATTGAGCAAAGAGAGGGTGGTTTAAATGGGCACTAAAGGCAAATAAAAATTTACGTCAGAGTGAAAGGTCAATGTTTGAGAACGCCTAAAACGTCAATATTATAAATAACAGTGCTCTAGTAATCAAGAAATTAAAGGGAGTGTCTACCGCTCGGAAAAATTTTTCTGATTGTGGTGAAAATGAGAAGATCGTTCGTCACATCGGCGGCAACGAGCATGCTTTTGCCCCACAAAAAAGTAAATATATTATTAATTCGATGTTGAAAATCGTGAAAGAATGACCGCTAGCGTCACCCAACGGCGATGTGGTTCAATCCACTGGTATGACAAGAAATCCTCGAAAGTAGACTCATTTTGCTTAAAAACAAACATGTATAACGTGAAATTGTATTTTACGCACTTGAGGCACCTTTCGGTTGCGTCAGAGAGTAATTTTATGCCTTTTTTTCCTCACGCATCCAAAAAGGCGCCCGGTGGCGCTGCTTGCGGCGCCGTCTTCGATTTTTTCTGCTTCATCTCATGCGCTATGCCATGCGGCTCGCCGCGCTGGTCGCACTGCGCCGCTGTATTGTTGATAGGATGTCTCACATGTCCTGCGCTGTGAAGGCGCGCATATATTGTCTCTTTTTGATGAATCGACTTGGCTTGGATTGCGGCAGCAGAGCTAAAATAAACGCATAGACTGCGATTACAGAAAAACAAGTGTTCTGTAATCGTATAATAAGGCATTATTTAACCACTAGCGCGCTGAAAACCACTGTTACATTCATAGTGTTCAGCGAAAATAAATTAATCCTACAGAAATCAGATGTGCTTTCGGTTTTAATTTTTACCGGCACAACAATCGTCATCGCGTCCACCAACCAGTGTTGTGGGCATGTTTCACGCCAATGGAAGAAGACCGAACGCAGATGGAAAAATTCTGTTTTAAAAATTTCTACTCACTGTCCAGAGAAACCGCTGCAAGATTGGACACTTCAGACGGTACGCTTTCTATTGCGGTACAAAACAGAAAAGCGATGAAGGACGGTAGACAGTCCCTTTAAGGTAAATGTAGGACACTGTATGCGCCAGCAGTGGGACGTTTTGGAACGAGTCCGATGGCTTCAAGAGTTCCGAGTACAAATTATCACTAGTAGTCAAGCTACTCATTATAAAAAAGAACATTCCGAGATTTGCAAGACGTTGTGCAACACGGGTTGTGCAAAAGTTTCGTTTTCGCCGGGCTGCGCTCCGCTCGCGCGGTCGCGTCTCAGTGGTAGTTTCGTTATCGCGTACTGCTGTGTGTGCCTTGCACGCTCGTGAAAGTCGCTCTAGCGGAGACTCCGACAAAAGGCCGTGGCCATGCGATGTTGTGTAATGTGGCCTTGAGAGCAGAAACCACGACGTCCGCTGCCGGGCAGTAAAGGCGGGCAATGTTGCGCAAGGCAAATGCTACGTTAGGTCTTCTCAGGTGCATGATTTGAAATGCGCTAACGCTGTGCGGACCACCTAAACCTGATTTTTTCATTAATAATAAGCATTTCCTTGGCACGAAACACGCACTGCGAGGTTTCTGACATGCTATTTCAACAATCAACGTCGACTTAACATTTGCCTTTAGTGTCCCTTTAAAGCTGCCCAACCATTACAAAGTGCACAGATGCGCGTGGCATTTAACTGACGCGTAGTGAGTACCTCGGAAATTAGCAAATGGAAGAATAATGGCGTAGTGGGCGCTTCGCAACTGCACTTGCAGTAGACATTCTAGGATAGTTCGAAACAGCCAATGTTACGCGCACGAACGTTCGTTTCCGCGCGGCACGGTTGAAAACGATGTGCACGGGGCCCGATTATGCTGTCGCGTTCTACTCTTGAAGGCGAAATAAGGCTCGCTTCACTACGTCTATTGTTTTGTACAACCTAACTAGAAGCATTGGGGCGTCATTTTATCTATGCAGAAACATATTTCGTGTTTGTGTGGGTGTAATGAGTTTGAAGGGCATGATTTTCGCAGCACCCTACGAGCAAGAAACATATCGTGTACAAAGTCAGCTTACAACTAGAAGCCACTGCATTTGCAGCACAGAAATCAGGTAATGAAATGGGAAATTTTTATGGTTAATTTTAATCTGAATACTAACATCTGTGTCTTTCAAAATCGTTGAATGTCTTCCCATACCTCTTTACAAGTACCCTACTTTGCTGAATTTCTGTAGTTCCCTTTCTCATCTTGACAGTTTGGTAGAAAAGAGTAGACCCAGGTAAATTTACAAGTAAACAATCAGAAAACAGTTCTCGCAGAGTGTGCCGAGAAATGCCCTTGAGTTCTGGGGCCGTTGCCTCACTGCAAAGGGAGAGCGATGGGAGTTGAAACATTGAAGGACCCTAAAAGCGGTTAAACCAGCTCAAGAAAACTGGCGGGTGACTTCCCGCTGAATTGATAAAAAACGCAGGCCTGTCGTTGTGATGGCGATGACAACCTCACTACTGTGGGAGAGGGACAAAAGAGAGACGGACGGTCGCTAGAAAGCTCATCTGGATCAGAGCCACACGAAAGCCAGGGACTCAGTCTGTCAGTTATAAAATGAAAATACACCAGTTAAAGAAGTTTTGGCCCCTATTCGCGACCAACCTGAACGTCATACTGTAAAGCGCCCTTTTAAATAAGAAAGTAGAAAAAATCACAACAAGAAACTCCCGGAAAACGTCCACATGTACACATTCATTGTTATCATGCGAGCGCGACAAATCACTATAACTCCGCTTCTACCGGACCGATCTCAAAAATTTTTGCAGCAGTCGATCCGTGAGGCCGTAACGACGCACATTCTACACGCGGTTTGCCGTGCGCGCAGGACGATTCTGTCATATACTGCCCTCAGTCAGAGTCGGCCAACCGCCGGCAAACGAAGTTTGCCGTGCGCGCAGGACGATTCTGTCATATACTGCCCTCAGTCAGAGTCGGCCAACCGCCGGCAAACGAAGTTTGCCGTGCGCGCAGGACGATTCTGTCATATACTGCCCTCAGTCAGAGTCGGCCAACCGCCGGCAAACGAAGTTTGCCGTGCGCGCAGGACGATTCTGTCATATACTGCCCTCAGTCAGAGTCGGCCAACCGCCGGCAAACGAAGTTTGCCGTGCGCGCAGGACGATTCTGTCATATACTGCCCTCAGTCAGAGTCGGCCAACCGCCGGCAAACGAAGTTTGCCGTGCGCGCAGGACGATTCTGTCATATACTGCCCTCAGTCAGAGTCGGCCAACCGCCGGCAAACGAAGTTTGCCGTGCGCGCAGGACGATTCTGTCATATACTGCCCTCAGTCAGAGTCGGCCAACCGCCGGCAAACGAAGTTTGCCGTGCGCGCAGGACGATTCTGTCATATACTGCCCTCAGTCAGAGTCGGCCAACCGCCGGCAAACGAAGTTTGCCGTGCGCGCAGGACGATTCTGTCATATACTGCCCTCAGTCAGAGTCGGCCAACCGCCGGCAAACGAAGTTTGCCGTGCGCGCAGGACGATTCTGTCATATACTGCCCTCAGTCAGAGTCGGCCAACCGCCGGCAAACGAAGTTTGCCGTGCGCGCAGGACGATTCTGTCATATACTGCCCTCAGTCAGAGTCGGCCAACCGCCGGCAAACGAAGTTTGCCGTGCGCGCAGGACGATTCTGTCATATACTGCCCTCAGTCAGAGTCGGCCAACCGCCGGCAAACGAAGTTTGCCGTGCGCGCAGGACGATTCTGTCATATACTGCCCTCAGTCAGAGTCGGCCAACCGCCGGCAAACGAAGTTTGCCGTGCGCGCAGGACGATTCTGTCATATACTGCCCTCAGTCAGAGTCGGCCAACCGCCGGCAAACGAAGTTTGCCGTGCGCGCAGGACGATTCTGTCATATACTGCCCTCAGTCAGAGTCGGCCAACCGCCGGCAAACGAAGTTTGCCGTGCGCGCAGGACGATTCTGTCATATACTGCCCTCAGTCAGAGTCGGCCAACCGCCGGCAAACGAAGTTTGCCGTGCGCGCAGGACGATTCTGTCATATACTGCCCTCAGTCAGAGTCGGCCAACCGCCGGCAAACGAAGTTTGCCGTGCGCGCAGGACGATTCTGTCATATACTGCCCTCAGTCAGAGTCGGCCAACCGCCGGCAAACGAAGTTTGCCGTGCGCGCAGGACGATTCTGTCATATACTGCCCTCAGTCAGAGTCGGCCAACCGCCGGCAAACGAAGTTTGCCGTGCGCGCAGGACGATTCTGTCATATACTGCCCTCAGTCAGAGTCGGCCAACCGCCGGCAAACGAAGTTTGCCGTGCGCGCAGGACGATTCTGTCATATACTGCCCTCAGTCAGAGTCGGCCAACCGCCGGCAAACGAAGTTTGCCGTGCGCGCAGGACGATTCTGTCATATACTGCCCTCAGTCAGAGTCGGCCAACCGCCGGCAAACGAAGTTTGCCGTGCGCGCAGGACGATTCTGTCATATACTGCCCTCATGTTGTTGTTGTTGTTGTTGTTGTTGTTGTTGTTGTTGTTGTTGTTGTTGTTGTTGTTGTTGTTGTTGTTGTTGTTGTTGTTGTTGTTGTTGTTGTTGTTGTTGTTGTTGTTGTTGTTGTTGTTGTTGTTGTTGTTGTTGTTGTTGTTGTTGTTGTTGTTGTTGTTGTTGTTGTTGTTGTTGTTGTTGTTGTTGTTGTTGTTGTTGTTGTTGTTGTTGTTGTTGTTGTTGTTGTTGTTGTTGTTGTTGTTGTTGTTGTTGTTGTTGTTGTTGTTGTTGTTGTTGTTGTTGTTGTTGTTGTTGTTGTTGTTGTTGTTGTTGTTGTTGTTGTTGTTGTTGTTGTTGTTGTTGTTCAGAGGTTCCCCTTACGCCAACCTGTTCTGGCTGAGCCTGGAAGAACGACAGTGACGCACCAACAACCGCACGCACCTTTTAATAACTTTTCTGTAATCTTATACACGGAAAACATGGCAGGTCAGCCAATGTTCTAGCCGGCTAACCCATCCATGAACATGGTCGTGCTACTAAACAAACAATAACAAGACCAGCTAAATTGAATAACGCAGCAGATAATAATCCATAATAATCACGACAAATATGTACATATACGACGTCCAGCGCATAATTATAGCGCAGAGTCTAGGGGCATATCCAATGCGTACAGGGTGGTCACGCATTCGTTCGCGTAAGCACTCGTTGACGTCGCGGCTGCCTTTAATCGACGCTTCTTCCCCGATTTGAGCGAGTTCTCCTTCGAAGCAGACGCACACCGCAGGAGCCGCTCACGGAATCACCTTCACTTTCGCCGACCTCCAGCCTTCTCCTCTTCACCCTAATTAAGTGCAAAAAAAAACCACAATACCTATCAGTAAACACACATGTTCAGGTAAGTGTGACAAATCAAAGCTTAGTTGAACTGAACGTCCTTCAAAGTGTGATTAAACAATTAACACCAGCATTTCTTGTGCACTATCTTAGTCTTTCCTGCTCGGAATATTCACGCAGCACTACTACGTAACACAAGTTTGCACTGGTATGCGTTCAGGGCTCACACAACGAACGGCTATCGTTACGTCCGCCTCAAGTTCTGACGTCGTATGGTCCTAAATAGTCTACTTGACGCTACGAACCAACGCGTTCTTCGACTTAAACCCCTATAGTTCTGAACGAATAGTAACCGTCACGTTGTGATGAATTAGGCGCGAAATACTAATGCAGTCACACTGGAGAAAGAACACAGTTCTTTTCGTTGGTTTTGTGTTGCCAATTCATCACGACATGGAGCTACACCCGACTCACCCTAACGTCTACGCTACTTCCGCACACGTCAAATTCAAGCTGCATACGGTTGGGAACTGCCCACGCAACGACATTAGTGCGAACATTCGTTGAAAGTTATTACGGAACTGAAGGTATAATTTTTTTGCCCAGTATTCTCCTACGGTGGTAATAGAATGTAGCCTGCAGAAATTTTATTCCGTATGCATCATTCATTAAGAGTTTCAATGTGCAAACTAATGAGCATACGCTTTCGCAATTGAACAATTCAAAAGCGAAACCACACGCAAGCAATTATTGGTCCTCAATAGATAATATACACCTCGGTGAATGTATTTACGCACCAGCATTTGATAGTCCTTGACCTCTGCTGCTCTTGGTCCACCGTTACTGCAATGGTTGAACATCTCGATTGCGGTGAGAACGCAACTCGCAGAAAAGCACGCTCGGTCGTGCAGAACACTTGATCGACAGAACCCCAGTGTACCAGATGGAGAAGACACCAAGTACGCTGGTATGGGTAACCGAGCCGCTGCGAAGCATTGTCGAAACAGCTGAACCCCTGGGCAGCGCAGGACACATCGCGAATTCTGCTACTCTCCGGATCCTGCGAAGGAGACGAGCACGCATATTTCTACAGTTGAAAGACAAAACCACACCCCTGTACTTTCCTTGGCGTTATTGCCTGCTAGTTCTCATTAATATTGTATCTAACAAAGATAAACGAGCCCTTGAAAAATCATCTACTTTCCTTCAGCCAAAAACCTTGCATTACAGGACCAATCTTGCGATAACAGTCATGTTGAAAATTACCACATTGAGGTCTTTTACTGCAGGAAATTACTTAATCGGGAATGGCTAAGTGAACAGGTAAGGGAGCTTGAGATGTGCTTGAACAACACATAGTCCTCCTACAGGAAACGGTTATGTCAGCAAACGGTCGTAACTGCCATGGGATCTTCCATTCCATGACTACCGGCATTTTGGGAACAGACTTTGCGCCCTCACCTAATACTTACTTTGCGCCCACACCAAATATTTTCGTCCGTTATGTAGACGACTGCTTCAGCATTATACAAGTGTAAGACGCAACAAGTCTCCTGAATCTTCTCAACACCATATAAACAGTTCACTGCAGAATACAAGTTGGATAACATCCTTTCCATCCTCCACGTCTGCGTGAGTGAACAGGAACAGACTCTCGCTCGGCGCCCGGAAGGACTCATACCGGCTATTCATGCCATCAGGCTTGCCAGAAGCCTTCCGCTGTTTTATCTCTCGTTTTATCGAAAGCCGTCTCAAAGCAGGCCTTCTGCAGGGCGCACCGGTGTTCCGTCCGTTCCAGGTGTGAGCGAAGCTCTAAACCGCATGTTTACATACGACATCCACAATCCACGCGTACCGTTCAACAAACTGAAAAATCAGCTTGCTAACGTCGGGGATCCGATAAACAGCGAGAATTCCCTTTTGTCGACAAAGTACCATGTGCAGACTGCAGCTACATCATCGAAACTGGCAAGTTCAGGAGGATATTGAAGGAGCGTCAGAGAGAAATCGGCAACAAGAAAGCATCGAACGTCCTGGCTGAGCATGCAGACACTCGCGGTCACCGCATCGATTTGGATGACTCCAATACAACAGCTAAGGAGAAAAATCTAGCAACTAGAATACTTCTAAATTTTTTATTCAGTCGACAACACCGCCAACAGGAACAATGGAAATCTGTCCGCTGACGACACCAATTCTCTAAGTCATATTTTAGTATAAGAGACGTCTTCTGCCTGCTTTAGCGTGATCAAGGAACCCGTACAAGCCCGTAAACGTCCCTCGTGCGTTTTCGCCTTGACTTGGTTAGTGACCGCAACTTCATCCTAATGTTACCTGACCAGTCGAACTTTCGTCGAACTCTTCACTACATATCCTACCTGTCAAGATTTCGCATCTATAACAATGGATGGAAAAAGTCCATTAAGATCCTTTGGAGCGCGCTCTATCAGATGTCGCAGATATCGGGAAATAATACGGGGCTTCAACTGGACTCACCGGGGGAATGGATTGCATGTCAACGCAACAAGCAATGCGCAGTTTGGCAATGTCCCAGCAGGATAACATTGGCAATGCATGGTTTGGCATACTGGGCATTTTTAGGTCCACCCAAAAATGAATGGACGAATTTGGAAGTCTAGCTGGAATCTGGTCATAATTGGCTTCGCCCCTGCCTACAATTCAGTGAGGACCTTCTCGACGCTACCTTGTCCCACTTCCAAAATGGACGTGGCTAACGCCAAAACTGACCTTGCACAATTCCAGCATTGAGTAGAACCATGTACTAAACTGACTACCCAATTCAAAGGTTGAGTTCACTCATGTTCAAAACAAACTTGGCCCACTCCAGACGTTTGAGTAATAGAATTGTTGGGATTTTATGTCCCAAAGCCAGCATTTATGAAGGACACCACAGTGGAGGGCTGCGAAAATTTCGACCTCTTGGGGTTGTTTACCATGCACCTAAATATAAGTAAGGCGTTAAGAAAAACCGACATCGGCCGCGTTGACCAGACGAATGCAAATAAAAATTAAGCTCCCAGCAGGAATCGGGCCCCAGAATTCTGCGTGGCGATCAGGTATTCTGCCACAGAGCCACGCCAGATCTAGAAAGTGCTTTGGAAAAAGACCCTATGCAGGCGTTGTTGAATGAACTTTATTCTGATTCAGAGAACACGCACCCGTTATGTCGGTGCAACGTCAATTGTGGTTGATGTGCTGGTTATTTAATTTTATAACAAAACAACAAACATTACATATGTACTCCTATGATACAGGCATCATGTAGGGTTACCGTCAGTTGAGGTTCCAGGGATGGCTTCGCTTTTATATCAGCTTAATAAAGATTACAATTCTATCTATGATTCAGCAAGCTATATTCAATCGTTGCCCGACTACAGAGGAATACGCTAACGAAAGTTACGTATGGCACTGTAATGTGCACTCCGTTTCGATAATACTGACGTCTGTGCCCTAACGTGAGTGCTGACGTTACGTCCGACTTTAAGCTACCCTGTGAACGCCAGTGTAGACGACGTGCCTGGTAAGCCCACGATAAGCACACAACTACTACACTTACAACAACACGTCGATCCACCTCGTAACACTTGGCTCAAAGCCAAAAAATGCAGCATAGACAACTACTCGCTGACTGCTTCGCATGAAACAGATTCCCACAAGGCGTGGGATCTGCCGAATTTTTGTTAACAATAAAGCTAAAGCACTATTTTTGCACCTCGAAACAACGTTGCTGAAATCGTGCTAATTGGCACACAAGCAGAGCGGGTATAATTAACCAAGACAGTGGAAACGTTCCTAATTAGGCACATCAATTACGTCGCCTCTGCGCACAACTGGATAAAGGTGGAAAAGACGAAACTCATGCGCAAAAGCATTAAACAAGTCCTCAGCCTACCCCAAAACACGAGTATCTCCCGAATCGACCAACTATGCATGCACAACGACATCGACGAATTCATCGAGGCCGAGACTACGGCCCAAATGGTCCGCCTCTCCTCCTCCAAGGCAGGCCGTCGACTTTTAAACGAGGCCGGCATGTCCCCCACACCCCTACCTTGAACGCTCAGTAACTCTCCCGAGAGATGTTCGAGATACCTACATGGTAACCTAATTCCCACGAAACGTCCACCAACAACCCAACAAGGACAGACGCCTGCTCCGGGCTCGCGCGATCCTCGACCGCACCGCCGCGAATCGCGACTCTTCCGTACTCGTCGATACGGCGCAATACGGTAACTCCTCCACCGTTGCACTCGCGGTAGTAGATGGCGATGGAGCCCTACGCTCAGCCGTCTCGGTTAGACTAGCAACGAGCGCCATAGCAGAGCAGGTCGCCATAGCTTTAGCGATGATCGATCCCTCGCACACCAGCGTCTTCACAGACTCACGCGCCGCCATTCCGGCTTACGAAACCGGCAATATCGCGCGTGAGGCAGCCCAAATTTTACAACCACGCAACCACATGTGCTGGCAATGCCTCTCTTGGTTCCCTGCCCACATGAGCAAAGACGTCCACTCATGACCGAGCGCGAGAACTCACCCGCCGCGACGATCAACCAGCCACCGAAGAGCTGGGTCCTGAAAAAATTTCTGCCTACGCCCCTGATCTTGCGCATGGATAATTTGGCTCATATATTGCAGTTCTGTTTACAATGTCGTCGCTCTTTCGGAATTCTGGCCAGTACTATAATGATGGCGTGTTGAAATGCAAACGGTATATTTGCCGCGTCATAAGTATGCGACTGTCATGTAGAGTACCCGATTTCGAGATCTCATCGTAAGCCATATCAAAGAGTTTAACACGGAAGCACCTTACGTCCTTAGCGAGGCCCCCCCTCAGGTGCGGGAACACAGAAGGAATCGCGTCGCTGTTCTTGATCGTCAATCCCAGCGACTGCATCAGAGACGGGCTTCGTACGTAGTCGCTGTCATGGAAGTGCTTAGAGCACAGCACGCTTCCTCTCGTAGGTTTGAAGTCTTTTCTTTTAACTCCAGTGACCCATTTTGCAGCCATCTTCTGATCCCGAGGAAACTTATGCAAATCGATCTCATCGCGACCGAAAGTGTTGCAGCAGCCATATGCCGCGCAGTACTGCGGCATCGCGAGTCCGCTTCAACCCCCGGCAAACACAACTAGTGAATGTCGGACAGCAAAAATCTCTAATCGAAACAAGACAATGGTGCAACGGCAAGAAACCCATGCGAACTGGCACAACTGATGCTTCGCTAGGCAGCAGGTCGCAGCCGAAACAAGTAACAAACCGAAGCAAACAGGCGCAACGGCCCTGCTCGTTCCTGTCGATGACGTCACCTCTCCACGTTTCTCTTTCTGCCGTCCTCCTACCCTGCGCTCCGCGCGCGCAGGGGAGCGTTCCCTCGGCCAAAGTTTGCTCGCTTATAGCGCCGTTGTTTAGTCGAAAATCGGGGGGAAAAACCTTCGCAGGCATGTTCTAAGAGGTCGCGATACCGAATTTGAAATAAATTCGCGAATTCAAAACCGCTTCAGTGTCCCTTTAAGCGTAGTTGAGATTCTGGTGTGCGTAGCAATGCCGCGTTTGACAAGATGTGCCGAGCAAAGCGTAAATAATAGTAAATAGTACTGCGCCTAATTAGCTTCAATTAGAATAATTAGCTCATTAGGCTTAGACGGACTTCGAATGCAAGCTATTCGGGGCCGAGCGTCGAGTGTGCGAGTTAGGCTAATTCACTTATAATTAAGGCTTGTCTGACTTGGGATGCAAGCTAACCGACACCAAGTCTCCAATGTGCCACTTAGACCAATTAAGCTGTTGCATGTCGGTGGGCTAGTTGGTTTGTTAGAATAGTAACGAAAAAACAGCGCGTGAATACAGGAACGGAAGGGGCACCCACACGAGCGCTGTGTGTGTGCCCCTTCCGACCCTGTCTTCTCGCGCTGTTCTTCCGTTACAATGCTATTAAGCTAATTATTCTAATTAATCCACTTAAGCTAATTATCCTACCTGGTGTTGTGATTGACAAGCAATACCCAATCGAACCCGATCAACAACTATAGTCTATACTCGTGATTTAGAATGTGATCCCGTGAACACTTCGTGCATCGGCGTGTGAATGCACGTGTCGACACTTGGCTGGTCAAGCCAGGACCAGCCAAGTGTCGACCAGCTCCCCTCTAGCCAAGCTTTGCGCGACCCTGTGCAAGCTGCGCGAATTTTGAAAATTAGGTTAACCAAGCAGAATTCTCAGCAAGTGACTAATGTTGATCTACATTCACACCTTGGCATGCAGTGCATTACTAATGAATGGCGACAACGAATTTAACATATTTTAAATGTAGGGGTGCAAGCTGTCAGTGTAGGACATAATTAAGACAGATAGATAGCTAGTATCTCAATCAATGCAGTTATAGCACGATAACGGCAAATGATAGAATATTGTTAATTAGCAGCAATAAATATGATTAATTCGTAATCAATGATAATTATTCCTTTAATATAGATGCCATTTATCACTCACATGTGCTACGAGAAACATTTACGAGAGATCACGATTTATAGGAGTACTGCGTTGAAAACAGCGCGAAAACTGGACAAAGGCTAAGGAAAAAACTACACAAGCGCTGGCACATTGATGAATTATGCAAAGCACTGGGTGCGAAAGTGCCTGATGTAAGAGAAACAAATCACAGAAGGCTGTGTTGAAGGGCCAGTTGCTACATGTTACTGCGTTGAAAACAGTGCGAAAAGGGCGCGAAAGCTAAGAAAACAAAGGAACAGCGCCTTGTGTTGTTTGTTCCTTACCCTTCGTCCCGTTTTCGCGCTATTTTCAACGCAGTAACAGGCACCAACTGGCCCTTCAAGACACCCTTCCGCAATTTAAAGGAGTAATTAATTGCGCGGATAGTTACAGGCAAATAATTAAGTGGAGATATATAATAAAAATTAATTGAAGGATAAGATTGCAAAGCATCACATGATATCCTATAGAGAGAGGGTGAATGCATTGGGAGATTCTTGCTAATAAACCCTTTCAAGCAATCCCAGAACGCCCGTGGGAGCGTAGGCACTATGGGAAAAGTGTGTACATCGATCGAGCCAGCCGTTCGGTCGCCCGCTGCTCGTTGGCGCCGTGGGAGCACGAGACGAGAAAAAAACAAAAAAAGAAACGCGTCGCCGCTTGAATATTCCTACTTCGTAAAACACTTCACATATCCGAACGCATCTGAATGTATCTACGCATGAAATGTGAAAGGAAGAACGCAGTCAGTGTAGGTATTGCTGAGCGTATGTATGTATATCGGACGTAGCACTTAAGCGGCATGTGCGTTATCGCGTGCCGATGCCGTCAAGACGTTCTGTTGTCATCATTATGAGCCGAACACCGAATTAATGTTTAGTGTACAAAAACTTGTAATGTACTAGTGTAAATGTGACGTACTGAATTGCCATATACACACCTTTCCGTTTGAGCATTTAGTGTCATGAACACTTTTGCGCTTGCTCGCTGTGTTTAGTCGCTATAGCCTATTCAAAAGGTAATATCAGAGTTGCAGCTCATCTTGCTCACGACTATACATATCTGCGGTATACATTCACCTGCTAGCCAACACGCGAAAGCACAACCAGCGTTTCTAAAATGCAACAACAGCAGTTAGTATCAACGAAGGGCGATAAAAGCTTACGGTTTGTTACATATATGGTGCGAATGACGCGCACGCGGTCTAATCAATGTATACTTTATTTTAGTAAACGCCTACTATACTCTTTCTCAGAGCCTCACCTTCAGCTCGTCGACAGTGTCGACGGACGTTGATTCCAAATGGATCTGCGAATTGCATAGACCGCTCCTGAACTTCATCTAGGAAGCCGAGTTGTACTGTTTTATTTAATTTATGCTGCAGGGGCAGGGGACCCTGCCCGACTCGCACGTGACTGACTTCGTGCTATGTTTTTATTAGTCATCTCTAGAACAGACGAAGCCTCATAGCGGTGAAGAGAAAACTGGGCATAGGCAAAAACCAGATGTATGTACTAAGCAGTGTTGCGGAATGGGCGCCTTCATTCCAGTTCCATTCCGGGGAATTAGAACTTGCCGCAATTCCATTCCCTTCAATTCCTCGGAATGAAAAAACTTAGCCCATTCCCACTCCGGGAATGGCCGGGCAGTTCCATTCCCGTAATTCCATTCCTGTAATTCCTCAGCGTATGAAAGGCATCTGATAGTTTTATCGAGTTAAGAATGAACGCCCCATAAAGCTGATGTCATCACATTAATTATGAACTGCAAAAGTACGCAAAGCACGTAACCAAGGTCGAGGGATAGTATAGCTTGGTGACATATCTCGTGCAGTACATACACCCTACCAATTCCCATAGGGGCAGTTCTCCCGCTGCCTATAGTATTTGCATGGTCAGCGTGTTTGGACGAATGGTGTTTTAATATTGTTTAAGCCTAAATGTGTTAATGCTAAAATGACGACATAACGCATTTTTATGCTGACAAAAGTAGCGTTGATGAAGACTAAGCAGTTTTGCCAAGCGGTCGTGAATATGGGGAAAACTAAGATTTGGTTAGTAGGGAACAAAATCCTCTAGATCTGCCGGTATTAGTTGGAACAGTGCACCGCTCGGGCACCTTGTGCCTTTGCATCGAATATGGAACACTGGGCAGCACTGCTCGTCAGCACTCATGCTTGTCAAGCGCGCCTTTCAAGCATGAATGGGGTGAGGAGGACTTTCTGTGTTCGCCTGTGCGCAGGCATGCAATGTCTTCCTTGTCGCAAAGGTTATTTACGTGTGTCAGGTACTAAACTGCTCGTGAGATAAAGATCAGGCTGTGCAGAGAGTATTCGCCGCTTTCAGGGGCGTAGCCAGAAATTTTTTTCGGGGAGGGGTTCAACCATACTTGATGTATGTTCGTGCGTGCGTTTGTATGTGTGCGTGCCTATATACGCAAGCAAAACTGGAAAATTTCGGGGGGGGAGCTGAACCCTCCCGACCCCCCCCCCCTTGGCTTACGCCCCTGGCCGCTTCCGTGTGGGGGTATCCATAGGAACCAACGCGCAGGGATAATTTGTTTCTCCCTTCAGTAGCTGCTGGGATAATGCATTTGTTTGCACACTGACTTATGCCTCGGTTTCTCTTTTACAAATTGGCAGACCGTTCACACTTTTACACGTCTACCCTTGGCTCTGGCCACGGTTACACCGTGGCTCTGGCTAACTAAAGCTGGACCTAGAGAATACGTTATGGCCTTCGACTTCGAAAAAAACATGTACTCACGCCTACATGACTAATTTGAGCATCATATTACAGTAGTAGCAATTAAGGGTGTCGGAAAATACGTTCCTCCCTAATGCCCTCGCGATGCGAACGCGGGTATGTGCCGAGCCGTAGCAAGAAAAGATGCAAAAAAATTACACCATTTCCCGCTAAAGGGGACCATGAGGCGATGCGAAGCCGGAGCACTTGCACGATCGCGTTCCGTTGGCGTTCTTTGGGCATGCTACCGACCTCGCGTCGTGGAACGCGAAGAGGAACGCTACGCGCGTCTTGTCTTCCCTCTAGCCTGGCCGTTAATTCTCACAGGGCGAGCGGGGAACGCAGCCGGCAGGCGTGCGAGAGGGGGCAGCGTAGGAGAGGAGAGAGAGGGGGAGTGGACGTGCATGCGCTGGTGCTCATCGCGGCGTTGCGCAGAAGACAATTTCGGCATGTCTAGCCCGCGTTTCAGAGGAAGAGTGGAAAGGGGAGGGGAGAGGGGAAGTGGAGAGGGGGATGGGAGAGAGTATGCGCATGCGCAGTAAGGGTGGTCACGCCGCACACCACCACCACCACCGGATTGAACACCGGCATAAGATACTTCGCATCTAAAAAAAAAGGATAATGATAATAATGAAATGATCCCACCCAGGAGCAGTGGGAGTGCAGGCTGACCAGCTCTCAGCTCGAGACTTCGGAGCAACACAGTCTATATAAGGACAGGATTGTAGTAGGCGCGTTGCTTATAAATGTACCGTGGGCCGCGGCGGCTGCATTTTCTATGGAGGCGAAAATGTTTGAGACCCGTGTACTTAGATTTAGGCGCACGTTAAAGAACCCCAGGTGGTCGAAATTTCCGGAGCCCTGCACTACGGCGTCTCTCATAATCATATCGTGGTTTTGGGACGTTAAACCCCAGATAGTATTATTATTATATAAATGTACCGTGCTTGTAATAAGCCAAGCAATTTTAAAAATACTGCTTTATTGTTAAATTCAAGGTTCTGACTTACTGATAATTGAAAAAGATCAAGAAGGGAGCCGACGGATGGATACACGTTATAGGTTTCAAAACAGGAGAAAGTGCCTCAGATCAGGCAGGCCGACGTTTCGATAGGGGACCTATCTTTGTCAAAGGCGCCTTGTCATCCCTGGCGTGTTAGTTTTAAGGGGTTAGTGATGACGTCATGTCCAAGGGATTAGTGATGACGTCATGTCCAAGGGGTTAGTGATGACGTCATCACTAACCCCTTAAAACTAACACGCCAGGGATGACAAGGCGCCTTTGACAAAGATAGGTCTCCTATCGAAACGTCGGCCAGCCTGATCTGAGGCACTTTCTCCTGTTTTGAAACCTATAACGTGATAATTGAAAAGTTTGATAAACAGCGCGTAGACGAAAACTTGCTCTATTTTTGGAAAAAGACGTAATTACATTCACATTCCATTCCGTGCAAAAAGCACTTAATTCCATTCCCATTCCATTCCGGGATCGCGAAAATGTGGAATGATTCCGGAGTCATTCCAATTCCGGAGTGGGAACTCCGCAACACTGGTACTAAGGGACAAGGAAGGCAAAGTCACTAACAGTATGGATAGGATAGCTTAAGTAGCTGAGGAGTTTTACAAAGATCTGTACAGTAGCCGGGGCAACCAGGACGATAATGTAAGAAGTAATAGTAGACCAGAGGAATCGAACATCCCACCAGTAACGACAGGGGAAATAAAGAAAGCCTTGGAGGGAAAAGAGGCAAAGCCGCTGGTGAGGATCATGTAACATCATATCTGTTGAAAGAGTGGACAGAATGTGTTAGAAAAAGTGGCCACCCTGTATGCGAAGTGCCTCTTGACGGTGAGGTACCGGAGCCTTGAAAGAATGCTAACATAATCTTAATCCACAAGAAAGGGGACGTCAAGGACATGAAAAAATGCAGGCCGATCAGCTTACTGTCCGTTGTCCACAAGCGATTTACAAACATAATAGCTAACAGAATTAGAACAACATTAGAATTCAATTAACCAAAGGACCAAGCAGGATTTCGTACAGGATACTCGACAACCGACCACATTGACACTATCAATGATGTGATAGAGAAATGTGTGGAATATAACCAACCCCTATATATAACCTTCATAGATTACGAGAAGGCATTTTATTCGATCGAGTATCAGCAGTTACGCAGGAACTACGGAATTGGAGCGTCGACGAACCATATATAAAAATACTGGAATAAATCTTATCTTAGATTTAGGTGCACGTTAGCGAACCCCAGGTGGTCAATAATTGCGGAGCCCCCCACTACGGCGTCCCTCATAATGATATCGTGGTTTCGGGACGTTAAACATCAACAATCATTATTATTATTATTATTATTATTATTATTATTATTAACACTTGATACTGGTAGAGTGTTGGTTTATGTAAATTGAATTACCAAAAATGAAAGCTCGAAGCCTTTATATTCAACCTGGTTTAATGTTTTCTCCGCAGTGCATTGGTTTAAACCGCACTCGTCTTAAGCGTCTAGTCGTGTTTTGGATTTCTCAACTTGCTATATGACTGAAAAAAAAAGTACAAAGAGCAGGAGAAGCCATTTCTTGACTTGTACCCCGCGAAAATACACACTGCGGTGTAGCTTTTCGCATGTGACAGCAGCGCCAGAAGACGGCCTAGCGAGCAAAGCAAGCAATCCGGCGGCAAGAGCATCCGTAATTCTGAAGTGTCCACATGCACATACACGTGGATACTTGCGAATTATTATAAGCAGATGAAAGAACATGCCCAACATTAATTTAGGCAAAACTCGGTGCGTGACACTCCAACGTTAATGATGAAGCATGTGTAGGGGGTTGTTTTTCACGTATTATTTCTGTTGTCCCCTAGCGTCCTACTTTAATAATTTAAGAGATTTTACTTGCCATAACCACATTGTCATTACGGGGCAAGTCGCAGTGGGTAATTCTGTAATAGGTTTAAACACCCGGGGCTCTTGAACGTGCACCTAGATCTAAATGAGCGGATGTTCTTGCATTTCGTCCCTGCTGGAATACGGCCGCCATGACAGGGAATCGAACCCGCGACCTCGCGCTTAGCAGCGCCAAACTTTATCTGCCAATAGCTCGCACGGCGAGTATGTACATTATCTCGGCGGCGCTGGAATAAAATTTAACCCCTTTATCTCACGCTAAGGAGACCACAGTAACCTATGCTCTGGAGAGACATTCATTAAATAAACTACTTTAACGTTATTAGTCAATTGCATTGTTCGTCCCACCCTCACCCTCAAGCATTTTCCACCTCACCCGTTGTTGCACAGCCTGCGGTATCGGCCCACTCGAGTTTTGGTACCAATGGTATTCGCGCCGCCGAACGCCGGATTTTTAAAACCACGAGCCATACAACGCTCTCTCCTTAATGAGTGATAGTTACTTAGCACCCTCTGACGGTGCGATGTGTTTATTGACATTACTGTACAATTGAAACGATGGCAATGAGTGATATGGTAGTCGAGGAAACCGAAGAATTTCATGATCTAAGATTTCTGACAAATTAGGTCTGTAGATTAGTAGGTGAACATCGTGTCTGTCAAGCATGAAAATAATAAAAAGTAGTCCGCGCATCTCGGACGGGGCCACACTTCCTGCGAGACGCGAGTCGCGCACTGCAGCACACTGCTTTCAGCGTCATTGATTACAGCACGTGGCTTCAGTTAACCTCGCATTGCGAGACGCTCAATGTGGTCACTCTAAAGGCGCCGCGAAGAAAAACAGAAAAAAGGTGGGGCTTGTCACGTAAGGTACATTGCCTACGATAGCAAGGGAAGGCAGGGAAAGAACTCCGCTTGCTGGCCATCACCTTGGCAAAGGTAAGGGCAGAGTTAATAATACTATCTAGAGTTTTACGTCCCAAAACCCCGATATGATTATGAGAAACGCCGTAGTGAAGGGCTCCGGAAATTTCGATCATCTGGTGTTCTTTAACGTGCACTGATATCACACAGTACACGGGCCTCTAGCATTTCGCATTCATCGAAATGCGACGGCCGCGGCCGGGATCGAACCGCGGCCTTCGGGCGGCCGAGCACCATAATCACTGCTCCACCGTGGCGGACAAGGCCTGCGTTGACAGCAATGTTTATCTTCTGGCAGCACGGCAACAGGGCAGGCAACAGGGCAACTCTTGTGAAAGGTTGCTCAGCTTACCCCAAACATCGCCTGATGAGGTGCTATAAGTTGTCTCACGGTAAACAAACACATGACACAGCGAATAAAAATTAAACGGCTTTTCGAGAAACTTCCAGGTGTCCTTGCTCACATAAATGAAATATTGCAGCTCGTAATCAATACATTAAGCGGGTCCTGACGAGGGGTATTTTAGCGAACTTTACCACGTAAAAAATCAGCAGATCCCGCGTACCGTGGGAGTCGATGTTATGCGAAGCATGCGGCGGGTAGGTTACTGTGGCGTAACTTTTTTTACTGAGCGACACGTTACAAAATGATGCTAAAGATTTGTATAAATTTTATACACACACATATATATGTTGAAGAGCCGCATATGTGTTATATAACCAGTCGTTTACGGTTGGGTAACGCTGCCAATGGCAACGTGGGTATTACCAACACCGGAAGCGGTAAGCTGATATGTAGTGCTTATACGTGTCCCGAGAACGCACACACGTTTCACGAACCTGTGTGCATGTGTGCAAGCAGTTCTTGACAGTTCTTGAACAAGGGCATCATCACCGTGAATAGTGAGCACCAGCAGCTGGTCATGACTTGTTATAGGATCCGGTCGTGATCGTGGTGACGAGGGGTCCATGTGTAGTGAAGTATGTCGTATAGTAGAGCTGTTGGAATTCGTGGATGCCTCGGTCATTTCGTCGACAAATTGTCTGTCGACAGAGCCAGCGACATGTCGGAACCTGAAGCCACCCTGAAGCCACCGTGCGCAGGGTTCCCCTTCAGGGGGGGGGGGGGCGAAGGTTCGTTGCAGCGCCCCCCCTCCCAATTATGTCAATGTATGGCGCTGACGTTGCGCCCCCTCCGTGTCGCAGCGCCCCCCTCCCTATTATCTCAATGTGGGGGGCTGACTTTGCGCCCCCCCTCTTAGGTTAAAAGGGGGGGCAGCCGACCCCCCGGCGCCCCTGTGCGCACGCCTATGTTGGTGAGGCATAGGCCGTCGAGGCTGGTAAGCCTCGATAGTGCTACGTAGACCAACATCAGTGGATGGTGTTTGTCGTATTCGTAGGCAACCTGGGCGTATGTTGCCTACGTAGCCTAGTCTACAAAGCGGCTGTCAATCAATCTGCCATCATCCTCGGTCAGCATGAGGCCATCGCCCAGCCTCTTAAGAAATGAAGAGGAGACTGCGTCGTTCTGGTGGACAAAGTGCACATTACGGTGCGGTGATGTGGATATCATATGTAACTTTCGTTAATGTATTGCTCCGGGGTCGAGCAATGCTTCAATATGGCTTGCTGAATCATAGGAATACAAACGTAATGTTTATTAGACTGCTATAAAAGCGGAGCCAACACTGTAACTACAGACGTTAATCTGATATGACGCCTGTATCGTAGGAGTACACATCGTAGGGGTATCATGTAGTGTTTATTGCTTTTTAAATGCGAAGCATTTCTTAGCGAACCTCTGGCACTTTGAGCGTTTCTATCTACGTATCTACGTATCTATCTATCTATCTATCTATCTATCTATCTATCTAGCCGCCTACGTCTGGGTGCTCTCATGGTCGCCTCCTTAACTTGGTGTAGCCCAAAATTTGCATGGGAGGGTAAGATGATTTGACGAATATGACTGCCGGGTCATGACATGAATAACGTTAAAATCCTGTCGTGCACGTCGTCAAACCCTTTCCACTAGACACGTGTGGCACATACCCGTTTACCACGGGCCGCGGTGTACGGGTATGCGCCACAGGTGATTGACAGTTTATATCTACCCAGGAACGGCGAGAACAGACATTGGTCTCTTAAATGCTAGAGCGTTAAGGAAAACCAACATCGGGAGCGTTGACTCAACGAATGGAAAGAGTGAAAATTAGGATCCCAGCAGGAATCGAACCCAAGCATTCTGCGTGGCAATCAAGTATTCTACCACTGAGCCACGCCAGGTCTATAAACTGGTTTGGAAAAACAGCCTACGCAGGCGTAATAACGGTGCAACGTCAATTGTGGTTGTGGTGCTGGCTATCTAATTTTACAAAAAAGCAATAAACACTACATGATACCCCTACGATGTGTACTCCTACGATACAGGCGTCATATCAGATTAACGTCTGTAGTTACAGTGTTGGCTCCGCTTTTATAGCAGTCTAATAAACATTACGTTTGTATTCCTATGATTCAGCAAGCCATATTGAAGCATTGCTCGACCCCGGAGCAATACATTAACGAAAGTTACATATGATATCCACATCACCGCACCGTAATGTGCACTTTGTCCACCAGAACGACGCAGTCTCCTCTTCATTTCTTAAGAGGCTGGGCGATGGCCTCATGCTGACCGAGGATGATGGCAGATTGATTGACAGCCGCTTTGTAGACTAGGCTACGTAGGCAACATACGCCCAGGTTGCCTACGAATACGACAAACACCATCCACTGATGTTGGTCTACGTAGCACTATCGAGGCTTACCAGCCTCGACGGCCTATGCCTCACCAACATAGGCGTGCGCACAGGGGCGCCGGGGGGTCGGCTGCCCCCCCTTTTAACCTAAGAGGGGGGGCGCAAAGTCAGCCCCCCACATTGAGATAATAGGGAGGGGGGCGCTGCGACACGGAGGGGGCGCAACGTCAGCGCCATACATTGACATAATTGGGAGGGGGGGGGGCGCTGCAACGAACCTTCGCCCCCCCCCCCCCTGAAGGGGAACCCTGCGCACGGTGGCTTCAGGGTGGCTTCAGGTTCCGACATGTCGCTGGCTCTGTCGACAGACAATTTGTCGACGAAATGACCGAGGCATCCACGAATTCCAACAGCTCTACTATACGACATACTTCACTACACATGGACCCCTCGTCACCACGATCACGACCGGATCCTATAACAAGTCATGACCAGCTGCTGGTGCTCACTATTCACGGTGATGATGCCCTTGTTCAAGAACTGTCAAGAACTGCTTGCACACATGCACACAGGTTCGTGAAACGTGTGTGCGTTCTCGGGACACGTATAAGCACTACATATCAGCTTACCGCTTCCGGTGTTGGTAATACCCACGTTGCCATTGGCAGCGTTACCCAACCGTAAACGACTGGTTATATAACACATATGCGGCTCTTCAACATATATATGTGTGTGTATAAAATTTATACAAATCTTTAGCATCATTTTGTAACGTGTCGCTCAGTAAAAAAAGTTACGCCACAGTAACCTACCCGCCGCATGCTTCGCATAACATCGACTCCCACGGTACGCGGGATCTGCCGATTTTTTGTAAAATTAGATAGCCAGCACCACAACCACAATTGACGTTGCACCGTTATTACGCCTGCGTAGGCTGTTTTTCCAAACCAGTTTATAGACCTGGCGTGGCTCAGTGGTAGAATACTTGATTGCCACGCAGAATGCTTGGGTTCGATTCCTGCTGGGATCCTAATTTTCACTCTTTCCATTCGTTGAGTCAACGCTCCCGATGTTGGTTTTCCTTAACGCTCTAGCATTTAAGAGACCAATGTCTGTTCTCGCCGTTCCTGGGTAGATATAAACTGTCAATCACCTGTGGCGCATACCCGTACACCGCGGCCCGTGGTAAACGGGTATGTGCCACACGTGTCTAGTGGAAAGGGTTTGACGACGTGCACGACAGGATTTTAACGTTATTCATGTCATGACCCGGCAGTCATATTCGTCAAATCATCTTACCCTCCCATGCAAATTTTGGGCTACACCAAGTTAAGGAGGCGACCATGAGAGCACCCAGACGTAGGCGGCTAGATAGATAGATAGATAGATACGTAGATAGAAACGCTCAAAGTGCCAGAGGTTCGCTAAGAAATGCTTCGCATTTAATATAGAACGCGCTATTCTGTCCCGAATAAAGCTGGCCGCAGGAGCGAGGTTCCAAGCCGCGACCTCCAACATTTCTGCAGACCAGCATAGGCAGTCAAACAACGCGGGTTTCTCGATACGTTATAGTAATCTAATCTGTCTCATTACTCCTTCACCAACACTTAACAGAGAGAAAAACGCGGCCTGTGTAGTGTGTCATGCGTATAATGAAGTCGGTGCTTTCCGACGTCTTTAGTTATGTTATTTAGAAACAAAAAGCGCGCTGTTGAAACTAAAGCTATTTTATTAAAACCATTCTTTTTAAGAAGATCATCCAACACTATTCTGCTTGCAAAGGTATTCTTCCTTTCCTTCTGCTTCTTATTGAGTTTTAAAGAAAAATATCTGTGGCAGCGAATATAACACGGCCAGGCGTCTTCACGTAATAGTGCGAAATGTCGATTCGATAAATCCACGCCAACAAAAATTAGGGACGTCAAGACTCTCTGCACATTCGGAAACCCGCGATCGTCGTCACTATATGTCCCAAGCTTGCATTATTTTCTGGAAGTTAGCTTTTTCACATTTACAAAAGCAGCAGCGCTAAAGGACGGTCTTGCTTTCTTTTAAGAAACCCGTTGGAGCCAACAACATCATTGGCCGAAATATTTTGGAGAGGCAGGGGATGAGAGGAAGGGCAGCGCTCTCTTTCGAGAGTTCGTCGTCACCAAGTACAGCCAAGCGAGTTGTATACGTGTGCACCCTTTCATTGCAACAGTACTGCTGATTCACAGTCGAGCAGCCCAACCGGCCGCTCGTTGCATGCGTTGCGGTTATCTGTCGGCGACTGAGGTTCGTGCTCGCTGGTTGTAGCGGATGTCGTCATCGTGCTTTTTTTGTTATGTATTGTCGTGTTCTCAATTCGTGCGTTTACGGCAAGCGTCATCGCTTGCCGTAAGCGCATTTTGAACGTTGAAGGTCCGTACGCCACGTGGTGTGAAAAACGGTACACTATAAGCGATGTCCCGAATTCCTGGGTATGCATATAGCGCATGTCAGAATATTTTTCAAGTCTGCCAAGCTCGGTAATTGACAAAGATTGCTTAATGAACTTTTTAAATAGTAGCTCTAGAGAAAAATTTTCAATACAAAAGTTGTAGCGCTTGTTTAATCTATGCTAACTCCCCTGCTTAATTTTTTTCTGGCCTTTCTTTAAAGCGCTCGAATGTTAAAAAGTACCACGTGACTTTTTAAAAGTACCACGCTTTTAGGACCCTCAAATGTAAGTTGAACAAATTATCAAAGGCTGCTCCGCGCACGAAGCTCGATGGAGCAGGCAACCGGTGATTGCGATGGACGCTAAATGATGATAGGGGCGTACCGTCTAAAGAAAAAAATCACACCATCTCCCGCTAAAGGGGACCATGAGGCGATTCGAAGCAGCGTTTCGGCATGTCGAGCCCGCGTTTCAGAGGGGGAGTGACGAGGAGGTGTGTGGAGAGTGTTTGCGCATGCGCAGTAAGGGTGGTCACACCGCACACCACCACCACCAGTTTGAACTCCGCCATAAGATGCTTCGCATCTAAAAGTCTACGAAAGAGCGGCCGCAACGTGTGAGTGAATCTTAGCTCGGTCCTTCATCGCGCTGTCACCCTCGCCCCTTCCAATGCCTGTTTAACAAAGTGCTTGCTTGGGCTGGTTGGTGCTGCATGGTAGACGAAGAACGAAAACAGCACTAAACACGGGACGAGAAGGGGACACGGCGCGGTGTTTGTGTCCTCTTCTCGTCCCGTGTTTAGCGCTGTTTTCGTTCTTCGTCTTCCAATGCGTGTGTTCATTGGTGCGAAAAGAAAAGAAAAAAAATTCCTACGCTGCATCAAATGCTGCCTACGGTCTCATGTGGCATTTGCTCCGTGGCTGCCGCTTTTAATTGCGAAGCATTTCTTAGCGAACCTCAGGCACTTTGGCCGTTTCTATCTACGTATCTATCTATGTATCTATCTAGCCGCCTACGTCTGGGCGCTCTCCTGGTCGTCTGTATAACTTGTAATATACCAAAATTGGCCTAGCAGGGGATCAGTGTATGACGAACACGATTCACTGGTCATGACATGAATAACGCAAAATACCTGTCGCGTACGTCATGAAACCCTTTCTCTCAGTCACGTGTGGCACATACCCGTAAACCAGAGTTAATGTTGTACGGGTATGTGCCACAGATGATACAGAGGGAGGTGATACAGACTCAAGGAAGGCGATAATAATAGTAATTGTTGGGGTTTTATGTCCGAAAACCACGATATGATGTGAGAGACGCCGTAGCGAATGGCTCCGGAAATTTTGAGCATTGGGTATTCTTTAACGTGTACCGAGATCGCACAGAACACGGGCATCTAGAATTTTGCCTGTATCGAAATGCGACTGCCGCGGCCGGGATCGAACCCGCGACCTTCGGGTCAGCAGCCGAGCACCTTAACCGCTACACCAACGCGGCGGACGCAAGGAAAGTGAGGAAACTGAAGAAAGAGCACCCCTGGAAGACGCTCAACCACCATCCACTCGTACTCGTGGTCCGCAACGTGGACCATGTGGATTACGCAAAAACCGGCGCCAATGCTTCCTACCATATTCGTGCTGAGAGAACCAGGCCTCTAATCATTACCGGTGTCTTCAACGCTGATTTATCAGGACGCAAAAATGCTTGGTCTCTATACTGCGTGAAAGACGGATTGGATGTGGAGAGGGCATCAAAAGCCTCGCTGCCACGTCCACGACAGGATGCATCATAGATGATTTCATCGTAAGAGGCATCCAGGATTTCCACCATCTGCACTATACTTCGCACTGCAGTACACTTAGACCCCTCGTAACCGTGATCACGAACGGATCCGATTAACAAGTCCGGTGCAGCTGCTCGGGCTCACTGGTCACTTTGATGATGACCTTGATCAAGAACTGTCAAGAACCCCTTCCACACATGCACGCGGGATCGTGCGTACGTCGTTCGTTCTCCGTATGTGCGTGCGTTCTCCTTCATAACGGCAAATATAAGCATTACAACTGTAACTGTGACTGTACCGTACGTGCAGTGCCCCTGCGCGTGCCATGCGGCTGTGTATATATCTAGGGAATCTTTCCTGAATGAAGCTTAGTTGCGAGTTATGCCTGCCCTGTGCGCCTGTGTTCCTTCTTTGCCCTGTACGGATTCGTGCTATCCAGTATTCAATAATATAAGCACTACAAATCAGCTTACCGCCTCTAGTGTTGGTAACACCCATGTGTCTGTTGCCATCGCTACGCAACTGTAAACAACTGGCTTTATAATTGATATGCGACTCTTCAACATATGAGTGCGCGTACACCACTTCCATATTTCTCTGGCGTCATTCCGCAACGTTTCGCTCAATATCAAAATTACGCCACAGTCACCATCCCGCGCATGCTTCGCATAACATTGATTCCCACGGTACGTGGGATCTGCCAAATTTTTCCTCGAAGAATCTTTTTTTGTTGTTGAAACGGTATGCTCATTTTGTCGCTTAACGTTCATCGCAGTCACCGATAACCTGTTCCATCGATCTGCGTGCGCGAAGCAGCCGTTGATAATTCGTTGAACTTACATTTTAGGGCACAAAGCGCCGCGCGTTTGGCGGCAGTCACGTGGTATTTTTTAAAATTTGCGCGCTTTAAAGAAAGGCCGGAAAAAAATTAAGCAGGGGAGTTATCTTAACATAGATTGAAAAATTCGATGTTCCTGAGCAAGCGCTACAACTTCTGTATTGAAAACGTTTCTATAGAGTTACTATTTAAAAAGTTCATTAAGCAATCTTTGTTAATTGCCGAGCTTGGCGGATTGGAAAAAATGTTCTGACGTGCTCTATATGGCTCAGAACAATACTGCGCTAATTGGGGACGCGTAGCACCTATGCTTAATTTTTGTAATACTTGGTGCTTCTTAGCTTAAACACCCTGTATAGCATGGCCTTTGAGGCTGGTCGTGCAGCTATTTGCTTGGTCTCGCGCAACACGTATTGTAGCTGATTGGGTTTAGTGATTGGGTATAATGATTGGGTTTGTTGCTCCATACGTCACTGTTTCTGAAACTATGGGAGCGATTATGCAGTACTACACGCGATAGCACTTTGACGCGGCTTTGGTCAGCTTTTTTTTTATAGATTTATATATGAAAAAAAAATATGGGAAGGTAGGCTACGTTAGAGCCGGCTATCCCATCATCATGATAGTAGTATTGAAAAAATACACAAAGAAAACTAGGAAAAATAAATGAATAAGAAAATAAAAAAATAATCAGAGGCACTTTGTACATATACAATATGTGGCGTATAAAGCATCAGCAGATACTAAGGGCCTAGTCCAGTACATATAGCTGATAGAGTCCGTTGAAACCAACCGTATGTTCAATGAATTAGTCAACCGGTCTTTTCGTTATTCACTTCCCTTGATTTTTATTTTTTTGCGAAAAACGTACAAATGTCATGTACTAGTGACAGGTGCGGGAAAATGTCAGGCAGGCCGTGGATGTGATTTTACCAAGCTTTCTGAATAGGTTCGACTAGCATCGCGCGGCGTTCTTCGCGATAACATACCTATACCACATTTTGAGCCCATTTCGCTAATGCAGACTACTTTTTTAATAATCGTTAGAAAGAAAAAAAAGGGATGCATCCTAAGTGCATCAGAAGGCCAACTGCAATGAAATTTAATTTTGCCTAAGTTAGTTACAAGGGAGCAGTATTAGCCCCCACCACATCATTCACTGCCGTCCCATCGCGTATGACGACAGCAGTGAGTCGTCAGCCGCGCCGCACGTGTGTTTGCTACATGAAGGATGCTCAATGCTATCGATCAATCTGCGCCGCTTTTGAAGCAACACTTTTTCATGTTTTGTTGAAAAGTGTGGGCGAGATCATCCGCAAAAATGTTACCCGCAAAACGGAATCGCAGTCGGCAGCACGATAAGGGCGGATTACTCCTGGTGCTCGCTATCAGAGGGTATATGTGCACGTGCGGTCTTACGGTTTTCGGTCACGACGATGTCCTGGCCGTGACTGCATGCATGAAATGCCCCCCCCCCCCCTGCCCTGTTTTGTTGACGATTAGCTTGAGCAATCTGCCTTCTGCCACCATGTCTGCGCAATAGTTCGTACAAAGTTTTCGCTCAACGCGCGGCGCGCATCCGGCACCCCGCTACGTTGGCCACAGAGCTCTCAACTTCGCTGCAGCCGTGAGCTACAAAATGGTTATCGCTAATCGCACTTATGCAATTAAAAAAACACAAGAAAGCGGCTGCATCGCGTTAATGAATGTACCGCATTAGCGGGATGGGTTCAATTGGTCGCAGAGGTGAGCGAGCTATAAAAGTGCAGAGATGCAAGCTGAATAACGACCGCCGCGGTAGCTTAGCGCGTAAGCTGTCGCGCTGTCGCGCTGCTAAGCCCGAGGTCGCGGGCTTTGTTTCCGGGCGATGGCGGCCAGATTTCGATAGGCGAAATGCGAACACCCGTGTTCTCAGAACTGGATGCAATTTAATAGTAATAATATCTGGGGTTTTACGTCCCAAAAACATGATACGATTATCACAGACGCCGTAGTGGAGGGCTCCGGAAGTTTGGACCATCTGGTGTTCCTTAACGTGCAGCGACATCGCACAGTACACGGGCTTCTACCACTTCGCCTCCATCGAAATGCGACCGACGCGGCCGGGATCGACCCCGCGACCTTCGGGTCAGCAGCCGAGCACCATAACCACTGCTCCACCGCGGCGGACTTGCAATTTAAGTAAATCCCGGTGGGCCTACATTAACCCGGAGTCCCCACTACGGCGATCTTCAATCGTATCGTGGTTGGCACATGCTTTCTCATGAGTTATATCATGCAAGCGAAAGATGCCTCGAGAGCATCAGTGAATTAAGATGCCTAAAATTGTGTTGCAGCACGTCACGTACTAGGCCTGCCCAATATTTCACAAATTCTTACTTAGAAAATGCAATTTGTACGTGAACTTGACGGACAAAATTTACTGGTAAGGAGACAATATTACGCAGTCATGTATTTGCTGCACCACTGACCACCCGAAAATGACCTTGACTTCGTCTATAATTCAGCTAACGTGCGCATGCTAATCTATACGATGTAACGTCACTTATTCGCTCCTGCATTGCTGAACGGGTGCATTTAGAGGGCGAACTGCTACGTCTGACAAGTATAGCATACCACAAAAAGCAAAAATCTGAGTGTTCAACACAGGTTGTTGTGCAAGCGCGCCATTCAGAAACAAAAGAAGTGGAAGTTATCGATCACACACATCGCGTGTACCACTGATCAGCTTTCTACATGCGGTCTCGCACGGTTGTCTCCTTTTTCAGAAAGTATGGGAAACATGTACATCATTTCGAAGCGCAGCGCCGGCAACGTCGACGGCACTGAACCTGCGGTTAGATTGTGTCAATGTTTGCCAACGGTGCGGCTACATTTATCGGCAGTAGTAACAGATATGTAGCACCATATAAAGGAAACCACGCCAGTACAAAAGTCACGGCGCTGATTTCTAAGCTGTGGAACTCGCAGAATCCGCGAAAACAGGAAGAGTGCAAACACGCGACTACCTTCGACCAAAACTGAAGTGAACGCAACACGGTATCGCGCTCAAGTTACCTTACTCGGTAGGCTTTGAACGCATCTCTTGTAGCCGTTGGCGCAAATGTCACGGTATCGCACTCAAGTTAGCTTACTCGGTAGGCTTTGTGATGTATAGGACGGCAACATGCTAGGTGTCGACGGAAGCCGGTCTAGCTGAAAGAAGCGTCCCAAATTATTCGCAGGAGCAAATAAATGAAAGAATAACAGGACTACTGCGTATTATTAAAGCACTGCTCTCATCATCAGATTTCTTTCTGTGCGAGAGTTACTATCTGCCGCTTTTTTGTTGGCCCGTTCTCCGTTACTATACTGAAGCGCGTTCCTCATATTCATATTGTGGTTCTGGCACGTGAAACCCGACGAATTGTTATTACTCTTGAAGGCTTTTTGTGCTAATGTCAAATTTCAGTATTACCACTTTACTCTGAACAAATGAAACTTCGTTGCCACCTGCAGCGAAACACGAATGCTCCAACAAAAATATTACAACGCATAACTCACCTTCACTTAGAGCGCTGTTTGTAGAACCATGAGGCCTGGCTCCTGGTACGCAGACACCAAGCCATGCCGATACGCAAATGCTCGATCAGTGAATCGGTCGTCCACGTAGTACATCTGCAGGAAGACGCGAAGTGCCCACCGCGGGAAGAAGCCGCACGAATAGTTGCCAACACAGAGTTAAACCGCTGTTACTTGTCGACCATGCGGCTTCGCCTTTTATACCAATGTCGTTCTCACACGCATGCGCAAACTGCTTCAAGAATGGAACATTCGTCATGCTTTTTTTTGGGCTGCTGTACGCAAAGTCTGGTCTGACATGAACGCTATCAGAATACAGTCGTAATTTATTTTTTTTATTTAAATTTTCGTTTTTATTTGCCCAGCAAGTGTCACAATTTGTTTGGGCTTGCCGATGCTTCCTGTACGCGGGAGTGAAGAACAACGCACGCGCTTTTACGTGACCGTAGTATAACTACGTGCAGTTTGCATGTTTTAAAGGAGGGGTGACAGAAAATTTGTGAACCTCTTTTTTTTTCTCCCAATCAGTGGCGACAGTCTCCTTAATAACGGCAACGAAACTCATTTGCCCCAGCGCAAGACGAATGTTTATTTATGTGCTCGCATGTTAGGGCCTGAGGCAGTTTCGATTTCGAAGAGCACTCCAGGGTCCCGTGACGTAGTCGGCCTATTCGTTAAAGAAGTACTGACATTAATTTTAAACATTTTCGGATTGTTGCTCCAAACGAAATTTCGGCAGATCCCCTGCTTTCTGGGAATCTGTTTCATGCGAAGCAGTCAGCGAGTACTTTTATGCCGTATTTTATGGCTTTTAGCCAAGCGTTACGAGGTTGATCAAGGTGATTTTGTAAGTGTAGTAGCTGTGTGCACATGTTGGGCTTTCCAGGCACGTCCATAACATTGGCGTTCAAAGTCTAACTTATGGTGCGACGTAACGTCAGCCCTCACGTTAGGTACATACGTCAGTATTATCGAAACTAAATGCACTTTACGGTGCAATAATGGGAATATCATACGTAACTTTCGTTAATGTATTCTTCCGGGGTCGAGCAATGCTTCATTATAGCTTGCTGAACCATGGGAATACAAATGTTATGTTTATTAGACTGCTATAAAAGCGAAGCCAACACTGGAATCAGAGACGTTAACCTGACATGACGCCTGTATCGTAGGAGTACATGTTTGTTGCATTGTTACACAATTATATACCCAGCACCACAACCACAATTGATGTTGCACCGAAATTACGCCTGCATTGGGTGTTTTTCCAAAGCAGTTTCTAGACCTGGCGTGGCTCTGTGGTAGAATACCTGATTGTCACACAGAATCCTTGGGTTCTATTCCTGCTGAGATCCTAGTTTTTATTCTTTCCATTCGAGGTCAACGCTGCCGATGTCGGTTTTTCTTAATGCTCTCACGTTTTAAATACCAATGTGTGTTCTCGCCGTTCGTGGGGAAATATAAACTGTAAATCACCTGTGGCGCATACCGGTACACCGCGGCCATGGTAAACGGGTATGTGCCACACGTGTCTGGAGGAAAGGGTTTGACGACGTACGCGACAGCATTTCCATGTTATTCATGTGTATGACCCGACAGTCATATTCGTCAAATCCTCTTGTTTTCCCATGCCAATTTTGGTTTACACCAAGTTAAAGAGGCAATCATGAGAGCACCCATACGTAGGCGGCTAGATAGATAGATAGATAGATAGATAGATAGATAGATAGATAGATAGATAGATAGATAGATAGATAGATAGATAGATAGATAGATAGATAGATAGATAGATAGATAGATAGATAGATAGATAGAAACTCTCAAAGTGCCAAAGGTTTGCTAAGAAATGCAGCAAATAAGAGAATTACTAAGCAGTAATCAGAATAAAAGTGACCTATCAGTTGTGAGCATGACTCAGCCGGAGTGACATTCAAATTCGTGTAAAATGAGCGAATTGATTAAGCATCATGTCATGGTTCCTGCGTAGGTGGCGGTTCAAAATTCCGTGATCGAGCGTTCGATTCTTTGACGCAGACGGGAAGAGAGCAGTGTTCACAGATATATATATATATATATATATATATATATATATATATATATATATGTATATCCATTTCAAGGAGTGCGCAAAAGAGCTACCGAAGAATTCGACAACGAACAATGCTTGTGCGGTAGTGTGAACGCTGCTCCCTTTATATATATATATATATATATATATATATATATATATATATATATATATATATATATATATATATATATATATATATATATATATATATATATATATATCATAGAAAAACAGGTCGACAAACGTGCGAAACACAAGTTTTACTAACGTTTCGGCAGGAGGGCCTGCCTTCGTCAGAGTGATGAAGGCAGGCCCTCCTGCCGAAACGTTAGTAAAACTTGTGTTTCGCACGTTTGTCGACCTATTTTTCTACCGCATTTTCCACCGGATCCATTGAATTTCACCCCACCATATGTGTATATATATATATATATATATATATATATATATATATATATATATATATATATATATATATATATATATATATATATATATAACGCCATAAATGTATAGATTTCCTTAAAGTGGAAACTGGGACTCTGTGTAAGTATTTTTTCGAGCAGATATATACTACTGCCTGTAGTGAGCCCGCAGAGAAAAAAAAACGATGTGTCGAATCACTGACCTTGGCAGTGTGGCATAAGTATTTCTCTTGTGCCTATACCCAGTGCACGTACCCAGTTCAAACAAAATGCTTCGCCTAAATCAACAAGACGATTGCACTCGCAGAAGCATGTCGATATTTCATAGCAACGTTCGCAGCATAAGAAAAAACCTGGATCAGCTTCTCGCATTTATTGTCCAGCAGCCACAACGCCTTGACGTGATCGCTGTCACTGAAACTTGGCTAAAAATCACAGCATATCTACGGAGTGAATGATGATGAGTGGGCGAAGCTGCGGAGGTTCATCGGTAAACCGTGAATCTTCCGTGAATTCTGCCCAGTACATCATCACCGACGTGAGATCGGTCGCGTTTATACTAAAGGTTCGATGAGTTATGACGACTTGCAGCTCACTTTAATTTTACATGTACGCTGTGAATTTTCATTGTTTAGAAAAATATTGCTTTAGAAAACATCTGGCGTCTTTCGTTAAGCAGCTGGCGTCTTTTCGTTTTGCTTTAGAAACATCTGGCGTTCTTTCGTTTTGCTTTTAGAAAACATCTGGAGTCTTTCGTTGGTTTATTTCATCAATCAACGGCGTTTTGAACAAAATTTTTATTGTTTAATCACGCACAGGAGAAATCTCACCAGGCACTACCTTGGAGGTAAACAATGGCTGCTAACGGGAATGAGAGACAGAAGAAGTCGGCTTTTAGCTAACACTTACACTTCTACTTCTACTAACGTTTCCTACTGGAACATGCCAATGGCTGCTAATGGGAATGAGAGACAGAAGAATTCGGCTTTTAGTTAACGCGCACGCTGCGAATTTTTTATTGTTCAACAACCCACAGGAAAAATCTCCCACCGGCACCACCTTGGAGGTCAAGATCTGGTACTAGCGTTGCGACTGGTTACGCACTACTACGACTACGAGGGACGAACGGGTGCCGCCTTAAGGAGCTTCGCCCCTAAAAGGAACGAAAACATTGTTATTCCTGATTACACAATGCTATCGCAGCCACGTGACTCTCGTTCTCGAGGGGGCGGTGTTGCTCTTTTTGTGAAAAATGAGCATTCATTTACAATTCTTCCTTCACTATCATGCAGCACACGTGCCATTGAATCACTATTCATCAGGTTGGAATCCTCAGTTGCAGTGGGCGTAGTTTATCGTCCCCCAAACGCGTGTTTTCTCTCCTTTCTTGAAACACTTGAAATGATTCTGAGTCAACTAACAAACAATGTCAAACAATCTGCTGTTATTGTTGGTGATATGAACATTGATAACCGTAGTCCAGCGAACGATGATTACATGTACTTGCTCAAATCGTATCACTTTTGCAACCTCATCACTACACCAACTCGAATAACAGTAACGTCTGCTACATTGATCGATCACGCACTGACAAATTCCGAGACACATATTAGTGCCGGAGTCTATGATAAGCCTATCACAGATCATTTCCCCATATTTGTCTCTGTCGATTGCCTAAAGAATAAAAAACGTGACGTGCCGAGGTTTGTAACAAAAATAGACTACGTGGCTTTAAGAAATATTCTTCTTGGATCTAGTTTTAATCAAATATACCATGATGACGTTAATATCGAATTTTCGAACTTGATTACTCTTCTTAAAAACGCGATCAAAAGAAGCAGCAGAAAAGTTTCGGTTCATTCACGGGAAACCCCATTATGTCCCTGGATGAACAAAGAAATCTTGGAAGTCATAAGAAGCAAGGATTACTGGCACGACAAATGGAAACGGCGCAAGCATAATGAGTTTTATTTACGCCAGTTTAAAACAATGCGTAATAAATCAGTAGCCTTGATGAGGATGAGTAAAAAAGAATATTATGCACGACAAATAGTGCAGGCGAATGGTAATTCGAAAAAAACTTTGGCAAATTGTAAATGACGTTGTCGGTAACCCTTCGCGTCTAAGGTGCTTCCGGATGTCATCGACTCCAATACGGTTGAATCGTTTAACACTTACTTCGCCTCCATTGGTCCAACACTAGCTAAAAAATTCAAGGAACCTAGCCATGAACATGGTCTCTCAGATTCCAATCCGAATTCTTTTGTCATGTATGACATCGACCTTGAGGAAATCAGATCTATTGTGTCAGGAATGCCAATGAATAAATTGGCAGGCCTAGATGGGATAACTGTAAGGCTTCTCAAAGAAAATGTAGACGTCCTCGGACCGGTTTTGTGTCGCCTATTTAACCATTCTGTGACAGCAGCCATGTACCCATCTTGTTTAAAAATCGCAAAAGTTATTCCAATACATAAAAGCGGCGATCACTCTCAACCGTCAAACTACAGGCCAATCTCCGTTTTGAGCATAGTTAACAATATCTTCGAAAAAATTCTTGCCAATCGTTTCTATAAATTAATTGCGAAATATAACATGCTCTCCCATCAGCAACACGGATTTAGACCAAATTATTCTACCTCTACCGAAGTTATGACCCTTAGTCAAGTTATAAACACAGCATTGAATGAAAATAAATTAGTAACAGTTATCTTTCTGGACATCAAAAAAGCCTTTGACACCGTAGACCACAGAATACTGCTAAGTAAATTACCACATTATGGTTTCCGTGGGACCATATTCAAACTTCTTTCAGATTACCTGAAAGGTCGTCAACAGGCTGTATTAATTAATGATTTCATGTCTTCTATTAGCCACTTGAGTAGTGGTGTTCCCCAGGGCTCGGTGCTCGGGCCATTGCTCTTTTCCTTGTATATTAATGACCTTCCGCAGATATTACAGCCTTCTAACATACCGATGTATGCTGACGATACTTGTGTCATAGTAACAGGTAAAAATCTAAGTGATCTTGAATCGAAGTCCAATGTCGTATTGGAAAAGGTTGCTCATTGGTTATCGAATAATAAACTATCTATAAATACCGATAAGGCTAAATGCATCACATTTCACTCTAGGTTGAAATTCATTAATGCTAATGATATGCACATAAAAATTAACGATTCTGTGATCGAGCAAGTGACCACAATTAAATATCTTGGTGTCACTATAGATAACAACTTACATTGGCAGATGCAGATTCAGAATGTGTGTTCCAAGTTAGCCTCAGGGTGTCATGCACTTACTCAGGCTCGACATTTTAATACCACTGCTCTACGAATACTTTATTATGCTTTCATTCATTGTCACATCTCATATTGCATTGAGTCTTGGGGCGGCACGTACACAACTTACCTGGACCCGGTTAGACGACTTCAAAAACGGGCTGTAAGAATCATTACTCATTCCAAGTATAACGACCCCAGCAAACCTTTGTTTTTCCGATTACTTATTTTGCCCTTCGACAAGCTATGGCAATTTAAACTAGCCAAATATGTACACACAGTTATTAATTACAACCACCCTTTTCATGTTTCGATGTTTTCCGCACCTTCTCGTTCTACTAGACAACTAACCTTTGGTAAATGAAATATTCCACGAAGTAACAATGTATATGGTGAACGGCTTTTACAGTTCGTTGGTATTAAAATCTGGAATGTTATTCCTTTTGAAATAAAAACGTGTTCTAATTTCACTAAGGCACTAGAAAAACACTATTTAGAAGAATGTACTGATTGATTAATGTCCTGTCATATTTAGTCTGATGACTGTCTTAATTTTAATATGTAAGTTGGTGATTTTCTTTCTTCGTTCTTTCTTGTGTTGTAAAGGTTTCGTGCGGCTATTACATGTACTGTAATGTTTCTTTCTAAAGGAGTACGTCTACTTAGGACAGGTAGTAACCGCGGAGCCGAACCATGAGAGTGAAATAACTAGAAGAATAAGGATGGGTTGGGGCTCATTCGGCAAGCATTATCAAATCATGAATGGTAATCTACCACTATCCCTGAAGAGGAAGGTATATAACAGCTGCATCTTACCGGTACTTACCTACGGAGCAGAAACCTGGAGACTTACAAAGAGGGTTCAACTTAAATTGAGGACGACGCAGCGAGCGATGGAAAGGAAAATGATAGGTGTAACCTTAAGAGACAGGAAGAGAGCAGAGTGGGTCAGGGAACAAACGGGCGTTAAGGACATCATAGTTGAAATCAAGAAGAAGAAATGGATATGGGCCGGGCACGTAGCTCGTCGGCAGGATAACCGGTGGTCATTAAGGGTAACTGACTGGATTCCAAGAGATGGCAAACGCGTGAGGGGGAGACAGAAAATTAGGTGGGTAGATGAGATTAAGAAGTTTGCAGGTATTACGTGGCAGCAGAAAGCACAGGGCCGGGTTGATTGGCGGAACATGGGAGAGGCCTTTGCCCTGCAGTGGGCGTAGACAGGCTGATGATGAATGTTTCTTTGTTGGATATTATATAAATTTTTAGTTACACTTTTCCGAAGTGCCATTGTAAAATGTTTCTTTTTGGACCCAAACTAGCCTATGGCTATGGTCCACACAGTGTATGCAAACTTTTTCTAAAAAATGTGAGCAATAAAATTCAATTCAATTCAGTCACCTTACCCCAAAGAAACACAAGCGGAGGAGCAGTGATAATCAAAATATTTTTTCCTGTATCTGCAAATTTAACCGTGCTGCGTGCTCGGCTGTTTTGAGTCCTTAGAAGAACTCAAAATTAGCAACCAGTGTTCAGAACCTGCGCGAGAGCATGTACATCGACACCAATAATTAAAAGGGTAACCTACTCATGAAACCAAAACTCGCCGATGATGGGCTGGAGTAGTGCTTGAGATAGCCATTCCTAAGTCATGACAGGCAATTCGCCGCTATTCTTAAAGCGGGATGTATACAACAATTGCGCATAGGTCGCCAAAAAGCTGGAGCTCACTCAGACTCACTGAAGAAATACATTTTGCTCCGAAGGCTCACTCGGACTCAGACTCACCAATTTTCGTCAATCGGACTCACTCAGACTCACTAAATGTTTTCTCAACCGGACTAACTCGGACTCAAACTCACCAACATATTACTCACCCGGACTCACTCAGACTCAGACTCACGGCTTGACCTGTATCTGAGTGAATCTGAGTGAGTCGATTCATGAGTCTGTTAGCGTTAAATTAGCTTTTTCGGTCATGGTGCCGATGTTCTTTAGCGCCAATATCTCATGTAATCGGTGCTCTACGAGGCGCCTTTTGACCTTGCACCATCAAACACGTATTATAAGTGGCTTAAATCATGCAAGGACAGTTTTATGAAATACGCGACTCACACGAGATATATTATCAAGAACTTCCCGTGAAAGAGTTTGCACGGGGAGGTCAACGCCCCCCCCCCCCCCCCCATCGCACACGCCTCACACCTCTGATCAATAAATATTGAGGTGGCGCATGAACGCTCGTCCATTGCAATTACCAATTACCAGGGATTGCCAAGAAGACAACGTGAACAAATCATCGTTTCCCCCATTCCGCGCAATATGCACCCGCTGCGAAACACGGGAAGAAGACGGGCCAGGGCAGCGGCGATCCTCCGCAGTGTAGCAGAGGTCTCTGGGGATTCACCAATGTAGGGATCCTGCGGCTGAAGAACCGACGGAGAAGAGAAGAGGAAGATGAAGTCTGCAATGGCTGAAACCTGTGTCTATTAAACAGTAGACGTTCCTTTCTTCTGTTGGAACTTTATATTTGGCGCAGTCGTCGACAGCAACCTAATATGGATATTTCTACCTCTCTAGACGGGACGGTCGCCACATCATCACGGGCTATGCGCTGGACGGTGAGGACTTTGTTGAGGCATCGCAGCATCTGACCACAACTGAAATGACGGATACCATCACCAGCACAGCATACGCACCGATGAGCGACGTCACCGAAAGAGGTACTGTAACAAGCGACGTGAAAGCGGAAGAGTTTGAATTGTGGAAGGGACTAAGCATTGCGAGCAACACGGAAAGAGATGCAGATGAGAGGCAATCGCCGTCGATGAGAGCCATAGTAAAAGCATTAGACCAGCTAACTGATATACAGCGCAACTATATGGAGCAAGAACAAGCAATTTTGAAGACAATAACAGCTAAGGCACTACGTCAAGATATAGTGAAGCCAGATGTGTTCGATGGTAGTACTGCTGGCGCGGATGTGCGGCTGGAACTTTATCAGTCTGCCTGCAAACAGAATAGCTGGGTAAATGACTCAGATCGTATAACAAACATGCGATCATACCTGTCTGGGAGCGCTAAGAAGTGGTATGACCTACGTGTCCTGCACCACCTTGAAGATTCGTGGGAAACGTGGAAAGAGAGTTTTTTGCAAGCCTTCCAAATGAACCCAGTTCATTTATGGGATCAAGCTATCTCTTACAAGCAGGGAGATAGCAATTTGCTGGACTACTATTTTGAGAAGAGGCGCTTACTGCAACTAGCGGATCACACGCTCCCCGATTCATGCATCGTGCCACTAGTCATACAAACAATGACAAAAGGGTGCCGGAGACAAGTACAGAATGTGTTACCGTCAACTTCAGATGAGCTTCTTCACTGCTTAAAATACGTCTCATGTGAGATCTGGTCCGATGTGACTCCAATACTAGAGGCGACACATAAATCGAGGCCACTTGACGAATACGGCAACTATACTACTAGCGTGGCATCTTGCACACCAGGCGAATGTGAAATAGCCAACAGCATGACATGGAAATTTACTAGCAAGGAAATCCCGATTCTGCCGGAGATGGTGTTTCTTATGAAATCAAACATTTTGTCCGTACCCATGACTGTAAATAATTGCAAGGTGTCCGCGATTGTGGACACTCGAGCATCAGTTAGCTTGATCAACGAGCAGCGAGTGGACGAAAATCTCATTTTCACAGGAAGAGTTGTTAGAGTCCAAAGTTACGACGGAACATGCCGAGAGCTAGAGAAATGGACGGACGTAAAAGTGCATTTCAGAGGTCAAGAGCATATGGTGAAAAGCCTTGTCGTTACAGGAGTTGAGTTTGATTTCCTTTTGTCAAGGCCTGGCATGAAGCTATTTAAAATGAATATTCTTTGGAATGACGCCATCACCACCGAGCATTCCAACCTCGTACATACATCTCAAGACAGGAAAGTCACGTGCTCGGAAGAAGTTGTGTCAACATTTCCTGAGCTTTTGTGTGTTGGGAACTGTCCACCAGCAACTACAGTAATTGAAGTACCTTTCGAGCTTCGAGATAAAAGTGTCGTTCGAAAGAAACCATATGGACTAAGCCACGAAAAGAAAGCATGGCTTAAGCAAGAGCTCCAAGGAATGTTAGATTCCGGCATTATCAGACCATCAACCTCTACATTTGCTTCACCGATTACCATTGTGCCAAAAGAAGACGGGTCTTATCGATTGTGCACGGACTATAGACTTGTTAACAAGCAAACTGACTTGTTCCCGTTCTCCATGCCCCGAATCGACGAAATAATTGACGAGACGGGAGGATGCAAGTGGTTCTCCAAGATTGATTTATGTAAGGGTTACTGGCAAGTACCTCTGAAAGAAGAAACTAAGATGTTCACCGCTTTTGTCACGCCTTTCGACGTCTACGAGTACAACCGGCTACCATTTGGGTGGAAAAATTCTGGCGCTTGGTTCCAGAAAATGATGAACATGGTGCTCAAAGATTTTCTTGTAAAATTCTGCAACGTGTATGTTGACGATATACTGGTCTATTCAAGATCAAGAGAAGACCACATTGCCCACCTGTCAATGGTTCTAGGAGCACTAAGTAAAGCACAACTTAAAATAAATGTTAAGAAGAGCGAATTTTTTTGTCGGACGGTTGTGTTCTTAGGCAGGTCCTTTGACGGAAAGACTAAAAGCACCAAGGAAGAGAGCATTCAGCGGATAAAAACACTAGTCAAGCCATTCAATTTGCACTCTCTTCGCGTCTTCTTGGGCCTTGCCGGGCACTTCCGAGGGTTTATAAAGGATTATGCCACAAAGATAAGTGTTTGACAGCCCTTACGCAAAAGGATACCCCATTCGTGTGGTCGGAAGATTGCGAGCGTTGCTACAACGAACTCGTCGAAATTATTTCGGCAGATCCTGTACTTACGCTGCCGGATTTAAACTTGCCGTTTGAGTTGTGCACAGATGCCTCTCATTATGGTACTGGAGCCGTTCTTTATCAAAGAGACACCAATAAGCCCGTCGCACAAATGCTACAAGTGATAGGATATTTCTCCTATACCTTTACGAAGGCTCAAGTAAATTATTCTACCACAGAAAAAGAAGCCTTGGCAGTTGGTATGGCACTCAAATATTTTAGGAGCTATCTTGAGGGAAGAAACTTTATACTATACACAGATAACCAAGCATTGACTTATATATTGCAATTGACACAACCAAAAGGCCGGCTTGCCAGATGGGTCAGTGAGATTCTGCAGTACACGTTTGAAGTGGCCCATCGCCCAGGACAAAAGCACCAGGACGCAGACGCTCTATCAAGACTCCATGTACCCAGGGACAATAACATTGAAGAAGTCAACCTAATAAAGTTGTGGGAAGGCTCCGAAGACCTCAAGATAGAAGATGGCAAGGTACTTGTGCCCGAAACGGCAGTACCTACAATACTGCGACTATACCATGACAGCCCTGAGTCTGGAGGTCACGATGGGTTCAAAAGAACGTACAGAAAATTAACCCAAAGATTTACTTGGAAGGGCACGAAGGACGACGTGGCTAAATATGTAAAGACATGCCACAACTGTCAAATTTGCAAAGCAAAGTTTAGGCCTCGTGGAAACAAAATGGTAACTCCACAGTATTCTGACACACCATTTGAAATACTGCACCTTGATTTTGCAGAACTGAAAAAGAAGGGTGAGGGCGTCAAGAAGACTCAAGCTTTTCTAGTCGCAGTGGACGAATGCACGCCGTTTGTGGCTGCCAAAGCTGGAAGGGAGGATGCGAACTGCGTCATCTCTTTTCTAGAGAGGGACATGTTCTGCAACGTCAACGTTATTGTTGCAGACAACGGACCGGCGTTCCGAAGCGAGAAACTTCAGCATTGGGCTACCGCAAGAGGTATCGAGCTGCGGTTTCCTGCACCATATCACCCGGAAGCGAACTCTCTAGCTGAGAGAATTATTCGAGATGTGAAAATGTTCATAGCCCTGTACCCCAACTTCAAAGGCGGGTGGAAGTGCGTGTTGGAAGCTGCTGTCAACCATCATAACCGGTCGCACACTGCTGCCTTAGGATGTAGCCCCTATTTCGCCGTTTTCAAGAAACCACCTTGGCTTCCTGCGGACAAAGAACTGTGTATATTTGAGAAAATCACGCTGAAGGAAAAGCCTTTGGATGTGCAACAGAAAGAGAAATATAGGAAAACGATGAAGGCGAACTTTGACAAACGTCACCAGTCAGCCATGCCCAAAATTGAACCTGGAGACATGGTACTGGTTCGAAAGGGTCTGGACTCAAAGTGTCCATTTGTAGGTCCTTACCTGGTCGTGAAAACAGCGAGGCAACAAGGAATTCTCAAGACTATATATTATCAAGGACCACGAAGCAAAGTTGAAGAGGCGTCGGTTGGGAATACACTGCTATACCATCCACGGAGGGATGAGAATAAAAGCCCGGGAGGATGTAGGGATCCTGCGGCTGAAGAACCGACAGAGAAGAGAAGAGGAAGATGAAGTCTGCAATGGCTGAAACCTGTGTCTGTTAAACAGTAGACGTTCCTTTCCCCTGTTGGAACTCTATAACCAATATGTTTCTCAACTGGACGCACCTGGGCTCAGGCTCACTAAAATTTTCCTCAGTTGGACTCACTCCGACTAAAGCACACCAAAAGATTACTTACCCGGACTCGCTCAGAGTCAGACTCATGGCCCTATCTGAGTCTGAATGAGTTTAAGTGAGTCGACTCATGAGTGAGTTTGCCGACCTGTACAATTTCGTAGTATTGGTAGTAACATACGGGGCTGAAAACTTGGAGGATAACAAGGAAACTCAAGAAAAAAGTGAAGTACCGCGCAATGTATGACGGAAGAAAAAAATGGCCCGCATTAAGACACCGAATGATACGTAGAGGAAATAAGGGAACAAACAGGCGTTGCCGACATCCTAGTTTACATCATCAGAAAAAAGTGGACTTGCGCAGGTCACTAATATGAAGGACCGATGATTGATGTGCCGTTAGTGCAGCGTAATGGATACCAAGAGAACAGAAACGAAGTCAATGACAGCAGAGTGTTAGGTCGAGGTGATGAAATTAAAAATGTCGCAGGAATAAAGTGCAATCAACTGTCGCGGGATAGAGGGAATGGGAGATCGCTAGAGAAAACCTCAGTTAAGTGGTCACTGAATAGGTTGAAGATGATGATAATTATGCTTACGATGCTCACAGAGGCGTTTCTTGGACTGACCGAAAGAGGGCTTAATCACAGCTGAATGAACAGTGTGCCCTAGCTGTTGAATATACAAGTTAACTGGATTTAACGTAACCTAGCGTTCTAAGCTATAAGCCCTGATGAAATACGTAAAATCAATTAAAGTGGTCGTTTTTTAATTGTCAACACAAACTGCTAATGTGATCGTTTACACTTAATTGTATTGGCACAAATGAAAGCTCAGAAGCTTTCCATTGAAGCTGGTTCAACATTGTCTGCTCGGTGCACCGGTGTACGAACAATGAGCTACACAAGTATTAAGCCTCTATTCATGCTGTGGATTTCCCAACCTATGGCAAGAAAAGAAAAAGAAACGCGGATACCATGAGAATAAATTGCTTGACTCGTATCCCACGAAGCAAAATGCACTGCATTGAAACATTTCACGTGCAACAGCAGCGCCAGAAGACAGCCTAGGGAGCAGAAGCAAGATTGGAGAGGCGGGATAAACATCTGCCGTCATGACTGCAATAACTCATCGCGAAGCAATAGCGTCCGTAATATAGAAAAGTTCACATGCGCATAGCATGCGCATGTGAACTTTCCCAGATTGCGTACGAACTAACTTATGCTTCCAATAGAACATTCCCAAGCTTAATTTCGGCGAAGCTTAGTGCGTGACACTCCCGCGTTAACGACGAAGTATAAATGTGTGGTTGTGTTCAACGGGTCGTATCTATTTGCCCCCAGTGACCCATGTCGGCGACTTCGGACTACTAAATGTTAGTACTGCCCTCTGAATTTTGTGAAGTGCTTATTGGTAGCATCGCATGACTGAATTTGTGAAGATGAGCGACAGCGTAGTCAAAGACACCGAATAGGTGTGCTATAGAGGTTGTCTGAACAGGAAAAACTCAGAGGGTCCCTTATGCAATCGCCTAAGACAACTCGAAGGCGAAAGCCATTTTCTTGTTCTTTTTCTTCTCGGTCGACGTGCTGACCCTCCCCTCCAGCGTAACATTCAAAAGCTTTCCGAGTTCAACGTGCTTTTGCACTGCCTCCCGGATCGGAGGCATTACAAGCTTTCTGCTCCTGACATGGTTTTGCAGAGCCTCCGTGATCGGCCCGCCTTTAATCAAGTGACGATGCCCTTCGATGTCGCCACTACGATGTGTCAAATTCTGGCGATCTGTGACGTCATGCTGACGTCATGTTACACTGAGGTCATGTGACTTTTGGTACGCCGACTGCACACACACACACACACACACACATTCACTTGAGTATCGATCACGTGACTTTGAACCCACTTTTATTACTTTTTTTGCATCCTTCAAGCCAACGCCGGTCTCGCGAAGTATCGAAGTATCGAGAGATATTGCCAAATCTCGAAGACGCCGACGGTCACTTTTCGCGTTTGATCCCCCCCCCCCCCCCAACCCCCGCCTTGCCTACGCCCCTGGCTCAGAGGTTGAATACTGGGCTCCCACACAGAGGGCCCAGGTTCGAACCTCGTTCCATCCTGGAATTTTTTTCTTATTTCGTTTTTTTTTCTTATTTCGAGCGATAGTGGTTACGGACACCGGCGGCGGCGGCGGCGGCGGCGGACAACTACGGCGCCAAAAACGGCCGGTGAAATGATCTCATAACAGTTTTCGCTGTAAAAGAGGCAAATGCCTAATCTTCACATTTGAAATGCCCACTGATAGCTGTTTACAGTTCCTAGACGTGAAGCTCATTATCGAAGAAGACCATTTGCGGTTGAAGTATTCCTCGAGAACGGAGAAGCCTTTGTTGGAGTACGCTTCCACCCATTCAAGGATAATAAGAAAACGGAATTGCAATGGGATGCTTTCAGTGAACTTTAACAAAAACGTGCAAGCACGAGATAAACGCATCGTTCCTAGAGCATAAGCTTCCGCTGGGAAAGGCCGGTTACCCCGCTTCTGTTCTTCTAACTGTAAGCGAAAGGCTATTGGAGAAACTGAAATGTGAGGAGAAAGGGGTGCAAAGAAGCCGAGACGCTAAGAAAATTTCGGTAATACCCTACATGCATTGCTTTTCACATAGACTGAAGGAGGTGGCCGCTAAGTGTGGGGTGAGTGTAGTTTTGTCGGCAAGAAAGAAAGCAGGTGGTGTTTCCCTGCTGTAAATAATCTGTACGGGGACAAGCCTAATAGTATCACTAAGAAGGGCTCGAAGCGTCCTGATCACCAGGTTGTGGATTGCAGAAGAAACGTAGTTTACTAGATCCCCTTCAAAATTGGCCAGTGCTACGCAGGTCAGACCGGCCATTGTTTAAATATAAGGTTCAAAGAACACTTGGCCAACCTGCAGGGAAGGCCTGACACGCATTTATCATTACATTGCGCGCTTTTAATTGAAGTCGTGTAGTCCATTGTGTAATCAAACTGCTGTTTTTTATGTTCACCCTAATCAGACAACAAGAGACATTGTAGAAGCTTGGCATACCTCCAGACTTCGAGACGCATGTGTTAGTCATCCGTCCATTGCATTGAATGAAGACGACATTAACTTTGCTAAACAAGATGTGATAGTGTATCGGTTCTGTTAATGGCTTTATCGTTTTAGATGCGAAAGCATCTTATGCTCGGGGCAGTGTCCGTTCTGCAGCATCCGCATCCATACTGCGCGTGCGCCAACTCTCCCCCCTGTCCTCGCGTGAGCGCGAGGAGGTGGGGTAGAGGAGGTGGCGTGAGCTCTACCTCCTCTTCGTTTCTCCTCTCCCGTTTCTCTCTCTCCGCCACAGCTGTGCGCTCGTATATAATGCGGCGCTCGCTCGCTCCATTTTCACTAAAGCTGAAGGAAAACGGCAACGCCGGCAATCGTTGCACTCTCCTTCGCAACGGCGCTATGGACGCTTGCGAAGCTGAACGTAAAGGGCAGCGCCGGCAAGCGAATCTCGAAGATGCGAGGCTGCGAAAGCGAGCGTTCGCTGTGCTTCCGTCATTCTATCTCTGTGCAACGGTGTGCGAAACACCATGAACAATGTCAACGTCGGCGCTAGTTGCAGCGGCAGCGCCACCGCCGCGGAGCACAGGAAGGCTCAGGAAGCCGAACGTAAACGTCAGCGTCGGCAAGCGGTAATGGAAACGCCTCGACAACCACCGTCTCATAAGTCACATAAGAGAAACGGAAACTCGATGCGCACCCTCCACGATGCTTTCGCATCCCACCATGGTTGCCTGTAGGGGGAGATGATGTGTAAATTTTTTATGTAAAGGAATATACAGTGCGGTGTTGCTCATTGTTGCTAGATTATGAGGAGCTTATTAGGAATGTATATATGTGCTTTCTTATGGAATAAAGGTCAGTTGTAAGTGTGCAGGTCCTTGTAAATGTTTTTCGTTGTGTCTTCGTATGGTGCGCGCAAATTTTCCACAATAAAACCTAGCACCACCTAGGTAAAGGTTAGCAACGACCTAGAAGCAACCTAGAAATAGTCTGCATCACCTAGCCTTGCTTATAATAAACCTAGACGCAACCTATAATTAGCCTCTAGAATCGTACACTTTCGCTGATTCAAGCCTCGCGAGTCTTAGTGCACGATTCGCCTTTTTTTTTATGTAGCCATAAAGATTCCTATGCATTGACGTTGGAACATTATCGTGTTCAAAAATAGTTCGGTATAAAAGATAATTCGATTTGCTCGAGTTCGACGTGAACGGGATTGACTGTATTTTACATTTTAAGGAGAAAGTCTGATCGTGTTAATAGCTGGGGAACATTTTTGGATTTTCACTTTCGATGTACTTCACAAAATAATTTCGGAAATACTAGCTAAATATGATTTGTGAATAGGATGTTTGCAAAACTTATGCAAACTGCGGTGCTGTTTATGTAGGCTGTTGACTAATCGATATATCACACTTGTTGCTCCAGACATACCTTAGATGCTGCAGGTTCCAGAATCGAAATTCCGAAATTTGTGTTTGGTGCTAAGTTAGGGGTCTATGAGTTTCTTTCTTGAACTCTTTAGATCATCACATTTCGGCAATATTTGCGGAACAAAAATTTCTGACTCCAAACAACAGAGCCCGTAGAACTTTATTTTCTTTAATTCAGCGTTAAATTGGGATAGTTGCAAGGCTGCACAAAAACTTGAGCACGTTTAGAGCACTTCCCGCGGGTTTAAGCAGCCAAGTCAGAGACCTAGAGTAGCCGAAACAAGGCTTCCCACTTAAGGCCCGGAGGGACGATGTAAACGACGACTCTGCTAGACCGCATCTACACCGCCTTCAGTGTCTGGCACGTGCATTCTAATAGAAGTGGTCGAACGAGAAGAGATTGCACTGTTGCGTGCCGCGACGTTAAGGTTATCTTCCTCTAGCACTCGTTTTGTCCACCGCTTTGAGCGCCATCGTTTCCCACTAGCCAACGCCACACCCGTCGAAGTCTGTCGAACTTCGTCTCGACCTCAACAACAGGGGGCGTCGGTAGCGTCTCATCCTCCTCCTCCGGCGTCGTGCTACCGGTGTCGCTGTTGATCTCCTCCGCAGTGTGATAACTGCCACTCGAAGAGGCCACACCTGCACTCGCTTCACTGCTACGCGATGTCGATTTTTCACGCGTCCTCTTGGCTTGCCGAGAAGGTTCAATGGACGTCAGCTCAGCGCGCGCTCCCTGTCTCTTGGTGGTCGCTGCGGGCTTCGTCACCACGGCTTCTCGCTTCGGCGACGTCTCGGCCAAAGTCGTCTTCTTTCTGCCTCTTTTAGGCTTTTTGACGTCTTCGAGGTGACGGCTGACTCGTTGGGTGCGATCCTGTCCCTTCGTTCGCGTGTTCTGCCCGACCCCGTCTTCTTGTACAGTCTTGAATTTCTTTGCCGGCTGAGCAACTCTCGTAGACTTACAGGTCACGTTGCGTTTCTTGACGGTCGACTGGCAGCCAGACGTTATGGCGAACGCGTCGTCGTCAACTGCGGGCCCGCTTGAGGTCGCTCCGTCTACGTCCACGTGCGTGACCTCGGCCCGCTTCGCGGCGAGTCTCGCTGACCTCCGGCAAGCACTCGATGGTTCGCCAGACATGTCGAAGCAGTCTGAGGCACGGTACTGACCTGCAGAAGTAGGCCTAACGTCAAACCACGCGTGTCTTTGTGCTTCCCTTGTGCGACTATGTTAGCGCCCCTGTCTTCTTCCCGCTGGCTTTCGTCGGGACCGGTGGAGCGCGCACGTCACACAACACTCGGTGATGATGTCCATCAGAAGATCACTCTAACAATATTTTGCATTGTGACTGTGGAATGGCAGTAGTAGTAGTACTCGTAGTACCCTCTGCCTGTAATCCCTGCTTCTTCTTTCTTGGCTCAGAGCAATGGCGCCAGCCCACTACACGGCATTGGTCGCGAATCGGGCGCGGCTATAGCTGCGAGCCTGGCCAGTTCCTGTAGTCCGTAATTATGACACATGATGACTACGAAAAATAAGAATGATGATGATGATGATGCTCTTAGGATGATTGGCATCTAGGATGATCCTAGGATGATTGGAGGATCGGAGAAAGATGTGTGGCGCTTGCCTAGCCTCCGGTCTTCGTCCTTTAGCTTGTGAACAGGAAAAAAAAACAAGGCATGACGTTGTAGAATGCTATCAAGTTGCTCAAACCGGTACGCGACTCAATAAAGTGCGCATACAACCACGGTCAAAAACCGTTGTAGTTAGAGATGCGGGGTTATACGCGTGAAGATAGGATATCGATGCTAATAGCGCCTCATAATTTTCATACGCAGCTGTGGGTACTTATCGGGCGCCGGAGTCGTAGTCTGCTTGGCCCTAATGTCGGCCTTGTCTTTCAATATCATACTAAGCGTGCTTCTTGGGATGCTGTACGCAGCGGCGACGTCGCGCTTTTTTTATCCACGCTCGACTGTGTTGATTATAGCCAGCTTTGCGGAGAACAGCAGGTTCTTCCGTTTTACGGCACACGTCGCGTTAAGCAAACGAGCGCAGAAGTGAACGGCGACCAAGCACGACGGGCATACGACGCAACGACGAGGAATCGCGGGGGACAGTAACGGCAAGCGGTAGTTTCTACCCGCTTCGCGCGGCGCCCTCCTAATCACACCGCTCGCTTTCCCGAATGCATGCGGGAAGGTCACCCTCCTTGAGGAAAAGCCAAATCTTTATGAGGCAAAGCGAACTTTTTCGGGCGTTACGCCGCGCGATGCTCGATACATCAAGTGTTCCGTCTATTTTTGTTCGATGTAGCCGCGATGTAGCCGTGCTCAAAAACAGTTCGATAACCACTAGACAACCGTGGCGGGAAGTTCTAATCAAACGGTCTGACCAGTTGTCGGACCCCTGAAGATATATGCACCAACTCGCCCAACGTAATGCTCTGCTGAAACAGATTCGCCTCACTTACGCCGCAGCTGCAGGTGGTTGCTGTGGCAGTTGGCTCCGGCGTCACTTCCGATGAGAGAGGTCACGTGCTTTCGGGACACGGCTTTAGCGGACCCCATCTGGGTGCGCGCTTTCGCCAATCTAGCTGAGAAATGACTTCGCGTTAAAAGGATCATTAGTCATAGCGAACTCAATACACTTTTTACCACCACTACGTAAGGCGACGCGTTCAAGTATTGCGCCTAATTTCTACTCTTGTCAGGAGGAAAAAACTAACTAGCTGCTTTCGTTATTGCTGTTATACTACATTTAGGGCATGCATGCTGTAATATGTCATGGCGCGTTTGCACAAACGGGCGCAGATGTGAAGTTCTCAGATTGCAGAATGTTTCGTGTCATAAAAAAAAAAACGTAATACGCGGTTTCGATACGCTAACGAATATCGTAGATGGGGAACAGGATCAGTTTTGGAGTGTTATAATAAATGTTATTACTTAGCAAGACGAAAAACATTCCGAGAAATAAAAAAAACCGTGGTTGAGCCTATTCGGTATCTCCGGAACCTGTAATGAAGTCGAACCAGCACATGTCGAACTAGTAAAAATAAAATGGCGAGTGGGGATTAGTTCGATATAATTCGATATAAAGCTTTTAGATATTTAAGTTTTTATTTTTTATGCGGTTCGGGAGAAAAATAAGGTATCGATGTAAACAGCGCCTAATGATCTTACGCAGCTGTGCGTACTCGTCGGGCGCCGGAAACTTCTGGTGTGCCTTGGCCTTAGTGTTGGTCTTGCGCTTCGATATAATACTCAACATGCTTCTTTGCTTCTTGGAATGTTGTACCCATCGGTGACGTCGGGATTCTTCTCGCTACATTTAGTGTTGCCGCCTTACTACTAGAGAAAAACCGGATCCGAGGGTATGGGGTATTTATACAGGTGGTTTAACTTATGCTAAAAAAATAAAAACGCCATGTTCAGTCTTTGACACGAAATGTCATGTATTGTAACATTGTACGCCTGGTCAGAAGTCAACATAATGTACATGTATTAAAAAATGGGAAACAGAGCTAACCAGCCATATATATATTCTGCTGGCATAAAAGTAAATGCCGTCTACATATATGTCGTCTATTTGGGACGTAAAGCTCCAGCAGTTATTATTGATAGATGTCGCACACGGCCAGGAGCCAGCTCTCGTTCTCTAGTTGAGATCTGCAGTCTTTCGTTACAGTCACTGATGTAATTTTCGCCGCTTCGAAGGCGAAAATTACAAACGCGTAATTAAAAACGCGTAATGATGCAAACGCGTAACCACTGATGTTCAGTTTTCGCTTTAGCTAAGTGATCGGTATAACAGGAGGGATCAATTACTTCGAGTTTTTATAGGCACAATATAGAAAGTAGCTGAAATTTACGTGTATGCTTTGGTGACTGACGAAAAATGTGTAATAATATCGAAGTTTGCTTAACGTACGCTTATAAAATGAAAAAAAATATAATCGCGATACCATGGCCGAAAAACGGGCTAATGATGGCCGGTCTTCGGTGCAGACCGGCAACCGGCCCACTGTCTAAAAAACCGGGCAGGTGGCAACCCTAGCTACATTCGACTGTGTTGATTATCGCTAGCCTTGCGGACAACAGCCAGTTTTGGCGACCCCGCACAACAAGCTGACTGTTGACAAGTTATGACTGTTGGCGCAACATGCATATTTTGACAGATTTTGATTTTTATAAATTTTGTGTTTTACAGTTTTAGCAATTTCATCATTCTAAAGTTTAAGTTTACCTAAGCCCTACAAGCCAAGACCATAATTATAACTTTTGAACTGTAACTGTAAAACTTTTTCTCGAAGGTGGTGACCTACCTTAACAAAAATTTCTGACTCCGAAGGACAGAGCCCGTAGAATTTTATTTTCATTAATTTAGCGTTGAATTGAAATAGTTTCAGGGCTGCACAAAAATTTTAGCATGCTTCAGCCAAGTCAGACACAGAGTAACCGAAACAAAGCTTGCCACTTAAGCCAAGAAGGGATGGTGCAAACATCGACTCTGCTAGGTAGCATCTACACCGCCTTCATTGTCGGCCACGTGCATTCCAATGGCTGTCGTCGAACAAGATCAGATTGCACTGTCGCAGCCCGCGAAGATAATGTTATCTTCCTTTAGTGCTCGTTTCGTCCACCGCTTCGAGCGCCGTCGTTCGCCACTACCCAACGCCACACGCGTCGAAGCCTGTCGAACTTCGTCTCGACCTCAACAACAGGGGGTGTCGGTGGCGCATCGTCCTCCTGCTCCGGCGTCATGCTACCGGTGTCGCTAGCGATCTCCTCAGCAGTGTGAAAACTGCCACTCGAAGAGGCCACACATTCACTCGCTTCGCTGCTACGCGATGTCGATCTCGATTTTCTGCGGATCCTCTTGGCTTGCCGAGAAGGCTCACTGGGCATCAGCTCAGCGCGGGCTCTCTGTCTCTTGCTGGTCGCTGGGGGCTTCGTCGCCACGGCTTCTTCTCGATTCGGCGACGTCTCGGCCGGAGTTGTCTTCTTTCTGCCTCCTTTAGTCTTTTGCACGTCTTCCAGGTGACGGCCGACTCGTTGGGTGCGATCCTCTCCCTTCGTTCGCGTGTTCTCCCCGACCTCGTCTTCTTGTACGGTCTTGAGTTTCTTAGCCGTCTGACCAATTCTCGTAGACTTACAGGTCACGTTGCGTTTTTTGACGGTCGACTGACAGCCAGACGTGCTTGCGAACGCGTCGGCCTCGACTGCGGTCGCCCCCTCTTCGTCCACGCGCGTGACCTCGGCCCTCTTCGCGGCGAATCTCGCTGACCTCCGGCAAACACTCGATGGTTCGCCAGACATGTCGAAGCAGTCTGAGGCACGGTACTGGCCTGGAGAAGTAGGCCTAACGTCAAAACGCGTCCGTCTGTGTACGCTTCCTGTGTGTGACTATGTTACTTCCCCCGCCTTCTCCAGCTGGCTTTCGTCGAGACTGGTGGAGCGCAGACGTCACACAACACTAGGTGACGTTGTTCATCAGAAGATCACTCCAACCGCCTTTTGCATTGCGACTCTGGAATGGCTGCAACCACTGCTTCTTTCTTCTTGGCTCTGAGCAATGGCGCCAGCCCACTACAGGGCAGTGGTCTTGAAGCGGGCGCGACTTTAACTGCGAGCCTAGCCAATCCCTGTAGTCCGCAATTACGACACATGCTGATAATACGGAAAATGAGAAAGATGTGTAGCGCTTGCCTGATGATGATGATGATTTCCTTGATGCATGGCTCACACCCACTATGGGGGATTGGCCAAGGAACGATTAATTTTAGGTAGAAGTGACCACATATGATTTCTATGACTAATGAATTATAGAGTAGTTAGAAAAAATGCATAATGCTCATTTAAAATTCCGAATTAAAACCGCCCTGATTCAATTAAGAATTTTTGTACACCGGAACAGACATCCCGGTGACAGTGACCTAATGAGGAGGCTCCCAAGGATAGAATATTAGAAGTAATGAAATCCAATCTAATTCGATTAAACGCTGCTTTGAGAATGTTTTTCCTTAGTAAATTGAAACGGTTACATGATAAGAAATAATGTTCAACTGTTTCGTCCTGGTTACAAAACGAGCAAAGAGGGGGGGAGCCAGACCAGATCTATGCATATAAAAATTTAGTTTTGGAACGCGACATCGTAATTTAGTAAAAATAACTTCATCTTTTTTTGTTGAACAGAAATTCCTAGGCCAAGGGAACAAGAGGTGTCGATATTCGTTTAGATGAGTGATTAATGTTTTGCCGGAGTCTTGAATTATGGCACGCCTTCTAAATCTGTCACGAATTATGAGTGCTGTTATGGGAATAATTGAGTATATGGGACCACTGAGAGCGGCTTTCGCCAGAGAGTCCGCCATTTCATTCATTTGTATCCCTTTGTGTCCCGGTACCCAGATTAATCTAATTAAAGTTACGTGGGTGGGAACAAGAAAATGCCTTGCATCTATTCTTCGTCCTTTACCTTGTGAACAGGGAAAGAAAAAGAAAGACTTGGCGTTGTAGAAGGCTGTCACTCGCTCAAACCGGTACCTTCTGAACAGGGCTGGGCAAAGATACTTTTAAATTGTGTCTCGATACGATACGATATACTCAGGCAAGAAGTATTTGAGATGCAGATACATGATACTACAACACTGATTGTATCGGATACGATACATTCCAATTGTATCTTAAGATACTTCGATACATTGGCAAGCTTGTTAGTATATATATAATGTAGCACTAAATGCCTATGCACAAAAATGTTCGCTTCAAAATGTATTAAATGCGGCCAATTTTGTTTCATTTGAATGAATGTGTTTTAGTATCTCAAACGGTTTGTAGTTCTTCCTCCAGATATATTAGTTTCATTCCGAAACAACTTATTTGCGTTGCTTTAGCTGCTTAACATGACATATCTTTATAAACTTCGCTGACAGCGGTTCTTGCGTGTCGCTTTCGTAAGTGATGACAGTCGCTGCTCTGCTTGCCGACCAGCCAGCGAGTTGTTATCGAAGCACAATAACTTCAATAAGAGGTCTCCGCACGATAGTGCAGATACCGCTGTGGTGTTCTACCATGCCCGTAAACGTACTACGGTTTTCGCAATAATGTGTCACCGGAAAAGTGTACGTCGCCAAGAACATGTGCAGCGAAGAAATGTTTCCGACGTATTGTACAGTTGCCCAAAGCACCGCAGGACACCGCCGCTATTTACACTATTCCCACTTATAGCTCCGATTACCTGGTGATAATTATAGCAGTAAAAGAATTTACGGAAGCCTATAAAAGTAAAAACAAATATATCTCAGTAAAATTGAAAAGCGGTTCCGTATCAAACACGCCGAATAAGTATAGGAACACGATACAGGCGGCACGTCCAAGAGCTAATAATAATTGTTGCGTCTTATGTCCCAGAACCATGATATGATTATGAGAGACGCCTTTGTGGAGGGCTCCGGAAATTTCGACCACCTGGCGTTCTTTAACGTGAACCTAAATCTAGGCACACGGGCCTCAAGCACGTTCGCCTTCCATCGAAAATGCGGTCGCCGCGGCCGGGATTCGATCCCGCGACCTGTGTGTCAGCAGTCGAGTACCATAACCACTACAGCACCATGGCGGGAGGTTCATGTCACACGTTCTGACCAGTTGTTGGTCCCTTGAAGCTATGTACCAACTCGCCCAACGTAATGCTCCGCTAAAGCAGATTCTGCTCACTTACGCCGCGGCTGCAGCTGGTTGCTGTGGCAGTTGTTGGCGCCGGCCTCAGTTCCGATGAAAGGTCACGTGCTTTCGATACACGGCTTTTGTGGACGCCAGCTGGGTGCGCCCTTTCGCTAACATGTCCACGTAACGATTTCGCCTTTAAAAGGATCATTAGCCATAGCAAACGCAATACAGTATTTACCACCGCTACGTCAGGCGACGCGCTCAAGTAACTGCGCTTAATTTATTCTCTTATCAGGATGAAAAAAAACTAACTAGCTGCTTTCGGGACTGCTGTTATGCATACTGTAATATGTCATGGCGGAAAATGGTGGAAAGTTCTGAAATTGCAAAATGTTCGGTGTCATAAAAAAAAAAAACGTAATACGCGTTTTTTAGACGCTAACGTATATCGCAGATGGGGAACAGGATTAGCTTTGGAGTATTATAATAAATGTTATTACAGTGGAACACGAAATATATTCCAAGAAAGAAAGAAAACCATGATTGCAAATAATCGGTATTTACGGAACCTGCGATGAAGTCGAGCCCGCATATATCGAACTCGTAAAGAAAAGGGGAGGCGGCGGGGAGTTGTTCGAGGTATCAAGAAATTCGATGTAAAGCTTTTAAAGAATTAAGTTTTTATTTTTCCGTGGTTTGTAGTTGCAGGGGCGTGTTATACGGGAGACAATACGGTATCGATGTGTACAGCGCCTAAAGATCTCACGCAGCTTTGCGTACTGGTAGGCCGCCGGAAGCCTCTAGTGTGCCTTGGCCCTAGTGTGCGTCTTGTTTTTCAATATCGTAAACATCGAGTTTCTTGGGATGCTGTGCGTAGCGGCGACGTCGGGATTCTTTTCTCTGCATTATCGCCAGCCTTGCGGAGAGCAGCCAGTTATGGCGACACCGAACGACAAGCTGACGGGGTCGACGACGAAGAATCATGGGAAAACGCACGCGATGGCGAGCGGTAGCTTCTATTCGATCGCTGTTCACGGCGCCCTGCTAATCACACCGCTCGCTGTCCCAGATGCATGCGGGAAAGTCCTCATTCGTGAGGAAAAGCCAACTTCTCGGGGTGTTTCGCACTGCCCGATGTTCGATATATCAAGTGTACCGTGTTTTTTTTATTGCGATAGCAATTATATGGACACTCTCGACTGATTTTTGCTGTCGCCGTCATGCCCCGGATATGTATATGTATATATATATATATATATATATATATATATATATATATATATATATATATATATATATATATATATATATATATATATATATAAAGGCTCAAAGAAAAATAAAGCAGAAGAATAAAATCCCGAAGCATCCGACCGGGGATTCGAACCATCGAACCCTCGCTCCCCAGCCCGCTGCATTGGACAACTCAACCATGCCCCATGCATGCGCCGACGAAATAACGGCGAGCTATTTATATACACCATATACCGCTGGTGGTAAGCAAATCTCTGGAGACCTTGAGCGTGTTTTCTGTCACGCAACGCTCCTAATTTTCTTTCAATTTGAAAACTGCCCTTGAGACGCGCATGACAAAGTGGCCCTTTTCTGTACCCACTCGTGATGTGGAACAAGAAAAAAAAAGAACTTCGGGCACACCTTGCATCAGACGCCCCCCTATGGCAAGAAGCGCAGGGGGTCACTCCACGCGCGGCAGTTTATAAGAAAAAGAAATATGTAAGTGCATCTGAGTCTCCATTGTCGACCCTTGCAGCACATTGCTCAAGCACAAACACGTAACAACTGTGCAGGTGCTGCAAGTATCGAGCTTCTCCTCGTTCTTTGTGTGACATTTCAATTTCTTGCTATCGCATTCATTGCTTCGCCCTTGCGGCGAAACTGTGACTTTTTTTTCCAATGTAGCCATAAATATTCCTATGCATCGACGTTAAAACATTGTTGTGTTCCAAAATATTTCGATATAAGTGACAGTTCGATTTACCCGAGTTCAATTTAGTGGGATTCCACTGTATTTAACATTTTAAGAAGAAAATGTGATCTTGTCAATACCTGGAAAAAAGTTTTGGTTCCTCACTTTCAATGCCCCCCCCCCCCAAAAAAAATCCAGAAATAGTAACTGAAATGTAATTTGTGAATAGGGTGTTTGCAAAACATATGCAAGCTACGGTACTGTTTTACATAAGCTGGAGACTGATCGAATTCGTCTGCTCCAGACATACCTTAGGTGCTGCAGTTTCCAGAATCGAAATTTAGAAATTTTTGTGTTTGGTTCTCAATTACGGGTCTCTAAGTTTCTTTCTTCAATTCTGTGTATCATCAATGTTCGACAATATTTGCGGTACAAAAACTTCTTATTTCAAACAACACAGCCCATACAATTTTGTTCTCTTTGATTCAGCGTTAAATTCAGATAGCTTCAGGGGTGCAAAAATTTTTTTCAGCACGTTTCCAGCACTTCCCGCGGATATAAGCAGCCAAGTGTGAGACTCAGCATTGGTGAAAAACAAAGCTTCCGACTTAAGCAAAGAGGGGACGGTGCAAACTACGATGCTGCTACATCGCATCTACATCACCTTCATTACGTGCATTCCAATGGCAGTGGTCGAAAGAGAAGAGGTCACACTGGCGCTGCCCACGAAGTTTAATTGGTTTCTTCCTTTAGCACTAATTACGTCCAGCGCTTTTAGCGCCGTCGTTTGCTAGCCAACGCCACACGCGTCGAAGTCTGTCGAAATTCGTCTCGACCTGACCAACATGGGCGTCGGTAGCTACTCATCGTCGTGCTCCGCCGTCGCGCTACCGGTGTCGCTGGCGATATCCTCCGCAGTGTGATAACTGCCACTCGAAGAGGCCACACCTTCACTCGCTTCACTCCTAGGCGATGTCGATATCGATCTTCCACGGATCCTCTTGGCTTCCCGACAAGGTTCACTGGACGCCAGCTCAGCGCGATCTCTGCGCCTCTTGGTGGTCGCTGGGGGCTTCGTCGCCACGGCCTCTTCTCGCTTCGGCGACGTCTCGGCCAAAGTCTTCTTCTTTCTACCTCTTTGAGCCTTTTCCACGTCTTGGAGGTGACGGCTGACTCGCTGGGTGCGATCCTGTCCCTTCGTTCGCGCATTCTCGCGGACCTCGTCTTCTTGTACGGTCTTGAGTTTCTTTGCCTGCTGAGCAACTCTCGCAGACTTAGTGGTCACGTTGCGTTTCTTGACGGTCGATTGGCAGCCAGACGTGCTTGCGAAGGCGTCAGCATCGACTGCGGGCTCGCTTGGCGTCGCTCCGCCTTCGTCCGCGCGCGTGACCTCGGCCCTCTTCGCGGCGAGTCTCGCTGACCTCCGGCAAGCACTCGATGGTTCGCCAGACATGTCGAAGCAGTCTGAGGCACTGTACTGACCTGGAGAAGTAGGCCTAACGTCAAACCGCACTTGTCTGTGTGCGCTTTCCTTGTGCGACTATGTTACTGCTTCTGTCTTCTACAGCTATATAGCTTTCGTCGGGACAGGTGCCGCGCGGACGTCACACAAGGCTCGGTGGTGTTGTGCACCAGAAGATCACTCCACCCGTCTTTTGCATTGTGACTCTGGAATGGCTGCAACCACTGCTTCTTTCTTGGCTCTGAGCATTGGAGCTAGCCCACTACAGGGAATTGGTCGTGAAGCGGGCGCGGGTTTAGCTGCGATCCTAGCCAGTCTCTGTAGTCCGCAATTATGACACATGCTGGCTATAAGAAAAATGAGGAAGGTGTTCTGTGGCGCTTGCCTAGCCTCCGGTCTTCGTCCTCTGGCTTGTGAACAAGATAAAAATATGGCATGCCGCTGTAGAATTCTATTAACTCGCTGAAACCGGTACAATATTCTCAATAAAGTACGCATACATCACGGTCGGAAACCGTTGTAGTTAGGGATGTGAGGTTGTACGCGGGGAAATATGGTATCAATGCTAATAGCGCCTCAAAATTTTCATACGCAGCTGTGCATACTCGTTGGGGCGCCGGAAGCGTCTAGTCTGCTTGATCCTAACGTCGGCCTTGTTTTTCAATATCATACTAAGCGTGCTTCTTGGGATGCTGTACGCAGCGGCGACGTCAGGCATCTTTTCTCCACGTTCGACTGTGTTGATCATCGGCAGTTTTGCGGAGAACACCAGCACACATCGCGTTAAGCAAACGAGCGGAGGAGTGAACGGCGACCACGCACGACGTGCAGGCGACACGACGACGAGGAATCGCGGGGGAGAGCAATGGCAAGCGGTAGTTTCTACCCGCTCCGCGCGGCGACCTCCTAATCACTCCGCTCGCTCTCCCGAATGCCTGCGGGAAGGTCACTTTCCGTGAGAAAAAGCCAAACATTTATGAGGGAAAGCCAACTTTTTCGGGCGTGTCGCGCTGCGCGGTGTTCGATATATCAAGTGTTCCGTCTATTTTTGTTCAATGTAGCCGTATGTCTCCCTATGTATCGACGTCAAAGCATTGCCTTGTTCCAAAACAGTTCGATATAAAGGATTTTTTCCAGCTTGTCGGGTGCTGTAAACACCACCTTTACTCCCGCCCTTTCCGCCACTTTCTTCAAGTTGTGCCAACAGTGCAGCAGCACAAGGGTGCGGTACAGGGGCGTAGCCAAGGGGGGGGTTGGGGGGGGGTTCAAACTCCCCCGAAATTTTTCAATTTTGCTTGCGTATATAGGCACACACACATACAAACGCACGCACGAACATACATAAAGTATGGTTGAACCCCCCCCCTCCCCCCGAAAAAAATTTCTGGCTACGCCCCTGGTGCGGTACAAAGAATGTCTCCGCTATTCCTTACGTACGTTCAGTTTCGCACAACTTGAAGAAAGTGGCGGAAAGGGCGGGAGTAAAGGGGGTGTTTACCGCACCGACAAGCTGGCAAAAATGTGTCGAGCGGTTAACGAAGAAAGTAAGACACCTGTGTGCACTAAGAAACATCGCGACAGGTTTGTACAGTGCACCGATAATGTGGTTTACGCAATCCCTTTGTCTTGCGGTGCGTCATACATAGGCCAAACAGGAAGATGTCTAAATGATAGATTAAACGAGCCCAAGTACAACACAACGAAAGTGGTATCGGGGCATCTAGGTATCCATTGCAGAGATTGCGGTTGCGCACCTCGATTTTAAAGCACTGGCGTCATGTACAAGTCAGCTGACAGATTAACAAGAGAGGGTGTTGAAGCCCTAGAGATTAAAAAGCTCGGGGAATCTTGTGTCAGCATGCCTTCTGTTTTGCTTTCAGAAAAGGATGTCAGATTTCTTGCAGGAGCCGTTTTGCATGCGCAGGAGTGACCACGTGATGCACTGTCATATCTTTTGTAACCTTCTTTCTTGTGTTTATTCATGTGAAGGCAGTATTTATTCTGTGCAGATACTGAATAAACTTTCAGTTGTTAGTGCGCCTTGTGTTACGTGTCCTTCTCCTCGTCTGGTCTGTTGTTTTCGCCGGCTCTGTTCTACTGCGACGTCGATGCACCTCGTAACGCTTGGCTGAGAGCCAAGAAAAGCAGCATAGACAACTACTCGCTCACTGCTTCCCATGAAACCGATTCCCACCAGGCGTGGGATCTGCCCAATTTTAGTGGACCAGGTGTGAGTTGTTGCATTTACCCAATATCTGTGGCACATATCCGTTTACCATGGTCACAAGTGTTACCAGAGTCCTTCAATACTTGAAGGCCTCTTGTGTTACCAAGGATACCGGGACTGAAAAGCTCGACCAAGAACGGCTTCGCTGTTTATATGATTTGTGAATAGGGTGTTCGCAAAGCTTATGCAAGCTGCGGTACTGTTTTATATACGCTGTAGACTGACTGATGTATCAAATTTGTCCGCTCCAGACATACCTTAGGTGCTGCAGTTTCCCGAATCAAAATTTCAAAGTTTCTCTGTTTCATGCTAAGCTACGGGTCTATAGGATTCTTTCTTCAATCCTGTAAATAATCAATTTTCGGCAATATTTGCGGAACAAAAATTTCTGGCTCCAAACGACAGAGGCCGCAGAATTTTATTTTCTTTAATTCAGCGCTAAATTCAGATACTTTCAGGGCTGCACAAAAATTTGAGCACGTTTCAAGCACTTTCCGCGAATTGAAGCAGCCCACTTAGCCCGGCATGGACAGTGCAAACGACGATTCTCCTACATCCCATCTACACCGCCTTCATTGTCTGGGGCGCGCATTCCAGTGGCAGTGGTCGCGAACAAGAACAGATTGCACTGTCGAGGCCCGCGAAATTAATGTTATCTTCCGTTAGCACTCGTTTCGTCCATCGCTTAGAGCGCCGTCGTTTGCCACCAGCCAACGCCAAACGCGTCGAAGTCTGTCGAACTCCGTCTCGACCTCAACAGGGAGCGTCGTTAGCGTATCATCTTCCTGCTCTGGCCTCGTGCTACTGGTGTCGCTGGCGATCTCCTCCGCAATGTGAAAACTGCCACTAGGAGAGGCCACACCTGCACTTGCTTCGCTGCTATGCGATGTCGATCTCGATCTTTTACGGATGCTCTTGCCTTGCCGAGAAGGTTCACTGGACATAAACTGAGCGCGGGCTGTCTGTCTCTTGGTGGTCGCTGGGGGCTTCGTCGCCACGGCTTCTTCTCGCCTCGGCGACGTCTCGGCTGGAGTCGTCTTCTTTCTGCCTCCTTTAGTCTTTTCCCCGTCTTCCAGGTGACGGCTGTCTCGTTGGGTTCGCTCCTGTCCCTTCCTTCGCGTGTTCTCCCCGACCTCGTCTTCTTGTACGGTCTTCAGTTTCTTTGCCGACTGAGCAACATTCGTAGACTTACAGGTCACGTTGCGTTTCTTGACGGTCGACTGGCAGCCAGACGCACTTGCGAACACGTCACCGTCGACTGCGGGCCCGCTTGGGGTCGCCCCGTCTTCGTCCACGCGCGTGACCTCGGCCCTCTTCGAGGCGAGTCTCGCTGACCTCCGACAAGCACTCGATGGCTCGCCAGACATGTCGAAGCAGTCCGAAGCACGGTATTGATCTGAAGAAGTAGGCCTAACGTGAAACCGCGCGTGCCTGTGTGCGCTTCCCTTGTGCGGCTACGTTACTGCCCCTGTCTTCTCCTGCTGGCTTTCGTCCAGACCGGTAGAGCGTCACACAACACTCGGAGGTGCTGGCCATCAGAAGATCACTGCATCCGTCTTTTGCATTGTGACTCTGAAATGGCTGTAACCACTGCTTCTTTCTTCTTGGCTCTGAGCAATGGCGCCAGCCCACTACAGAGTATTGGTCGTGAAGCGGGCGCGGCTTTAGCTGCGAGCCTAGCCAATGTAGTCCGCAGTTATGACACATGCTGGCTTGTCTTGTCTGGTCTTGTCGCCTAGATCTTGGCTCATACCCACAAGGGGGATTGGCCACACTGTACTTTATAATGTAAATGGTTTACACAACGCTTGCTAAAAAATAAAAAAAGAGAGAAATTAGATAAGAACTATAATAACATTCCTTAAAAAAAAGTGAAAGGGGCAGAAGCTTTCGATAAACCATAATATAAAAAAAAATTAGCAAAAATAAAGAAGGGGGTCAAAGAATTGGATGTAACTGGCGGTACCACTAGCAGCGTATCCTTCCGGTTGCCTGAATGAATTTATGCAGCGTTGACAGAATAACACTGCGGCCCGCACCCAACTGACTGGCTCCAAACGATAAAAGGGTGGGTGTATCAACTGCCAATCCGAGCATGCCAATCGGTCTCTCAAGAATTATTATAAGAAAAATGAGCAAGATGTGTAGCGCGTAGCGCTTGCCTAGCCTCGGGTCTTCGTCATTTAGCTTGTAAACAGGAAAAAAAAATGGTGAAGCTTGCACTAAGCCACGCAAGGCCGGAAACAGCGAGACTGCACGATTCTGAAGACTAATCTTTGGTTTTTTCTAGGTTGCTTCTAGGTCGTAGCTAGGTTTTAGCTACGTGATGCTAGGTCGTTTCTACGTTGATTCTAAGCGCAGAGAGGTTTCAGTTGAACCAGAGACAGTAACACAGACTACACGGATGTCCAAACTACAAAGACTGAACCTGGTGCTGAAACCAAGCGTTCGCACCTCTGATAGATCTAAGGGCACGTCGTAGTTGGCGTAGGCCTTCCATCTCGTCGGGATCATCTGACAGCTGTCGTTTCCTTTTCCGTTGCCTAGTATTCTCTCGTATTACGTACTCGGGGTGTTCGGCTGGCCGCCGTCGCTTCGCAGCCATTTGTTGGGCTGACTGTTGCCGTATTAATTTTCAATGTACCAGTGGTGGGTAGCGGGATTTAGCCAATTTCCGTGGCATATATACCCGTTTATGGTGGTGGTGGTTTTCTGGTGGGCCACACAGTAGCGCATACCAACACAGTGGCGCATACCCGTTGCAAATAAACGGTGTTTCCGGAACCTGTAATGAAGACGTGGTGTGGCGCGAGCCAATGGGGCCCTGAACTAAGGGCTCCACCCAACGAGGATAATCCTTGAGGCCTCCACAAATAAAAGTTTTCTCTCTCTCTCTCTCTCGAACCCGCACATATTGGACTCGTGCAAAAGAAAAAGGGGGGGGGGGAGTATTAATTTCCTGTGTCTGTGTTTCTCCAAAAAATACTTGCGTTTTGGTCAATGAACGACCCATTTTTTATCAAGAATTCTGAGGAGGTGATGCATTATGTGTCGGGTCTTGAGGAAGGGAGCTACCAGGGCTTCAGTGTTGACGTTCAAGACCTTCATTGTTCTTTGCCGCAAGACGCACGTCTAGAGTGCGTAAAAGTGTGCGTTGAACAGGACAATGATGTTGTTTTTCGTAATAGCAGTAGAATTTCCCTAGAAACATCTATTGAAGTACTTCGCATGTACCTGGACAGTATGGTTGTGCAGTTTAAAGATTAACTGTTCCGTCAAAAAAACAAGGTCTGCATAGGGTCAAAGGTAGCCCCAGTACTAAGCACAATTTTTTTGAGTAACATAGACAAACTTTGAATTCCGATTTGGATGGCAAAGCTATAAAATTATTGAGGTATATTGACGACTATTTAATTTTGGGCCTAAACACGGAATGGGATACCTTCACTTCAGGTGTGTCGGAAACATTCAGAAAAAACGCCAGGCCTGCGCTGAAACCGCAGCACAGTCACAGCGAAAGCTGGAAGAGCGGCGTTTCTAAAGCACCGTTGTAAGCTCTCTTGGGGCTGCTAATACAAGTACACTAGCAAGGTACCCACTACGCCATAAATCACAATTTTTGTGAAGTTGGGAAGCACCTACTAAGCCATTATCCGTCATTCTGCGGAGAAGGCACCAGCTACACGTCTGTAAGAATTATGTGCACTTTGTTGACGCGACGACTGATGACGATGAAGAATTATGGCTCAACCCTTTGTAATGGGTTGGAAGCTTTAAACGGCCCACCAGTTATGTAATTTGCATTAGGTGACGCCCGGTCGCTATGTCCCTCTCCCGCCATGCTGTATAACATACGTTGACGTGGGAGAGAGAGGGGGGACGGGGGGGGGGGCGAAGAACTTTACTGAGACTCCGAGGAAATGGATCATGCGCTTATAGGCTTCCTTGGCAACTAATACAAGTGCACTTGCGAGGAACCCACTATGCTATAAATCATCGTAATTTTTTAGAAGTAGGAAAGCAGGCATAATGCCCATGTCCAGCAATCTGGGACATAGAGTGCTGCGGCAAAGTCGACCCTAAGGGGAAGCGCTCGGCGTAACGCTATGGAGAGCGTTCTTTAAAAATTGATTACTGAAGAATGCCTTAATTTTCGCAAATTGCACTTAAGGGACTTAACGCTGACAACGTTCTTATGCTGTACATCGCGATTAGTTTGAATTCGCCGGCTGGATGTTTTTCCCGAGACACTTTCGTGGATCCGCTGAAAATGCATGGGGTGATTTTTCAAAAGTTAATTGTAGCGCAACGATCATCTATTCGCTAATTGCACTCTAGTGGCATGTACAGTACGACAACCCTTCCATGTGCTTGCAGTTTGGTATGATTGCGCTGGCTGGATTTTTTTCCCGAAGAGTTTTTCTAAATTCTACTGCGGGAAAGCAGCCCTACAGGGGTAAAAAAATGCCTGTCGCTAAATTGATGAGAAAGTGCATGTTGATCACGTTAAAACTCAGAAAAATCTGCAGATGCGATGCACATTATCACGCTGACGTATAGGAAATTGGTAATAGTAATAAATTATAATAAAGAATCTAACAATTTATTTGAAATTTATGGGCGCAAGCTCATAGTGTAGAAGCACATGTATTGTATAGATGGTATTTCAAGGTATATAGTTACGATCAGATGATAGATCATAATTTCATATAATGGATTTCTACTGCTCATTTTTATCCTTGATTAGTAATCAAGATTAATTACTATCTATTAATTATATGCAACCTATACTCGCGGACAACTTTTCTTGGCAATGAAGGAAAGGCTACGGGGGCGGGGCTACTGCACATGTACTGCTCCGCGAAGTAGTCCGGTTCGGCGCACGTTTCGAATTTAGTTTTGGTTTGTGAACCTTCCGTATCTCCTGTGACGGCCATTTGATTATTCGAGCGGCCGTCACAGACTTAGACGGCCATTTGTTAGTAAAATTCGTCACAAGCTCCCTCGGCGAATCGTCGGAAAAGCTGGAGGGTGACGAGATCTCACCCGAAGACGCAGACCCCATTTTGACTGTGAGGTGCACGTAAAAGGTGCGACGTATTCACAGGTGCAAAAACGCGAAATGACACTGCATAAAGCAAAACAAATATAAATATCTTCTTGGTGCGTGCTGACCCTCTTTTCAAACAGCACCCCGTAGAAAATAAAGTAACGTTGTTTTGTTTTTATTCTCCCGCAGAAAACACGGACGTAATTGTGGGACTATAATCTTCAGCGGTAGCACACGCGTAGTTCGGCTCTCTAGCCTTCCCTTCATTGCCAAGAAAAGTTGTCCACGAGTATAGTGTTCAGTGCTGTCAAACGAAAAGTATCCGAAATGGCGTTGTAGCGTTTTAATAATAGCACTGACATCTATATTTATTTAGTAATCATGGTCATCCTCATAATGGTATCTATCTATCTATCTATCTATCTATCTATCTATCTATCTATCTATCTATCTATCTATCTATCTATCTATCTATCTATCTATCTATCTATCTATCTATCTATCTATCTATCTATCTATCTATCTATCTATCTATCTATCTATCTATCTATCTATCTATCTATCTATCTATCTATCTATCTATCTATCTATCTATCTATCTATCTATCTATCTATCTATCTATCTATCTATCTATCTATCTATCTATCTATCTATCTATCAAGCCGCCTACGACTTTGTGCTCTCTTGACCGTTTCGTTAACGGGATGTGCACCAAAATTGGTGTGGCATCACGTGACTGCATGACGAACATAAATGACAGGTCATAAGGTCAAAATCTTGACATGCATATCATGAACGGTATCATTTACATGCCACGGTCTTGTCCTCTTCCTGCCGTTTCGTTAATTAAATGTATACCAAGATTGGTAAGGCGTGACAAGAGTGTATCATGAACATAATTGACTGGTCGTAACGCGCAAGTCATGATATCCATATCATGTACTACATCATGATTTACAAGACACGGCGTTGGGGCGCTCGCGGCCGTGTCATTAAATGAATATGTGCCAAAATTCGTATGGCGCGACATTTCTGCATGATGAACATAAATGACAGGTGGTAATATCAAAATCATAAAATGCATGTCATGTACGGCATGACTAACATTCCACGCTCAGGGTGCGCTCGCAGCCGTTTCGCTAGTTTGATAGATACCAAAACTTGTATGGTGCGACGTGACTATATGCCGAACATAAATTAGAAGTAATAACATTAAAATCATGACATGTATGCCATGTACGGCATGATTTACATGCCACGCTCATGGTGCGTTCGCGGCCGTTTCATTCATTGGATATATACCAATATTGATATGGCATGACATGATTGTATAAAGAACATAAACGACAGGTCCTAACATGAAAATTGGGACATGCATATCATGTACGACATGACTTTCATGCCGCGCTTATGATGCACCTGACGAATACACCGCCCATAGAAACATCAGCCAACTGGTATGAGGCCCTTTCTAAGGCGAAAGCCTTAGGTGTCTCATCAAACGCGAAAATTGACTGCCGGCGTCTTCGAGATTTGGCGACATGTGACGATACTTCGCGAGACCGGCGGCGGCGTCGAAGGATGCAAAAAAAGTAATTGAGGGTCTAGAGTCACGTGATGCTCACGTGAATATGCGCGTGCCTGTGTACGTGCGTGTACGTGCAGTCAGCGTACCAAAAGTCACATTTCCTCAGTGTAACATGACATCATTAATGACGTCATTCTGTGACGTCATGAAGACGTCACAGATCGCCAGATTTTGAGACATCGTAGTGGCGACCAAGGTCAATCTAAATAGGTCGCGAAAGTCGGAACGAAAAGTGGTCGGAAACCTATTGCGACAAACATCAACACCCGCGTGACGATTATAGCGCTACTAGGTGAGGGGGGGACAAATAATGAAAACAAACAATTAAGCGTTTATTTTCATTACTTTTAATTTTATTTGTCACGAATTAAATTAGCAGATTATTTTAATCAAAGTTTAGTCTTGGGTATGTGGTTGAGTGGCCAATTTGTTTCGTTTATTTTCAGAAACAGCGGGCACATGCAGGCAGTCTGGTTACATGGGCCAACGGTTTTGCGCATTTTCAGATGCAAATGTCGTCGCTCGTTTTTGCGCAGTAGGTTTGTGCCTGTCGTCCGTAGGTGATTTCCTCGCATAAGCGTTGTTTTCTAGTCGTGGTACTTGGCAGAAGGTAATAAAGCCCATCGCAGCCATCGGGAACCGTTTCAGTGACTGTGTTTTGCCAGCGCACGGCCGGCGTGCTGTCGCCCTTCGGGACGATGAGTCCGCCACGCTACGCGAAGAAACGCTGCGCTGTCTACGGATGCAAGAGCAACACGTGTGCAAGGTTTGTGTGCAAGTTGAATTGTTATGCTACTTCTGATTTCTGTGTTATATATTTTGGGGTAATATCCTGTTCAACTGCAATATTTCGCCAATAAAATACACCTTATTTATCAAATCTGTCTTTTTCGTCTTCCCGTTATCTTGCAGGCTTCCATTATGGAGCCGTCATAGTGATAAGAAAAAGAACGTGCAGCTACAAAAAAAAAAGTAAGAAGCGGCGCCCTGTCAAAAAAATCCATGAATTCGCGCCCATCGCGTTAAAACGTGACGTCATTTCCGCTTCCGGTTGTGACGTCATCTTTTTTTTTAATTCTGTTTGTCCCCTCCTCACATAGATGGCGACTGTTGCAACAACTAGCCACCGGCTTGACACGTGGGCTTCTACGGAAGTTACGCTACCAGTTTACATATACCTTGGTGGCGACATCGAAGGACATCGTTGCTTGGTCAAGGCGGGCCAATCACGGAGGCTGTGCAAAACCTTGTGAGGAGCAGAAAGCTTGCAATGCCTCCGATCCTGGAGGCATGTTCAAAACCACCTTTAAGGGAAGCTGTAGAGCTTTTAGAATTCGGTAAAACATTGTTGTTAAGAAGGACCAACATTATTGTCGACGATGGCGTAATTTTTTCCGCTGTTTTGGCAGCAGGAGCTTTAAAATACGCAAAAGAAAACTTCGTCTTGCTCCGCCCACGCGAACGCGCCGAAACTAACCGGAACTACGTCATCGTCGGTAGCTTTGGCGGAGCCGCGCAGCACAGTCGTATCTTCAACCGTGGCCTCCGTGACTAGTTCCGGCTGGGCGCGTTTGTGGAACTGATCGCAAGGCCATGCTTTCTTTAACTGTGCTGATGTTTCCAATGACACGGCACGCCGAAGATGACGTCACGGCGTTCACTCAGCATCTCAAGAAGCCCTGCGGCTGCAGCCGCGGTTTTTGCCAAGAAATGCTATTTGCGTTCATCTGTGAATTATTACATTGATTTTCGAATGCAGCAGGATCAAACTATGATTACACACTCCAAAGACATTTTTTTAAATGCTTCAGCCTCCCTTTAAGTTCGGAAAGCTTTTGAATATGGCGGGGGAGGGGAGGATCAGCACGTCGACCGAGAATAAAAAGAACAGGAAAATGGATTTCGCCTTCGAGTCGTCTTAGGCGATTGCATAAGGAACCCTTGAGTTTTTCCTGTTCAGACAACCTCTATAGCGCACCTATTCGGTGCCTTTGACAACGCTGTCCCTCATCTTCACAAATTCAGTCATGCGATACTACCAATAAGCACTTCACAAAATTCAGACGGCAGTACTAACATTTATTAGTCCAAAGTCGCCGACATGGGTCACTGGGGGGCAAAAAGATACGCCCCGTTGAACACAACCACACATTTATGCTTCGTCGTTAACGCGGGAGTGTCACACACTAAGCTTCGCCGAAATTAAGCTTGGGAATGTTCTATTGCAAGCATAAGTGCAAGCATGTGAACTTTTTCAGATTACGGACGCTCTTGCTTCACGATGAGGTATTCCAGTTACCACGGCGGATGTTTATTCCGCCCCTCCGATCTTGCTTCTGCTCCCTAGGCTGTCTTCTGGCGCTGCTGTTGCACGTGAAATGTTTCAATGGAGTGCATTTTACTTCGTGGGATACGAGTCAAGCAATTTATTCTCATGGTATCAGGAATTTAACGCAACAGCGTTAAAGAGTTCGTTTCGCAGAAATTCCGGTGTCGGCGTCGGTGACGGCGTCGCTGGTTGTGAGCGAAAAATGATGCATCTTGTCCGTGACCGAAAAATCGAGAAAGACCCAAATAAAATAAATAATAAAAATCTTTGGTTTCGAGTGAGAATCGAACCGAGGCCGTCTGATACAAACAGGTAATCTACCGCAGAGCCACGCTATTTCTTGAAACGTCTTTGACAAAAAAAGAACACTACATAAATAATCGAGAAAGATGCAAATAAAATAAATAATTAAAATCTTCGGGTTCAAGTGAGAACCGAACCCAAGCCGTCAGCGTGGGAAGCACGTGTTCTACCACGTGTTCTACTGCTTCGAAAAAAAAAGAACACTATATGAATGTCATGTAGTGGAGGGAGTCTCCTTAACGCATGCAATATTGCGTGGCAGACACGTAGAATCGCACCAGGCGTCAAAACATGTGAATTACACGATGAGTGCGTGTTTTAAAGGCCCACTTGTTACAAAGCGCTGAGACATATTTAAGCATCATCATCAGCAAAAGCATCAACACACTGAACAGCTGCGTAAGTTCGCGTGTTCCCGGTACGGTAGGAAGAACTTTATTTAAAGATCCGGAGAAGTGCCACCCCTTAGGTGTTCCCGGTAAAGCTAAAGAAACAATCCCGGTAAAGCTAAAGAAAAAGATGGCTGATCCCTCTGTCATAGGAATCGGTATAACACGAAAGTAAACCTGTCGTCCCAGTAGCAGTTGATTGTTTATAGTGCATTGGTATGTCAGAGCTTGTTTGGGAGACATAGCACCGCTTGATGTGGACGCACTCACGTTGACACCTAGTGGCACATCACCGTACCTACGACTAACGCCCATGATCATGATTTAACCCTTGCTGCAGCTGAAGTTCTTAACATATATGTGGACACCGCATATGGTGAAACCCGTGCATATATGGCATCAACGGGCACATAATAAACACTGAAACTTGATATGCACTCCTTCAAAACGTCGTTAAACGAGAAGAGAAACGCTACGCGCATCGTGTCTTCTAGCGTGGCCGTTAATTCGCACAGGGCGAGCAGGGAAAGCGTTGCGACAGCCAGGCGAGCGTCGGAGAGCTGTTTGTCGATATGGATGGATGCTATGAGCGAGGCACGGGCTAAAGCCACCCCGCGGTGTTTAAAACGTTGAAGACATTACATTTCCAGTGTAAACGCACCATTCCAGTTTACATTGGAAAAAAACGGCGCGTTTTTTTTTTAACCTGGTGGCACACATCTCACCGACCCGTTATATAGAGGACGCCCATAGCATCCATCCAAGAGCACTGAGAGAGGAAAGTGTGAAAGTTAAAGGCGCGTTCATGTAGCCTCCGTTATTTTTTTGGCGGTAGCTCAGCGGGCTAAACTCCTGCCAGCCATCGTCGCGGACCGAGAGGTCATGGGTTCGACTCCTGCCATAAAAACTTCTTGACAGTTTTTTTTTGCCATTTCATGGCCTTCATTTTGCCGACGTATTTCAGTGACGGAAATACGTCATGAAAGTCTCAGTGGACCCCGGCATAAAGCACTTTCGTGTTAGAAAATAAACAGGAATCCGGTGGTTGTGTTGCTGTTCTTGCACACAATAACGCACAGATTAAAAATAATGGCTTCCCGGTGCGATGCGCCAATGATATTCTCGGCACCCAAAAAATCGATAGGTTTGTGTCTAAAATTAACATGTAGAGCACTGGTGAAGACGCCCGAGATGCAACTTGTAACGTCAAACGTGTCAAGTGATTTGTTGAGTGCAAGGAAAAAGTATACAGTTTATAGGATTCCTCTGTCCAGCGGCTCATTATACATTAGACAGACGGGCAGGTGCCTCAACGAAAGGCTACAGGAACAAAAGAATATGTGTAATAGAGTTGCAATCGAGGGGAATCACGCTCAGCACTGATCTGCCTGTAAGCGTAACCCGAATTTTAGTGCCAAAACTATGTTGACACAGCAGGAACCGAATTAAAAAAAAGACAATTGTAGAAGCGTACGCTATGCCGTCGGGGCAGTGTGGCGCATGCGTGAGCTCTCCGTCCGTTGGACTTAAAGACAAGCAAGTTGCATTTCTAGTGAAACAGATTTTGGTCGCCGTACATCTTTCATCTTGGATTCTGACTTGGCATTTTGGTAACGTAAATTTCCAAGAAAAATACAAGGGTTTTTACAATTGTTAGCAATCACGTTTGCCCATGCGCGGTTTGCCAACAGTGCCCTATCCTTTTATGTTTTTACCCACCCCTTCTTGTCTACTTTTAAATCAGTTGCTGGATGCGCTTCGTCTCATCGTTCGTGTCTGCCTTCTTTGTGAACTTTGAATCGCTGACTTTTTCATCCATTATGTTCTAACTAATCCCTACAGAAGATCTTCTGAGAGGGTAAGGCATTGCGTAGCCATCTATAGTATGATATAGCAAGTGGGCCGGAAAGGGATGTGATTGTGAGGAGGAGTGATATGTGGGGGTGAGGAGGGGAGAAAGGATGAGGGGAGAGGGTAATCATAGCATAGCAATGTATGGAAAAGTATAGCAAGGGGTGAGAAAGAAAAGTGAGGACGAGGAGGAGTGATTTGAGGGTAAGGAGGATGGCAGAGTGTAAAGCATAGAATATACTTGTATATTATAGTAAAGCAAGGTGCGGGAAAGGCAAGAGAAGGTGAAGAGGAGGAAAAGGAGGAGGGTAATGCAACCAGCGCCGCTGTTTCCTCAGTCTTCGCACCATAGTACGGAGCTGCCCCAATGTTAACGCGACAGCGTTAAAGAGCTCGTTTCACAGAAATTCCGGTGTCGGTGTCGGCTTTGGCGGCGGCGTCGTTGTCCGTGAGCTAAAATTCGAGACAGATGCAAATAAGTAAATAATAAAGAATCTTCGGCCCGTCTGAGCATCGAACCCAGGCCTTGTGCATGACAAGCTGCTGTTCAACCACGAAGCCACACCAGTGCTTGAAACTGCTTCGTAAAATAACGCTATAAGAATGTCATGTATTGGGAGGGGTCGCCTTAAAACATGTAGGGTAAGGCGGTGCAAAATGCGACAGAAATGTGAAAATAGTGAATATTATTTTTTATTTCACTTGTTACGCACCATAAAACATCAACGCCCGAACTTTCTTTTGGGTACGAGGTATGTGCTACATAAATATGGCGATGTTGGGACTGTTGAAGTTTGAAGTTTATTCTAACATCACGAAAATACACGTGACATGGTTCATAAGTATTACAGAAGGAGGTCCCAAAGTAAACACTGTCAGAAGGACCTCCTAGCGATATTGAATTGATAGCATAATGAAAGCATATTAGAAACACGAAAAAAAACAAGAACACAAAAAAAGAAAACAAAAGGTTATTTAAAAAGAAAAAAGTTTATTTTAAAACGAAACAAAAATGCACCAGATGTCTCACTTTACCCCAATCTGCGGAGCAAAGCCCCTACCAGCAAAATTTGCTTGGCCCAAGCATGGTAAATCATCAGTGGCCAAGCTGTCCATGAATGGAAAGTTATTGGAGTCCAAGCAAAATATGAGCTTGGCAGTTGTAACAAGCCTACCATTGGCCAAGCAAAGGAAGGCCGTGCTTGGCAAATCATTGGAAACACCTCTTGCCATGGTTGGCACTGTAGTGGAACACCATGCAATAACCAAGCATGTTCTAGATATGGAGGCCAAGCATTTTGGCCAATGTAATTTCTGGCACATTTTTTGTAGTTTTTTGTCTTGGATAAAATTTGATGCCCGGCTACTTTTTTCTACATTTTTGTCTGTACCCCCCCCACCCCCCAAACAAGTCACAAGGCAAATATTTCTGGTGCTTCAGGTTTATTTTACACTGAATATATACAAGGCAATACGCCATTTTTATATTCCTTCCTGAACTCTTGTGATTATAAAGTGTTGCTTGGGCTTCTGTTGGAGTATTTCATCAAGGTGGCACGCCGTCTTTGCATAAGTGCACCTTCTTGATCCACAGCGAACATGAGCCACCTTTTTGTTATGTCCGAAACAGCTGCGTCAGTTGTGTTGAACAGGGTACGTCTGGCACCTGTGAAATACAAGGAGACAAAAAATCATGAGCTTCTCTTTAAAAAGTCATTTCTCAGGCTTTCAACAATTTTCAACACATAGCGGGAACATTTGTTGGAAGGCTAATCGGTTATGCATGATTATGAAGATCAGAACACATGCACGGACAGGAAGAGTTGATTGGACAGCATAATACATATATTTTTTTTCACTTTCAACTACAAGTTTATTAATGGAGTAGCTTGCGTAGTTTTGTGAGAACCCCATCAATATGAAACAAAAGATGAAGAAATACAACAAAAAATGTCCCACTTAATCTTCTATTCTGGCACCCTCTTCCAGAACAACATATATTCTTTCAAATTATAAAAGATCATACTTTTTTTGCTGATAGCACTATGGAAGGAGCATTGGCGCACGAGCACTCTATTATGTCCTTGTTTTCTTCCTGTACGTATGTCCTTTGAGATTTATGAACGTTGCTGGGATAGTCGATGTACCATAATGTTGTAGTTGCCGGGGGGCTTCTGTTGAGTCCTGCTGCTTAGCAGTGCTGCTGACTGTTAAAGAAATTGGTTATGTGCTCTGGTTCTCGGCTCCTAAAAATAGGAACTCCAATAAAACAGAAAATAAGATGATCGAACACTGCACTGGAGAAGCATCTTGGTAGTAGTGAAACTGTTTGTTTCAATGCTGATTCTTGCTCCTGATGGCACAAATTGGCAGTATTCATGAAGGCAGCATATATAAACTCTGAAAAATTTTTATCAGTTGGACAAGTTTCCAAACAACCATCAGTAATGCAGTATGTGCAAATATACTGGTCGTGGTGAAGCATCTTCTAAACAACTACGACCGAAATATCACAACATGAAGAAGTCTACATAATACTGAACCTCATAATGAGGATGTTGTCCTGCAGAGCAGGAGAGAAAACTAGAATTTGTTTTTTACTGACACTTACCAAGGAGAAACAGCAGCACATTTGCCAGGCCTTTAAATCCTAATTTCTTCTCAGAAACCCAGCTGTACTTCTGTACGACCATTTTAGATACAATGTGCTGGAGCTCTCTGTGCATGGCATCTTTAGCACTGCTGCCATCTTCTAGGGAGAAATAGCCGATCTGTAATAAAAAAAAGCAATAAATAAATTATTAAGTTTATCAAAGAAATGTTACACATGTTTAAAAGCTTGGAAAGAAGTCTTTATTATATTCAGAGGTTGTGGTGCCAACAGAAAGATAACCTTGCAGTGATAAAACAGCATTATTTCATCACTTGAAATATTCATTATACATTCTACGCAGTACTTGTGCGGACTGACAAAATCTATGCCTTCATGGTGGAAAATTGCGATTAAAAGTAATAAAACCCAGTAAGAATTCAGCATGGCAATGTGGCAACGCGAGGCGCTCCTCCAGAAGCGAACGAGAAATAGCCGCGCACGCCGACCACACGCCACTCGCTGCTACGTGTTAAAGGGCATAGTATACGAAGCTCGACGCTGCTTGATACAAAGTACGGTCATACTGCATACTAAGTGGAACCTTGCATTTACCGAGATGTAGCAGCTACAGACTGCGTCAGCGGCTCGGCAACTGTCTTTCGGACCATGCAGGGGGCAACACCTCAGGTGGCAGTCCGTTCAGTTTTTATGTCATATCGCGAATAGTTTTCACAGAAAACCGTGGATCGCTCATGAAAAATTAAGGCGAATTGAAGCGATGCTCGAACACAGTACAGAAGAACGTTTGACATATGCCCGGTTTTCGCTGGTAACATGGGAAAACTACGGCATGTGCGATCACACACATTGAAAAGAGCTAGGACTACACATGCACTACGTACGCAGCATCCGCGATTTTCGCCTCACTGAACCTCGTCATCGAATCCCATATTGCATAGAGGGAACAGGGGCAAATAGAGAGACTGCTGAAATTTACTCACCTTCTATTTCAACTTGAATTAGAAGCTCGTCGCCCCCCTGCACAGCACACCTCCACCTTCAACCAACGCCATGCGAACAAGGAACAAGGCGCCGCCGCCGGCCGCGCCGCGCAGTCATACACGCGTGGTTGGAGAGTGTATTCGGTACATGCGAATACACGCTTAAAGCCACATTAACTGCAATATTTTTGATAACTTGTGCACTATTACACAAGCGCATAACGGCCGCTGCAGTTTGTAAATTCGTGAAAATTGCCTGTTTGGATGCATTGGTGAACTATTTTTTTTAGCGCACTAAGGTTGTGCACAGGCCGAACCGTGCCGCGCGCGGGAAAAGGTGCGAAATTCAAACGTCGCACTGCGCGCGAGCGCATGTACAGGTCTGGTCCTCTGGATAAAAAGAAATGAAAAATGAAGTATTCCGTAGAGAAATCAGAGCGAACTGAATTAATGACCGGAAAAAATATTAGCACGTGGCTATTCGGCAGCTGTTTGTAAGACTTCACGACAAACTGTGCTAGAGAAACGGACACAACCGCTCTTCCGTCTCATTTTTTTAACCGCTTGTACGTCTTCGTGCGTCACGAATTTCCATGGAGAAGAATAATACAAAGAAGTGAGTATGCTTGATGGCCAAGCACATTCCGAGAACATTGGCCAGCAACCATGGCACGTTACAGAAAAGCCCTTGGCCTCCATCTTAAATGTGGCAGATATCTTTCAAACCTTTTGTTTCATTCTAATAAGTGGTAAGAGCCAACAACTACGGGAAACACGCACTTAAAAAATAAATTGGCCACTTTCGCTGCCATCTTATCCATATTTTGCATGTAGGCCATGCCCTTTTCTATCACGCTGTCAGGGCATTGGCCAATGATAACGGAAGCCGATGGGAATCCAAGATGTGTCCAATGATCGGCCATCGGCCACTGCTGGTAGGGGCGAGACGCTGCGTGGGGCGAAACGAGACGGTGTGAAAAAATTTCATCCCTTCAGTTCTTACACTACAGCACATGAAATTCACTCCGTGGGCCCTCACGCAGTCTTCATGAACACAGTCTTTGCACTCCACGCATTGAATCAATAGAACCCGGCGCTGTGTTACTCCAAAACTCTCGAACAACATTCAGTTCATTTTTCAAGTCGTTTTCTACGCAGGAAGCTCTAGATGATATCCTGGTGCACGTCCGCACCATCCTAAACAAAAGAATATTATACATAATGAGCGTAAATAAATGGTTCACTCAATAAGACACTCTCTAAGACAATTCAATGTCTTTTTGTCGCGTTTTGCCCCTCTCACATGTCCATATTCAAAAAATATTTCCCCTTTGGCCCATGGCACCGAATGAACTAAACTTTTGGGGGCATGTACCTAACAACGTAAATATTTGCGTTGTTGGACTGACGCCGGAGTAGCTTCATGCACGCATCAAAATTACGCCCCTTTTCGGCGGGTCACGAACACACTGACACTGCTGACATCAGCCGCGCAATTTTTCCCGCGTGAACGCTGTGAGCGATCGTCAACTTTTACACAAAAACGTCGAAAACTACCGGCACCTATCGCTGAAATAGAGAAACGAAGAAAAGGTACTTTTTGTATTAGCTGTAGAGGGCGGCAAAGTCGAAATGTCGGGTTTTGCCCCGCGTCTCATTTTGCCCCGCCTTACCCTAATATTGCGTGGCAGAATTTTAGAATCGCGCCAGGCGTCATTTTATCTGAATTGAGCAAAGAGAGGGTGGTTTAAATGGGCACTAAAGGCAAATAAAAATTTACGTCAGAGTGAAAGGTCAATGTTTGAGAACGCCTAAAACGTCAATATTATAAATGGCAGTGCTCTAGTAATCAAGAAATTAAAGGGAGTGTCTACCGCTCGGAAAAATTTTTCTGATTGTGGTGAAAATGAGAAGATCGTTCGTCACATCGGCGGCAACGAGCATGCTTTTGCCCCACAAAAAAGTAAATATATTATTAATTCGATGTTGAAAATCGTGAAAGAATGACCGCTAGCGTCACCCAACGGCGATGTGGTTCAATCCACTGGTATGACAAGAAATCCTCGAAAGTAGACTCATTTTGCTTAAAAACAAACATGTATAACGTGAAATTGTATTTTACGCACTTGAGGCACCTTTCGGTTGCGTCAGAGAGTAATTTTATGCCTTTTTTTTCCTCACGCATCCAAAAAGGCGCCCGGTGGCGCTGCTTGCGGCGCCGTCTTCGATTTTTTCTGCTTCAACTCAAGCGCTATGCCATGCGGCTCTCCGCGCTGGTCGCACTGCGCCGCTGTATTGTTGATAGGATGTCTCACATGTCCTGCGCTGTGAAGGCGCGCATATATTGTCTCTTTTTGATGAATCGACTTGGCTTGGATTGCGGCAGCAGAGCTAAAATAAACGCATAGACTGCGATTACAGAAAAACAAGTGTTCTGTAATCGTATAATAAGGCATTATTTAACCACTAGCGCGCTGAAAACCACTGTTACATTCATAGTGTTCAGCGAAAATAAAGTAATCCTACAGAAATCAGATGTGCTTTCGGTTTTAATTTTTACCGGCACAACAATCGTCATCGCGTCCACCAACCAGTGTTGTGGGCATGTTTCACGCCAATGGAAGAAGACCGAACGCAGATGGAAAAATTCTGTTTTAAAAATTTCTACTCACTGTCCAGAGAAACCGCTGCAAGGTTGGACACTTCAGACGGTACGCTTTCTATTGCGGTACAAAACAGAAAAGCGATGAAGGACGGTAGACAGTCCCTTTAAGGTAAATGTAGGACACTGTATGCGCCAGCAGTGGGACGTTTTGGAACGAGTCCGATGGCATCAAGAGTTCCGAGTACAAATTATCACTAGTAGTCAAGCTACTCATTATAAAAAAGAACATTCCGAGATTTGCAAGACGTTGTGCAACACGGGTTGTGCAAAAGTTTCGTTTTCGCCGGGCTGCGCTCCGCTCGCGCGGTCGCGTCTCAGTGGTAGTTTCGTTATCGCGTACTGCTGTGTGTGCCTTGCACGCTCGTGAAAGTCGCTCTAGCGGAGACTCCGACAAAGGGCCGTGGCCATGCGATGTTGTGTAGTGTGGCCTTGAGAGCAGAAACCACGACGTCCGCTGCCGGGCAGTAAAGGCGGGCAATGTTGCGCAAGGCAAATGCTACGTTAGGTCTTCTCAGGTGCATGATTTGAAATGCGCTAACGCTATGCGGACCACCTAAACCTGATTTTTTCATTAATAATAAGCATTTCCTTGGCACGAAACAAGCACTGCGAGGTTTCTGACATGCTATTTCAGCAATCAACGTCGACTTAACATTTGCCTTTAGTGTCCCTTTAAAGCTGCCCAACCATTACAAAGTGCACAGATGCGCGTGGCATTTAACTGACGCGTAGTGAGTACTTCGGAAATTAGCAAATGGAAGAATAATGGCGTAGTGGGCGCTTCGCAACTGCACTTGCAGTAGACATTCTAGGATAGTTTGAAACAGCCAATGTTACGCGCACGAACGTTCGTTTCCGCGCGGCACGGTTGAAAACGATGTGCACGGGGCCCGATTATGCTGTCGCGTTCTACTCTTGAAGGCGAAGTAAGGCTCGCTTCACTACGTCTATTGTTTTGTACAACCTAACTAGAAGCATTGGGGCGTCATTTTATCTATGCAGAAACATATTTCGTGTTTCTGTGGGTGTAATGAGTTTGAAGGGCATGATTTTCGCAGCACCCTACGAGCAAGAAACATATCGTGTACAAAGTCAGCTTACAACTAGAAGCCACTGCATTTGCAGCACAGAAATCAGGTAATGAAATGGGAAATTTTTATGGTTAATTTTAATCTGAATACTAACATCTGTGTCTTTCAAAATCGTTGAATGTCTTCCCATACCTCTTTACAAGTACCCTACTTTGCTGAATTTCTGTAGTTCCCTTTCTCATCTTGACAGCTTGGTAGAAAAGAGTAGACTCAGGTAAATTTACAAGTAAACAATCAGAAAACAGTTCTCGCAGAGTGTGCCGAGAAATGCCCTTGAGTTCTGGGGCCGTTGCCTCACTGCAAAGGGAGAGCGATGGGAGTTGAAACATTGAAGGACCCTAAAAGCGGTTAAACCAGCTCAAGAAAACTGGCGGGTGACTTCCCGCTGAATTGATAAAAAACGCAGGCCTGTCGTTGTGATGGCGATGACAACCTCACTACTGTGGGAGAGGGACAAAAGAGAGACGGACGGTCGCTAGAAAGCTCATCTGGATCAGAGCCACACGAAAGCCAGGGACTCAGTCTGTCAGTTATAAAATGAAAATACACCAGTTAAAGAAGTTTTGGCCCCTATTCGCGACCAACCTGAACGTCATACTGTAAAGCGGCCTTTTAAATAGGAAAGTAGAAAAAATCACAACAAGAAACTCCCGGAAAACGTCCACATGTACACATTCATTGTTATCATGCGAGCGCGACAAATCACTATAACTCCGCTTCTACCGGACCGATTTCAAAAATTTTTGCAGCAGTCGATTCGTGAGGCCGTAACGACGCACATTCTACACGCGGTTTGCTGTGCGCGCAGGACGAATCTGTCACATACTCCCCTCAGTCAGAGTCGGCCAAGCGCCAGCAAACGAAGTTTGCTGTGCGCGCAGGACGAATCTGTCACATACTCCCCTCAGTCAGAGTCGGCCAAGCGCCAGCAAACGAAGTTTGCTGTGCGCGCAGGACGAATCTGTCACATACTCCCCTCAGTCAGAGTCGGCCAAGCGCCAGCAAACGAAGTTTGCTGTGCGCGCAGGACGAATCTGTCACATACTCCCCTCAGTCAGAGTCGGCCAAGCGCCAGCAAACGAAGTTTGCTGTGCGCGCAGGACGAATCTGTCACATACTCCCCTCAGTCAGAGTCGGCCAAGCGCCAGCAAACGAAGTTTGCTGTGCGCGCAGGACGAATCTGTCACATACTCCCCTCAGTCAGAGTCGGCCAAGCGCCAGCAAACGAAGTTTGCTGTGCGCGCAGGACGAATCTGTCACATACTCCCCTCAGTCAGAGTCGGCCAAGCGCCAGCAAACGAAGTTTGCTGTGCGCGCAGGACGAATCTGTCACATACTCCCCTCAGTCAGAGTCGGCCAAGCGCCAGCAAACGAAGTTTGCTGTGCGCGCAGGACGAATCTGTCACATACTCCCCTCAGTCAGAGTCGGCCAAGCGCCAGCAAACGAAGTTTGCTGTGCGCGCAGGACGAATCTGTCACATACTCCCCTCAGTCAGAGTCGGCCAAGCGCCAGCAAACGAAGTTTGCTGTGCGCGCAGGACGAATCTGTCACATACTCCCCTCAGTCAGAGTCGGCCAAGCGCCAGCAAACGAAGTTTGCTGTGCGCGCAGGACGAATCTGTCACATACTCCCCTCAGTCAGAGTCGGCCAAGCGCCAGCAAACGAAGTTTGCTGTGCGCGCAGGACGAATCTGTCACATACTCCCCTCAGTCAGAGTCGGCCAAGCGCCAGCAAACGAAGTTTGCTGTGCGCGCAGGACGAATCTGTCACATACTCCCCTCAGTCAGAGTCGGCCAAGCGCCAGCAAACGAAGTTTGCTGTGCGCGCAGGACGAATCTGTCACATACTCCCCTCAGTCAGAGTCGGCCAAGCGCCAGCAAACGAAGTTTGCTGTGCGCGCAGGACGAATCTGTCACATACTCCCCTCAGTCAGAGTCGGCCAAGCGCCAGCAAACGAAGTTTGCTGTGCGCGCAGGACGAATCTGTCACATACTCCCCTCAGTCAGAGTCGGCCAAGCGCCAGCAAACGAAGTTTGCTGTGCGCGCAGGACGAATCTGTCACATACTCCCCTCAGTCAGAGTCGGCCAAGCGCCAGCAAACGAAGTTTGCTGTGCGCGCAGGACGAATCTGTCACATACTCCCCTCAGTCAGAGTCGGCCAAGCGCCAGCAAACGAAGTTTGCTGTGCGCGCAGGACGAATCTGTCACATACTCCCCTCAGTCAGAGTCGGCCAAGCGCCAGCAAACGAAGCGAGAGAGCAGAGACGAGACTCTTATGGAAACCGAGATTTCTGCCAGGCGTCAGCTATAACGAGTTGCTGTGCGCGCAGGACGAATCTGTCACATACTCCCCTCAGTCAGAGTCGGCCAAGCGCCAGCAAACGAAGTTTGCTGTGCGCGCAGGACGAATCTGTCACATACTCCCCTCAGTCAGAGTCGGCCAAGCGCCAGCAAACGAAGTTTGCTGTGCGCGCAGGACGAATCTGTCACATACTCCCCTCAGTCAGAGTCGGCCAAGCGCCAGCAAACGAAGTTTGCTGTGCGCGCAGGACGAATTTGTTGTTGTTGTTGTTGTTCAGAGGTTCCCCTTACGCCAACCTGTTCTGGCTGAGCCTGGAAGAACGACAGTGACGCACCAACAACCACACGCACCTTTTAATAACTTTTCTGTAATCTTATACACGGAAAACATGGCAGGTCAGCCAATGTTCTAGCCGGCTAACCCATCCATGAACATGGTCGTGCTACTAAACAAACAATAACAAGACCAGCTAAAAAGAATAACGCAGTACAAAATAATCCAAAATAATCACGACAAATATGTACATATACGACGTCCAGCGCATAAATATAGCGCAGAGTCTAGGGGCATATCCAATGCGTACAGGGTGGTCACGCATTCGTTCGCGTAAGCACTCGTTGACGTCGCGGCTGCCTTTAATCGACGCTTCTTCCCCGATTTGAGCGAGTTCTCCTTCGAAGCAGACGCACACCGCAGGAGCCGCTCACGGAATCACCTTCACTTTCGCCGACCTCCAGCCTTCTCCTCTTCACCCTAATTAAGTGCAAAAAAAAACCACAATACCTATTAGTAAACACACATGTTCAGGTAAGTGTGACAAATCAAAGCTTAGTTGAACTGAACGTCCTTCAAAGTGTGATTAAACAATCAACACCAGCATTTCTTGTGCACTATCTTAGTCTTTCCTGCTCGGAATATTCACGCAGCACTACTACGTAACACAAGTTTGCACTGGTATGCGTTCAGGGCTCACACAACGAACGGCTATCGTTACGTCCGCCTCAAGTTCTGACGTCGTATGGTCCTAAATAGTCTACTTGACGCTACGAACCAACGCGTTCTTCGACTTAAACCCCTATAGTTCTGAACGAATAGTAACCGTCACGTTGTGATGAATTAGGCGCGAAATACTAATGCAGTCACACTGGAGAAAGAACACAGTTCTTTTCGTTGGTTTTGTGTTGCCAATTCATCACGACATGGAGCTACACCCGACTCACCCTAACGTCTACGCTACTTCCGCACACGTCAAATTCAAGCTGCATACGGTTGGCAACTGCCCACGCAACGACATTAGTGCGAACATTCGTTGAAAGTTATTACGGAACTGAAGGTATAATTTTTTTGCCCAGTATTCTCCTACGGTGGTAATAGAATGTAGCCTGCAGAAATTTTATTCCGTATGCATCATTCATTAAGAGTTTCAATGTGCAAACTAATGAGCATACGCTTTCGCAATTGAACAATTCAAAAGCGAAACCACACGCAAGCAATTATTGGTCCTCAATAGATAATATACACCTCGGTGAATGTATTTACGCACCAGCATTTGATAGTCCTTGAACTCTGCTGCTCTTGGTCCACCGTTACTGCAATGGTTGAACATCTCGATTGCGGTGAGAACGCAACTCGCAGAAAAGCACGCTCGGTCGTGCAGAACACTTGATCGACAGAACCCCAGAGTACCAGATGGAGAAGACACCAAGTACGCTGGTATGGGTAACCGAGCCGCTGCGAAGCATTGTCGAAACAGCTGAACCCCTGGGCAGCGCAGGACACATCGCGAATTCTGCTACTCTCCGGATCCTGCGAAGGAGACGAGCACGCATATTTCTACAGTGGAAAGACAAAACCACACCATTGCTTCTATAAGGAGAAATCATGCTATACGGTGGCTTAACAAAACTCCTTGGAATTGCAAGCCAAAAACCTTGCATTACAGGACCAATCTTGCGATAACAGTCATGTTGAAAATTACCACATTGAGCTCTTTTACTGCAGGAAATTACTTAATCGGGAATGGCTAAGTGAACAGGTAAGGGAGCTTGAGATGTGCTTGAACAACACATAGTCCTCCTACAGGAAACGGTTATGTCAGCAAACGGTCGTAATTGCCATGGGATCTTCCATTCCATGACTACCGGCAATTTGGGAACAGACTTTGCGCCCTCACCTAATACTTACTTTGCGCCCACACCAAATATTTTCGTCCGTTATGTAGACGACTGCTTCAGCATTATACAAGTGTAAGACGCAACAAGTCTCCTGAATCTTCTCAACACCATATAAACAGTTCACTGCAGAATACAAGTTGGATAACATCCTTTCCATCCTCCACGTCTGCGTGAGTGAACAGGAACAGACTCTCGTTCGGCGCCCGGAAGGACTCATACCGGCTATTCATGCCATCAGGCTTGCCAGAAGCCTTCCGCTGTTTTATCTCTCGTTTTATCGAAAGCCGTCTCAAAGCAGGCCTTCTGCAGGGCGCACCGGTGTTCCGTCCGTTCCAGGTGTGAGCGAAGCTCTAAACCGCATGTTTACATACGACATCCACAATCCACGCGTACCGTTCAACAAACTGAAAAATCAGCTTGCTAACGTCGGGGATCCGATAAACAGCGAGAATTCCCTTTTGTCGACAAAGTACCATGTGCAGACTGCAGCTACATCGTCGAAACTGGCAAGTTCAGGAGGATATTGAAGGAGCGTCAGAGAGAAATCGGCAACAAGAAAGCATCGAACGTCCTGGCTGAGCATGCAGACATTCGCGGTCACCGCATCGATTTGGATGACTCCAATACAACAGCTAAGGAGAAAAATCTAGCAACTAGAATACTTCTAAATTTTTTATTCAGTCGACAACACCGCCAACAGGAACAATGGAAATCTGTCCGCTGACGACACCAATTCTCTAAGTCATATTTTAGTATAAGAGACGTCTTCTGCCTGCTTTAGCGTGATCAAGGAACCCGTACAAGCCCGTAAACGTCCCTCGTGCGTTTTCGCCTTGACTTGGTTAGTGACCGCAACTTCATCCTAATGTTACCTGACCAGTCGAACTTTCGTCGAACTCTTCACTACATATCCTACCTGTCAAGATTTCGCATCTATAACAATGGATGGAAAAAGTCCATTAAGATCCTTTGGAGCGCGCTCTATCAGATGTCGCAGATATCGGGAAATAATACGGGGCTTCAACTGGACTCACCGGGGGAATGGATTGCATGTCAACGCAACAAGCAATGCGCAGTTTGGCAATGTCCCAGCAGGATAACATTGGCAATGCATGGTTTGGCATACTGGGCATTTTTAGGTCCACCCAAAAATGAATGGACGAATTTGGAAGTCTAGCTGGAATCTGGTCATAATTGGCTTCGCCCCTGCCTACAATTCAGTGAGGACCTTCTCGACGCTACCTTGTCCCACTTCCAAAATGGACGTGGCTAACGCCAAAACTGACCTTGCACAATTCCAGCATTGAGTAGAACCATGTACTAAACTGACTACCCAATTCAAAGGTTGAGTTCACTCATGTTCAAAACAAACTTGGCCCACTCCAGACGTTTGAGTAATAGAATTGTTGGGATTTTATGTCCCAAAGCCAGCATTTATGAAGGACACCACAGTGGAGGGCTGCGAAAATTTCGACCTCTTGGGGTTGTTTACCATGCACCTAAATATAAGTAAGGCGTTAAGAAAAACCGACATCGGCCGCGTTGACCAGACGAATGCAAATAAAAATTAAGCTCCCAGCAGGAATCGGGCCCCAGAATTCTGCGTGGTGATCAGGTATTCTGCCACAGAGCCACGCCAGATCTAGAAAGTGCTTTGGAAAAAGACCCTATGCAGGCGTTGTTGAATGAACTTTATTCTGATTCAGAGAACACGCACCCGTTATGTCGGTGCAACGTCAATTGTGGTTGAAGTGCTGGTTATTTAATTTTATAACAAAACAACAAACATTACATATGTACTCCTATGATACAGGCATCATGTAGGGTTACCGTCAGTTGAGGTTCCAGGGATGGCTTCGCTTTTATATCAGCTTAATAAAGATTACAATTCTATCTATGATTCAGCAAGCTATATTCAATCGTTGCCCGACTACAGAGGAATACGCTAACGAAAGTTACGTATGGCACTGTAATGTGCACTCCGTTTCGATAATACTGACGTCTGTGCCCTAACGTGAGTGCTGACGTTACGTCCGACTTTAAGCTACCCTGTGAACGCCAGTGTAGACGACGTGCCTGGTAAGCCCACGATAAGCACACAACTACTACACTTACAACAACACGTCGATCCACCTCGTAACACTTGGCTCAAAGCCAAAAAATGCAGCATAGACAACTACTCGCTGACTGCTTCGCATGAAACAGATTCCCACAAGGCGTGGGATCTGCCGAATTTTTGTTAACAATAAAGCTAAAGCACTATTTTTGCACCTCGAAACAACGTTGCTGAAATCGTGCTAATTGGCACACAAGCAGAGCGGGTATAATTAACCAAGACAGTGGAAACGTTCCTAATTAGCCACATCAATTACGTCGCCTCTGCCCACAACTGGATAAAGGTGGAAAAGACGAAACTCATGCGCAAAAGCATTAAACAAGTCCTCAGCCTACCCCAAAACACGAGTATCTCCCGAATCGACCAACTATGCATGCACAACGACATCGACGAATTCATCGAGGCCGAGACTACGGCCCAAATGGTCCGCCTCTCCTCCTCCAAGGCAGGCTGTCGACTTTTAAACGAGACCGGCATGTCCCCCACACCCCTACCTTGGACGCTCAGTAACCCTCCCGAGAGATGTTCGAGATACCTACATGGTAACCTAATTCCCACGAAACGTCCACCAACAACCCAACAAGGACAGACGCCTGCTCCGGGCTCGCGCGATCCTCGACCGCACCGCCGCGAATCGCGACTCTTCCGTACTCGTCGATACGGCGCAATACGGTAACTCCTCCACCGTTGCACTCGCGGTAGTAGATGGCGATGGAGCCCTACGCTCAGCCGTCTCGGTTAGACTAGCAACGAGCGCCATAGCCGAGCAGGTCGCCATAGCTTTAGCGATGATCGATCCCTCGCACACCAGCGTCTTCACAGACTCACGCGCCGCCATTCCGGCTTACGAAACCGGCAATATCGCGCGTGAGGCAGCCCAAATTTTACAACCACGCAACCACATGTGCTGGCAATGCCTCTCTTGGTTCCCTGCCCACATGAGCAAAGACGTCCACTCATGACCGAGCGCGAGAACTCACCCGCCGCGACGATCAACCAGCCACCGAAGAGCTGGGTCCAGACATACAGTTTAGTTTAACGACCCCTTACTCGCCTTCCACGAAATCACCTCTCACTATCGTAACAACAGAAGCCAATACCCCTAGCACACACAAAGCTTGAACGCGCGCAAGCGGTAGCCTTTCGCATGCTACAAACGAGATCGTACCCATCACGTTGCCTACTCGGTCATTACAACTCGGACATCACTCCACAATGCCCAGATTGCACAGAAATTTTATTGTTCACTCTCGCACATGCTCTGGCAATGTCTGGCGTTACCTCGGGGAGCAGTCACCAGTTAGTCCGACTGGGAAGAGGCACTCAGTAGCTCCGAGCTCCACCCCAAACTCAAGACAGTCCGGAGGGCCCAAGAACTGGCGGAACGCCACCACGTTCCCGCCCCGACTCGGGCGTCGCCTACGGTAGCGGCTGCTAGGGTGTCCCTCGTGGATGCCCCGGCGGCTCAAACTCCTCAGGACTCGTCAATAAAGTTCTTGATGACTGTTGAAATGACCACGCAAACCATACGATTATTCGGAACTCTGAAAATGCGTCATATTTATTGCAATCGTCCTAAACCTATCAGCATGTTCCTTTAAAGATGCACTTTTTGCCAGCTTACAGGCTCGCACTATTACGAAAGCACGTCTTTTGTACAATATGTAAAGTGCAACACCTTTTTCACTCCATTGATCTTTTTGTAGAACACAATACTACGCAAGTTAGTCTAATGTGAACTTGTAGGCCATGACGGAACTACAAGCATGGCCTATATTATAACACTGAATAGCGACAAGCACTAGCCGGACTAAACGCTAACACGACAAATACTACACGCATAGCCGAAGACTCAATTAAAGGGTGTAACTTTAGTTATGTAAAACAAGTACTACAATTTTCGCTACGGACGAAAGAAGGGGGAATTTCGCAGGCCTCGTTTTTCTTTGTTAGACACAATGTTGTGTTTAACAAGAAATACGAGCCCTTAAAAATTCCCTTTCTTTCGTTCATTCGTAGCGGGATTCTCGTTATGGCCGAATTGATGCCACGTTGTGTCTAACAAAGAAAAACGAGCCCTTAAAAATTCCCCTTCTTTTAGAGGTGTGCGAATAGTGAGTTTTGAAACCAAATCGAATACGAATAGTGATGATACCGAATCTAATCCTAATAGAATACTCTAGGGATAGTTTTCCAATAGTAAGACAACCATTTTCAAAAGTCCTACACTCTACAACATTTTAATTTAAACAAACATTCACACACTTTCACCAAACAACATTACGGTTACTTTTAACCGACCCTAATACCTCGGTTATGAATACCGAGGTAAGCTCGTATACAGCAGCGACCAGAGCCTTCGAAATATTTCGCAACTGTAGGTTTAAATACAGCAGTTACTACCGTAATCATGGTGATACTTAGTCGCTTGCTTCTAATAAATTGAGACACCACGCCTACAGCTAAATCTGTCATAAAACTGATAAATCTGACATTACAACATGGGCCTCTGCACCGAAAGCATCAGTGTTGAAAGCTGCATCTGCAAGAACAATTTACGCAAACAATTTACGCGTCTGTTGTCTACAGTGAAGCTGAGCGCAGCCGTAGTCCCCAACGTCAGTTATTACAAGACGAAGACAGGAACTGATTAATGCGATGCAGCATAGTAAAAATAGAGTAGGAGTGGAGTTTTAAGAAGCAAAAAAAACGCCTTCATCCGGTAATCAATTTAGCATAGGTAATCTCGCAAAATGTTGGGCTGCGTGCGTATTGGTAATTCAGTGATTAAAGACGAAAAATGACCTTCGGCTGTTCCAGAGTTTCATTGTTTTCGGGTGTTCCCGTCGGTGCTGATTATTCGAAAACTATTCGAAAAAAAAATCGCGAAGCTTGCACTAAGCCGCGCAAAGCTTGAAACAGCGAAACTGGACATTTCTGAAGACTTGTGGGAAGACGTGAGGCGTTCGCTTTCACACATATTTTATTGATGCTTGCTCTGCGATGGGCAACCACAGATGCTGTCTTCTTGCGGGCCTCCTCTTCTTTCGCGCTAGGCTCGAACGTGCGGAGAGCCCCGCCGCGGTGCTCTAGTGGTTATGGCGCTCAACTGCTGACCCGAAGGTCGCGGGATCGAATCCCGGCCGCGGCGGCTGCATTTTCGATGGAGGCGAAAATGTTTGAGGCCCGTGTACTTAGATTTAGGTGCACGTTAAAGAACCCCAGGTGGTCGAAATTTCCGGAGCCCTCCACTACGGCGTCTCTCATAATCATATCATGGTTTTGGGACGTTAAACCCCTGATATTATTATTATCGAACGTGCGGAGCAGCTGAGGCGCAACTTCGTCGTTTTCTCCGAGACGCTGATGACTCGCCATAGACTAATCTGGTTGCTTCAGGTTCTTCTGGGCCTTAGATAGGTGATGCAGGTTGTTTCAAGGTCGTTGCTAGGCTTTAGTTAGGTGATGCTAGGTTATTTCTACGGTGATTCTCAGCGCAGAGAGTTTCGAGTTAAACCACAGACGGTTACGGACGACATGGATGTCCGAACTCCAGAAACAGAAACTCGCGCCGAAACCAAGCGTTTGCCCCTTTCACATATCTACGGGCACGTCATCGTTGGTGTAGGCCTTCCATCGCTTCGGGTCTTCCCGCAGCCGCCGCTGCCTTTCCCGTTAGCTAGTATTCTCTCGTTGTACGTACTCAGGATCTTCGGCTCGCCGCCGTCGCTTCGCAGCGTTGGGCTAACTGTTGCCTTCTTCATTTTTAATGGACCAGTGGTGAGTAGTGGGATTTGCCCAATTTCTGTGGCACATACCCGTTCATGGTGACGATAGTTTTTTGGTTCGTTGGACAGGGAACGATTTGCTAAACAGCTTCGCTGTTAAAACATGCGGTATTTCGAATGTCTGCTATTCGATTCGAGTACCGAATCGAATAGAATGCTATCCGAAATTTTCGAATATTGACACACCTCTAGCTTCTTTCGTTCATTCGTAGCGGGGGTCTCGTTCTGGCATACTTGATGCCTGCAGGTAGTATACGAGTGATTACTGTCCAGCTGCCAGCTCGTAAAAAGATCACGCCCTACGTGACGTTAGCAGGTAAAAGATCTCATTCATTATTATACCAACATTTGTACATTAATTGTAATAACATACGAAGTGCCGTGTGCGTATGCTGCTTACGTGTGTAATGTGTACATGTATGTGACGAAATGTTTGCTATGTAAAATGCACTGTAGTACTTTGTTGTATTCCGGAACATGTTAACCGCAGAGTGTCGTTTCATGCGTATACAGGGTGTTTCAGAAAAAAGCACCAAGTATTAAAAATATTAAGCTTAGGTGCTACGCTTCTCCAATTAGCGCAGTATTGTTCCGAGTCATGTCCAGGAATTTGGGACATTAACTAGCGCCATCTGTTGCGTTGGCTGCTGAGTGGCAGCGTCACTGAATGGGAATCGACCTTTAAACATTTACTGTAGTGCAACGCTTCAATATAGGCTTAAATCACTTCGTCCATATAACCTGGGAGTCCATCTCGCAGTGCGAGAAGTTTTGTTTTATTCCCATAAACATCCTGGGTTCGAGAACCACTTTAATGTGCTATGTGAAACTCCATGGGAGAGAATTTAAAATTTATATAAAAACAATGCGCCCTCACCTGCTTAAATCATTGAAGTGACCCAATCTTGATTATTCAGTGTTCGAACCTGTGAAGTTTGGCTGATGTTGGCGAAGTTTGTGAGGCTCGACGGGAAGTTTTATGAAAAGATGCATTGCAGCGAAACCTGCAATGCACCTTTAGGAAAAACAACTATTTTGCCGAAAACGAGCAACAGGCGCCTCGGCCGGCATTGCGAGTCTCGCCGCCGCCTGTGATTGGTCGAAGCTCCGTGGCATCATCGACGGAATTGTGAAGACAGCTGACGGCGCATTCCAGCAGGCGATGCCGTGTTTTTCTTTTCTTTTGTTGAAATCGGCGTGTAGTTGCTGTTACATGTCGAGCCGGTCGCCACTGTAGGAACGACGACCGAAGATGCTGCCAGCGCCGATGATGCGGCACAAGAAAGCGTGTCCCAACCGGTAACCTTCACCCGCGTCGGAAACATGGACTGGTACGTGCAAGGTGCATGTTAGTGCTTAATTTCACTGCAGTGAACCGATAGAAATGATACGTTCAGCCGTGTATATTATATCCGATAGGGAACAGCAGCATTGGCAGTCGCTTTTAGCCGCGTATTGGCAGGGTCCGCGCTGCGCGCGCACATCGTGCGACAACATCAGCTGTTCGTGAATTTCTCTGCTCAAAGTGCAGCGTTGTTGACGCAATCAGTGTCACACTTCGCAGCGGGCAAAAAGCATGTGATGAGTCAGTGTGCTATCGCGAGAGAAAAAAAAAGCACACGAGAGCCGATCTTTGCCGCAGTGGTGACATGTGCTCCGGGCTGCGTTGCAATCTTGCGCAGTGGCGTAGCCAGAGTGGGGGGGGGGGGGCACACCGGGCCCGTGCCCCCCCCCCCCGCGCTGGCCACGCCACTGCGCAAGATTTTTTTGCCACAGCATATAGAGCACACAATGACACTCGACCACATCTTCCTGCCCGGCCCCCACTTCAGATCAAGGAGGTGCCTCCCCCGCCCCACCTGAAAAAATTTCTGCCTACGCCCCTGATCTTGCGCATGGATAATTTGGCTCATATATTGCAGTTCTGTTTACAATGTCGTCGCTCTTTCGGAATTCTGGCCAGTACTATAATGATGGCGTGTTGAAATGCAAACGGTATATTTGCCGCGTCATAAGTATGCGACTGTCATGTAGAGTACCCGATTTCGAGATCTCATCGTAAGCCATATCAAAGAGTTTAACACGGAAGCACCTTACGTCCTGCGCGAGGCCCCCCTCAGGTGCGGGAACACAGAAGGAATCGCGTCGCTGTTCTTGATCGTCAATCCCAGCGACTGCATCAGAGACGGGCTTCGTACGTAGTCGCTGTCATGGAAGTGCTTAGAGCACAGCACACTTCCTCTCGTAGGTTTGAAGTCTTTTCTTTTAACTCCAGTGACCCATTTTGCAGCCATCTTCTGATCCCGAGGAAACTTATGCAAATCGATCTCATCGCGACCGAAAGTGTTGCAGCAGACATATGCCGCGCAGTACTGCGGCATCGCGAGTCCGCTTCAACCCACGACAAACACAACTAGTGAATGTCGGACAGCAAAAATCTCTAATCGAAATAAGACAATGGTGAAACGGCAAGAAACCCATGCGAACTGGCACAACTGATGCTTCGCTAGGCAGCAGGTCGCAGCCGAAACAAGTAACAAATCGAAGCAAACAGGCGCAACGGCCTTGCTCGTTCCTGTCGATGACGTCACCTCTCCACGTTTCTCTCTCTGCCGTCCTCCTACCCTGCGCTCCGCGCGCGCAGGGGAGCGTTCCCTCGGCCAAAGTTTGCTCGCTTATAGCGCCGTTGTTTAGTCGAAAATCGGGGGGAAAACCTTCGCAGGCATGTTCTAAGAGGTCGCGATACCGAATTTGAAATAAAGTCGCGAATTCAAAACCGCTTCAGTGTCCCTTTAAGCGTAGTTGAGATTCTGGTGTGCGTAGCAATGCCGCGTTTGACAAGATGTGCCGAGCAAAGCGTAAATAATAGTAAATAGTACTGCGCCTAATTAGCTTCAATTAGAATAATTAGCTCATTAGGCTTAGATTGACTTCGAATGCAAGCTATTCGGGGCCGAGCGTCGAGTGTGCGAGTTAGGCTAATTCAGTTATAATTAAGGCTTGTCTGACTTGGGATGCAAGCTAACCGACACCAAGTCTCCAATGTGCCACTTAGACCAATTAAGCTGTTGCATGTCGGTGGGCTAGTTGGTTTGTTAGAATAGTAACGAAAAAACAGCGCGTGAATACAGGAACGGAAGGGGCACCCACACGAGCGCTGTGTGTGTGCCCCTTCCGACCCTGTCTTCTCGCGCTGTTCTTCCGTTACAATGCTATTAAGCTAATTATTATAATTAATCCACTTAAGCTAATTATCCTACCTGGTGTTGTGTTGACAAGCAATACCCAATCGAACCCGATCAACAACTATATTCTATACTCGTGATTTAGAATGTGATCCCGTGAACACTTCGTGCATCGGCATGTGAATGCACGTGTCGACACTTGGCTGGTCAAGCCAGGACCAGCCAAGTGTCGACCAGCTCCCCTCTAGCCAAGCTTTGCGCGACTCAGTGCAAGCTGCGCGAATTTTTAAAATTAGGTTAACCAAGCAGAATTCACAGCAAGTGACTAATGTTGATCTACATTCACACCTTGGCATGCAGTGCATTACTAATGAATGGCGACAACGAATTTAACATATTTTAAATGTAGGGGTGCAAGCTGTCAGTGTAGGACATAATTAAGACAGATAGATAGCTAGTATCTCAATCAATGCAGTTATAGCACGATAACGGCAAATGATAGAATATTGTTAATTAGCAGCAATAAATATGATTAATTTGTAATCAATGATAATTATTCCTTTAATATAGATGCCATTTATCACTCACATGTGCTACGAGAAACATTTACGAGAGATCACGATTTATAGGAGTACTGCGTTGAAAACAGCGCGAAAACTGGACAAAGGCTAAGGAAAAAACTACACAAGCGCTGGCACATTGATGAATTATGCAAAGCACTGGGTGCGAAAGAGCCTGATGTAAGAGAAACAAATCACAGAAGGCTGTGTTGAAGGGCCAGTTGCTACATGTTACTGCGTTGAAAACAGTGCGAAAAGGGCGCGAAAGCTAAGAAAACAAAGGAACAGCGCCTTGTTACCTTCGTCCCGTTTTCGCGCTATTTTCAACGCAGTAACAGGCACCAACTGGCCCTTCAAGACACCCTTCCGCAATTTAAAGGAGTAATTAATTGCGCGGATAGTTACAGGCAAATAATTAAGTGGAGATATATAATAAAAATTAATTGAAGGGTAAGATTGCAAAGCATCACATGATATCCTATAGAGAGAGGGTGAATGCATTGGGAGATTCTTGCTAATAAACCCTTTCAAGCAATCCCAGAACGCCCGTGGGAGCGTAGGCACTATGGGAAAAGTGTGTACATCGATCGAGCCAGCCGTTCGGTCGCCCGCTGCTCGTTGGCGCCGTGGGAGCACGAGACGAAAAAAAAAACAAAAAAAGAAACACGTCGCCGCTTGAATATTCCAACTTCGTAAAACACTTCACATATCCGAACGCATCTGCATGTATCTACGCATGAAATGTGAAAGGAAGAACGCAGTCAGTGTAGGTATTGCTGAGCGTATGTATGTATATCGGACGTAGCACTTAAGCGGCATGTGCGTTATCGCGTGCCCGTGCCGTCAAGACGTTCTGTTGTCATCATTATGAGCCGAACACCGAATTAATGTTTAGTGTACAAAAACTTGTAATGTACTAGTGTAAATGTGACGTACTGAATTGCCATATACACACCCTTCCGTTTGAGCATTTAGTGTCATGAACACTTTTGCGCTTGCTCGCTGTGTTTAGTCGCTATAGCCTATTCAAAAGGTAATATCAGAGTTGCAGCTCATCTTGCTCACGACTATACGTATCTGCGGTATACATTCACCTGCTAGCCAACACGCGAAAGCACAACCAGCGTTTCTAAAATGCAACAACAGCAGTTAGTATCAACGAAGGGCGATAAAAGCTTACGGTTTGTTACATATATGGTGCGAATGACGCGCACGCGGTCTAATCAATGTATACACCAGAGCACGCCTGTCTCGCACCCGGGCTGCTGGCGAGCCGAGCGGATACTCTCGCACCCAGACGCCGGGCTGACCGGGCTGCCGAGGCGCGCGCGGGCTGCACCAAGTAAACAGGTCAAGCTGCAGTTCTGAGGCTTTAAAGTGCGAAAAAGTACCCGTTCACGCCGCTTTAGCGTGTAAGAGCTCGTCTGGGCACTACTGCGTCGTCTTTGGATGCCAAAACAAGCAACGCAACAAGAGGATATTAGCGTTGTCTGCGACGATTACGACGCGCCACGGAAATAGTGCCGGTGTGGTGTTTTCAGCTTCGTCGCGAATGGATAACTGTGATTCAAGCAAAAAAACTAGGAGCCGAGTGAAAATGCGCGAGTAAGTACACTAACTGCGTGTATTTTGCAGTGTGATGCCCACCTATTTATTTTGCGAATCTAATTTGCGTGACACGCAGCTGGGTTGAAGGCAGGCGCGAGCTTTGTGTGGTGGTGCACTTCATACCTTTGAGCGTTTCCTTTGACGAAGTCTAGTGCAAGGTAGTGCTTTCAAGCCCAAGCAATCAGCATGCTTTGCCACTTTCAACGTAGTATTAAGCTTTAGTGATTTGATGGCATCCACGCCTTCGAGATTTCATCTTCAAAAGGTAATAAATGGCATGGTGCTCCTCAACAGCTGGTCAGCATTTCGTGCTTTCATTGCAGTGTTTGATGTCCCCAAATTTATTTGGACACGAGGCATCCAGCTGCACATAATACATATATTGGTACGTAAGTAAACAGAACTCGCGCCAGTGTCCTTTACGTCGCAGGCGTAGCTGACCGGCTTAACTAAGAGTAGCACAGTTTCGCTTGTAAAGCACCATCGTTACAAGAATAAAATCGCGCAGGTAGCTTCCAAAAGGGATCGCTGAACGATACTGCAGGTTATACTGTCTGATAGCACGCTTTTGTGAGCAAGACGCATTATTGTAAGAGCGCTCGTGAAACAAAAATTACGTTCCGCGAAACTACCCGTAAAGCGTACTCTAATTATTACGCGATGCATGCTGAAATGATCACATTTCACAAAACTTTGTGCACAACTTGTAATATGGCGCAACAAAACATCGTTTCACTCTTTCGCGAGCTGCACTGCAATTACGATTCACGCGTAACTACAGCGAGAACGTTTTTTTACAAATGTAACAGCGTACGTATCTGACGAGGTTGCTTCCGCAGCCCACTCAGCACGTACTGTATACATTGCGGACTTGCATGAGCAAGATGTTCTTGATGTTCCAATAAAATCAGCGAAAATGTCCAGGCTAGAAAAGACGCGAAACACGCTCTCCGACGGGCTGAGTTTCGGGAGTTTCACGTTTGCTCTGTGTAGCGTCTGCTGGCGTGGCAGCCCGCGCATGTTGTTTCGTCGCATTTGCGATAGATGGCGCGACAGGCGATGTAAATATGGCGGTGCGCATGAAATTCTGTGTGTTCTGGTCTATACTTTATTTTAGTAAACGCCTACTATACTCTTTCTCAGAGCCTCACCTTCAGCTCGTCGACAGTGTCGACGGACGTTGATTCCAAATGGATCTGCGAATTGCATAGACCGCTTTTGAACTTCATCTAGGAAGCCGAGTTGTACTGTTTTATTTAATTTATGCTGCAGGGGCAGGGGACCCGGCCCGACTCGCACGTGACTGACTTCGTGCTATGTTTTTATTAGTCATCTCTAGAACAGACGAAGCCTCATAGCGGTGAAGAGAAAACTGGGCATAGGCAAAAACCAGATGTATGTACTAAGCAGTGTTGCGGAATGGGCGCCTTCATTCCAGTTCCATTCCGGGGAATTAGAACTTGCCGCAATTCCATTCCCTTCAATTCCTCGGAATGAAAAAACTTAGCCCATTCCCACTCCGGGAATGGCCGGGCAGTTCCATTCCCGTAATTCCATTCCTGTAATTCCTCAGCGTATGAAAGGCATCTGATAGTTTTATCGAGTTAAGAATGAACGCCCCATAAAGCTGATGTCATCACATTAATTATGAACTGCAAAAGTACGCAAAGCACGTAACCAAGGTCGAGGGATAGTATAGCTTGGTGACATATCTCGTGCAGTACATACACCCTACCAATTCCCATAGGGGCAGTTCTCCCGCTGCCTATAGTATTTGCATGGTCAGCGTGTTTGGACGAATGGTGTTTTAATATTGTTTAAGCCTAAATGTGTTAATGCTAAAATGACGACATAACGCATTTTTATGCTGACAAAAGTAGCGTTGATGAAGACTAAGCAGTTTTGCCAAGCGGTCGTGAATATGGGGAAAACTAAGATTTGGTTAGTAGGGAACAAAATCCTCTAGATCTGCCGGTATTAGTTGGAACAGTGCACCGCTCGGGCACCTTGTGCCTTTGCATCGAATATGGAACACTGGGCAGCACTGCTCGTCAGCACTCATGCTTGTCAAGCGCGCCTTTCAAGCATGAATGGGGTGAGGAGGACTTTCTGTGTTCGCCTGTGCGCAGGCATGCAATGTCTTCCTTGTCGCAAAGGTTATTTACGTGTGTCAGGTACTAAACTGCTCGTGAGATAAAGATCAGGCTGTGCAGAGAGTATTCGCCGCTTTCAGGGGCGTAGCCAGAAATTTTTTTCGGGGAGGGGTTCAACCATACTTGATGTATGTTCGTGCGTGCGTTTGTATGTGTGCGTGCCTATATACGCAAGCAAAACTGGAAAATTTCGGGGGGGGGGGAGCTGAACCCTCCCGACCCCCCCCCCCCCTTGGCTTACGCCCCTGGCCGCTTCCGTGTGGGGGTATCCATAGGAACCAACGCGCAGGGATAATTTGTTTCTCCCTTCAGTAGCTGCTGGGATAATGCATTTGTTTGCACACTGACTTATGCCTCGGTTTCTCTTTTACAAATTGGCAGACCGTTCACACTTTTACACGTCTACCCTTGGCTCTGGCCACGGTTACACCGTGGCTCTGGCTAACTAAAGCTGGACCTAGAGAATACGTTATGGCCTTCGACTTCGAAAAAAACATGTACTCACGCCTACATGACTAATTTGAGCATCATATTACAGTAGTAGCAATTAAGGGTGTCGGAAAATACGTTCCTCCCTAATGCCCTCGCGATGCGAACGCGGGTATGTGCCGAGCCGTAGCAAGAAAAGATGCAAAAAAATTACACCATTTCCCGCTAAAGGGGACCATGAGGCGATGCGAAGCCGGAGCACTTGCACGATCGCGTTCCGTTGGCGTTCTTTGGGCATGCTACCGACCTCGCGTCGTGGAACGCGAAGAGGAACGCTACGCGCGTCTTGTCTTCCCTCTAGCCTGGCCGTTAATTCTCACAGGGCGAGCGGGGAACGCAGCCGGCAGGCGTGCGAGAGGGGGCAGCGTAGGAGAGGAGAGAGAGGGGGAGTGGACGTGCATGCGCTGGTGCTCATCGCGGCGTTGCGCAGAAGACAATTTCGGCATGTCTAGCCCGCGTTTCAGAGGAAGAGTGGAAAGGGGAGGGGAGAGGGGAAGTGGAGAGGGGGGATGGGAGAGGGAAATGGGAGAGGTGGAGTGGAGAGAGTATGCGCATGCGCAGTAAGGGTGGTCACGCCGCACACCACCACCACCACCGGATTGAACACCGGCATAAGATACTTCGCATCTAAAAAAAAAGGATAATGATAATAATGAAATGATCCCACCCAGGAGCAGTGGGAGTGCAGGCTGACCAGCTCTCAGCTCGAGACTTCGGAGCAACACAGTCTATATAAGGACAGGATTGTAGTAGGCGCGTTGCTTATAAATGTACCGTGGGCCGCGGCGGCTGCATTTTCTATGGAGGCGAAAATGTTTGAGACCCGTGTACTTAGATTTAGGCGCACGTTAAAGAACCCCAGGTGGTCGAAATTTCCGGAGCCCTGCACTACGGCGTCTCTCATAATCATATCGTGGTTTTGGGACGTTAAACCCCAGATAGTATTATTATTATATAAATGTACCGTGCTTGTAATAAGCCAAGCAATTTTAAAAATACTGCTTTATTGTTAAATTCAAGGTTCTGACTTACTGATAATTGAAAAAGATCAAGAAGGGAGCCGACGGATGGATACACGTTATAGGTTTCAAAACAGGAGAAAGTGCCTCAGATCAGGCAGGCCGACGTTTCGATAGGGGACCTATCTTTGTCAAAGGCGCCTTGTCATCCCTGGCGTGTTAGTTTTAAGGGGTTAGTGATGACGTCATCACTAACCCCTTGGACATGACGTCATCACTAATCCCTTGGACATGACGTCATCACTAACCCCTTAAAACTAACACGCCAGGGATGACAAGGCGCCTTTGACAAAGATAGGTCTCCTATCGAAACGTCGGCCAGCCTGATCTGAGGCACTTTCTCCTGTTTTGAAACCTATAACGTGATAATTGAAAAGTTTGATAAACAGCGCGTAGACGAAAACTTGCTCTATTTTTGGAAAAAGACGTAATTACATTCACATTCCATTCCGTGCAAAAAGCACTTAATTCCATTCCCATTCCATTCCGGGATCGCGAAAATGTGGAATGATTCCGGAGTCATTCCAATTCCGGAGTGGGAACTCCGCAACACTGGTACTAAGGGACAAGGAAGGCAAAGTCACTAACAGTATGGATAGGATAGCTTAAGTAGCTGAGGAGTTTTACAAAGATCTGTACAGTAGCCGGGGCAACCAGGACGATAATGTAAGAAGTAATAGTAGACCAGAGGAATCGAACATCCCACCAGTAACGACAGGGGAAATAAAGAAAGCCTTGGAGGGAAAAGAGGCAAAGCCGCTGGTGAGGATCATGTAACATCATATCTGTTGAAAGAGTGGACAGAATGTGTTAGAAAAAGTGGCCACCCTGTATGCGAAGTGCCTCTTGACGGTGAGGTACCGGAGCCTTGAAAGAATGCTAACATAATCTTAATCCACAAGAAAGGGGACGTCAAGGACATGAAAAAATGCAGGCCGATCAGCTTACTGTCCGTTGTCCACAAGCGATTTACAAACATAATAGCTAACAGAATTAGAACAACATTAGAATTCAATTAACCAAAGGACCAAGCAGGATTTCGTACAGGATACTCGACAACCGACCACATTGACACTATCAATGATGTGATAGAGAAATGTGTGGAATATAACCAACCCCTATATATAACCTTCATAGATTACGAGAAGGCATTTTATTCGATCGAGTATCAGCAGTTACGCAGGAACTACGGAATTGGAGCGTCGACGAACCATATATAAAAATACTGGAATAAATCTTATCTTAGATTTAGGTGCACGTTAGCGAACCCCAGGTGGTCAATAATTGCGGAGCCCCCCACTACGGCGTCCCTCATAATGATATCGTGGTTTCGGGACGTTAAACATCAACAATCATTATTATTATTATTATTATTATTATTATTATTATTAACACTTGATACTGGTAGAGTGTTGGTTTATGTAAATTGAATTACCAAAAATGAAAGCTCGAAGCCTTTATATTCAACCTGGTTTAATGTTTTCTCCGCAGTGCATTGGTTTAAACCGCACTCGTCTTAAGCGTCTAGTCGTGTTTTGGATTTCTCAACTTGCTATATGACTGAAAAAAAAAGTACAAAGAGCAGGAGAAGCCATTTCTTGACTTGTACCCCGCGAAAATACACACTGCGGTGTAGCTTTTCGCATGTGACAGCAGCGCTAGAAGACGGCCTAGCGAGCAAAGCAAGCAATCCGGCGGCAAGAGCATCCGTAATTCTGAAGTGTCCACATGCACATACACGTGGATACTTGCGAATTATTATAAGCAGATGAAAGAACATGCCCAACATTAATTTAGGCAAAACTCGGTGCGTGACACTCCAACGTTAATGATGAAGCATGTGTAGGGGGTTGTTTTTCACGTATTATTTCTGTTGTCCCCTAGCGTCCTACTTTAATAATTTAAGAGATTTTACTTGCCATAACCACATTGTCATTACGGGGCAAGTCGCAGTGGGTAATTCTGTAATAGGTTTAAACACCCGGGGCTCTTGAACGTGCACCTAGATCTAAATGAGCGGATGTTCTTGCATTTCGTCCCTGCTGGAATACGGCCGCCATGACAGGGAATCGAACCCGCGACCTCGCGCTTAGCAGCGCCAAACTTTATCTGCCAATAGCTCGCACGGCGAGTATGTACATTATCTCGGCGGCGCTGGAATAAAATTTAACCCCTTTATCTCACGCTAAGGAGACCACAGTAACCTATGCTCTGGAGAGACATTCATTAAATAAACTACTTTAACGTTATTAGTCAATTGCATTGTTCGTCCCACCCTCACCCTCAAGCATTTTCCACCTCACCCGTTGTTGCACAGCCTGCGGTATCGGCCCACTCGAGTTTTGGTACCAATGGTATTCGCGCCGCCGAACGCCGGATTTTTAAAACCACGAGCCATACAACGCTCTCTCCTTAATGAGTGATAGTTACTTAGCACCCTCTGACGGTGCGATGTGTTTATTGACATTACTGTACAATTGAAACGATGGCAATGAGTGATATGGTAGTCGAGGAAACCGAAGAATTTCATGATCTAAGATTTCTGACAAATTAGGTCTGTAGATTAGTAGGTGAACATCGTGTCTGTCAAGCATGAAAATAATAAAAAGTAGTCCGCGCATCTCGGACGGGGCCACACTTCCTGCGAGACGCGAGTCGCGCACTGCAGCACACTGCTTTCAGCGTCATTGATTACAGCACGTGGCTTCAGTTAACCTCGCATTGCGAGACGCTCAATGTGGTCACTCTAAAGGCGCCGCGAAGAAAAACAGAAAAAAGGTGGGGCTTGTCACGTAAGGTACATTGCCTACGATAGCAAGGGAAGGCAGGGAAAGAACTCCGCTTGCTGGCCATCACCTTGGCAAAGGTAAGGGCAGAGTTAATAATACTATCTAGAGTTTTACGTCCCAAAACCCCGATATGATTATGAGAAACGCCGTAGTGAAGGGCTCCGGAAATTTCGATCATCTGGTGTTCTTTAACGTGCACTGATATCACACAGTACACGGGCCTCTAGCATTTCGCATTCATCGAAATGCGACGGCCGCGGCCGGGATCGAACCGCGGCCTTCGGGCGGCCGAGCACCATAATCACTGCTCCACCGTGGCGGACAAGGCCTGCGTTGACAGCAATGTTTATCTTCTGGCAGCACGGCAACAGGGCAGGCAACAGGGCAACTCTTGTGAAAGGTTGCTCAGCTTACCCCAAACATCGCCTGATGAGGTGCTATAAGTTGTCTCACGGTAAACAAACACATGACACAGCGAATAAAAATTAAACGGCTTTTCGAGAAACTTCCAGGTGTCCTTGCTCACATAAATGAAATATTGCAGCTCGTAATCAATACATTAAGCGGGTCCTGACGAGGGGTATTTTAGCGAACTTTACCACGTAAAAAATCAGCAGATCCCGCGTACCGTGGGAGTCGATGTTATGCGAAGCATGCGGCGGGTAGGTTACTGTGGCGTAACTTTTTTTACTGAGCGACACGTTACAAAATGATGCTAAAGATTTGTATAAATTTTATACACACACATATATATGTTGAAGAGCCGCATATGTGTTATATAACCAGTCGTTTACGGTTGGGTAACGCTGCCAATGGCAACGTGGGTATTACCAACACCGGAAGCGGTAAGCTGATATGTAGTGCTTATACGTGTCCCGAGAACGCACACACGTTTCACGAACCTGTGTGCATGTGTGCAAGCAGTTCTTGACAGTTCTTGAACAAGGGCATCATCACCGTGAATAGTGAGCACCAGCAGCTGGTCATGACTTGTTATAGGATCCGGTCGTGATCGTGGTGACGAGGGGTCCATGTGTAGTGAAGTATGTCGTATAGTAGAGCTGTTGGAATTCGTGGATGCCTCGGTCATTTCGTCGACAAATTGTCTGTCGACAGAGCCAGCGACATGTCGGAACCTGAAGCCACCCTGAAGCCACCGTGCGCAGGGTTCCCCTTCAGGGGGGGGGGGGGGCGAAGGTTCGTTGCAGCGCCCCCCCTCCCAATTATGTCAATGTATGGCGCTGACGTTGCGCCCCCTCCGTGTCGCAGCGCCCCCCTCCCTATTATCTCAATGTGGGGGGCTGACTTTGCGCCCCCCCTCTTAGGTTAAAAGGGGGGGCAGCCGACCCCCCGGCGCCCCTGTGCGCACGCCTATGTTGGTGAGGCATAGGCCGTCGAGGCTGGTAAGCCTCGATAGTGCTACGTAGACCAACATCAGTGGATGGTGTTTGTCGTATTCGTAGGCAACCTGGGCGTATGTTGCCTACGTAGCCTAGTCTACAAAGCGGCTGTCAATCAATCTGCCATCATCCTCGGTCAGCATGAGGCCATCGCCCAGCCTCTTAAGAAATGAAGAGGAGACTGCGTCGTTCTGGTGGACAAAGTGCACATTACGGTGCGGTGATGTGGATATCATATGTAACTTTCGTTAATGTATTGCTCCGGGGTCGAGCAATGCTTCAATATGGCTTGCTGAATCATAGGAATACAAACGTAATGTTTATTAGACTGCTATAAAAGCGGAGCCAACACTGTAACTACAGACGTTAATCTGATATGACGCCTGTATCGTAGGAGTACACATCGTAGGGGTATCATGTAGTGTTTATTGCTTTTTAAATGCGAAGCATTTCTTAGCGAACCTCTGGCACTTTGAGCGTTTCTATCTACGTATCTACGTATCTATCTATCTATCTATCTATCTATCTATCTATCTATCTATCTAGCCGCCTACGTCTGGGTGCTCTCATGGTCGCCTCCTTAACTTGGTGTAGCCCAAAATTTGCATGGGAGGGTAAGATGATTTGACGAATATGACTGCCGGGTCATGACATGAATAACGTTAAAATCCTGTCGTGCACGTCGTCAAACCCTTTCCACTAGACACGTGTGGCACATACCCGTTTACCACGGGCCGCGGTGTACGGGTATGCGCCACAGGTGATTGACAGTTTATATCTACCCAGGAACGGCGAGAACAGACATTGGTCTCTTAAATGCTAGAGCGTTAAGGAAAACCAACATCGGGAGCGTTGACTCAACGAATGGAAAGAGTGAAAATTAGGATCCCAGCAGGAATCGAACCCAAGCATTCTGCGTGGCAATCAAGTATTCTACCACTGAGCCACGCCAGGTCTATAAACTGGTTTGGAAAAACAGCCTACGCAGGCGTAATAACGGTGCAACGTCAATTGTGGTTGTGGTGCTGGCTATCTAATTTTACAAAAAAGCAATAAACACTACATGATACCCCTACGATGTGTACTCCTACGATACAGGCGTCATATCAGATTAACGTCTGTAGTTACAGTGTTGGCTCCGCTTTTATAGCAGTCTAATAAACATTACGTTTGTATTCCTATGATTCAGCAAGCCATATTGAAGCATTGCTCGACCCCGGAGCAATACATTAACGAAAGTTACATATGATATCCACATCACCGCACCGTAATGTGCACTTTGTCCACCAGAACGACGCAGTCTCCTCTTCATTTCTTAAGAGGCTGGGCGATGGCCTCATGCTGACCGAGGATGATGGCAGATTGATTGACAGCCGCTTTGTAGACTAGGCTACGTAGGCAACATACGCCCAGGTTGCCTACGAATACGACAAACACCATCCACTGATGTTGGTCTACGTAGCACTATCGAGGCTTACCAGCCTCGACGGCCTATGCCTCACCAACATAGGCGTGCGCACAGGGGCGCCGGGGGGTCGGCTGCCCCCCCTTTTAACCTAAGAGGGGGGGCGCAAAGTCAGCCCCCCACATTGAGATAATAGGGAGGGGGGCGCTGCGACACGGAGGGGGCGCAACGTCAGCGCCATACATTGACATAATTGGGAGGGGGGGGGGCGCTGCAACGAACCTTCGCCCCCCCCCCCCCCTGAAGGGGAACCCTGCGCACGGTGGCTTCAGGGTGGCTTCAGGTTCCGACATGTCGCTGGCTCTGTCGACAGACAATTTGTCGACGAAATGACCGAGGCATCCACGAATTCCAACAGCTCTACTATACGACATACTTCACTACACATGGACCCCTCGTCACCACGATCACGACCGGATCCTATAACAAGTCATGACCAGCTGCTGGTGCTCACTATTCACGGTGATGATGCCCTTGTTCAAGAACTGTCAAGAACTGCTTGCACACATGCACACAGGTTCGTGAAACGTGTGTGCGTTCTCGGGACACGTATAAGCACTACATATCAGCTTACCGCTTCCGGTGTTGGTAATACCCACGTTGCCATTGGCAGCGTTACCCAACCGTAAACGACTGGTTATATAACACATATGCGGCTCTTCAACATATATATGTGTGTGTATAAAATTTATACAAATCTTTAGCATCATTTTGTAACGTGTCGCTCAGTAAAAAAAGTTACGCCACAGTAACCTACCCGCCGCATGCTTCGCATAACATCGACTCCCACGGTACGCGGGATCTGCCGATTTTTTGTAAAATTAGATAGCCAGCACCACAACCACAATTGACGTTGCACCGTTATTACGCCTGCGTAGGCTGTTTTTCCAAACCAGTTTATAGACCTGGCGTGGCTCAGTGGTAGAATACTTGATTGCCACGCAGAATGCTTGGGTTCGATTCCTGCTGGGATCCTAATTTTCACTCTTTCCATTCGTTGAGTCAACGCTCCCGATGTTGGTTTTCCTTAACGCTCTAGCATTTAAGAGACCAATGTCTGTTCTCGCCGTTCCTGGGTAGATATAAACTGTCAATCACCTGTGGCGCATACCCGTACACCGCGGCCCGTGGTAAACGGGTATGTGCCACACGTGTCTAGTGGAAAGGGTTTGACGACGTGCACGACAGGATTTTAACGTTATTCATGTCATGACCCGGCAGTCATATTCGTCAAATCATCTTACCCTCCCATGCAAATTTTGGGCTACACCAAGTTAAGGAGGCGACCATGAGAGCACCCAGACGTAGGCGGCTAGATAGATAGATAGATAGATACGTAGATAGAAACGCTCAAAGTGCCAGAGGTTCGCTAAGAAATGCTTCGCATTTAATATAGAACGCGCTATTCTGTCCCGAATAAAGCTGGCCGCAGGAGCGAGGTTCCAAGCCGCGACCTCCAACATTTCTGCAGACCAGCATAGGCAGTCAAACAACGCGGGTTTCTCGATACGTTATAGTAATCTAATCTGTCTCATTACTCCTTCACCAACACTTAACAGAGAGAAAAACGCGGCCTGTGTAGTGTGTCATGCGTATAATGAAGTCGGTGCTTTCCGACGTCTTTAGTTATGTTATTTAGAAACAAAAAGCGCGCTGTTGAAACTAAAGCTATTTTATTAAAACCATTCTTTTTAAGAAGATCATCCAACACTATTCTGCTTGCAAAGGTATTCTTCCTTTCCTTCTGCTTCTTATTGAGTTTTAAAGAAAAATATCTGTGGCAGCGAATATAACACGGCCAGGCGTCTTCACGTAATAGTGCGAAATGTCGATTCGATAAATCCACGCCAACAAAAATTAGGGACGTCAAGACTCTCTGCACATTCGGAAACCCGCGATCGTCGTCACTATATGTCCCAAGCTTGCATTATTTTCTGGAAGTTAGCTTTTTCACATTTACAAAAGCAGCAGCGCTAAAGGACGGTCTTGCTTTCTTTTAAGAAACCCGTTGGAGCCAACAACATCATTGGCCGAAATATTTTGGAGAGGCAGGGGATGAGAGGAAGGGCAGCGCTCTCTTTCGAGAGTTCGTCGTCACCAAGTACAGCCAAGCGAGTTGTATACGTGTGCACCCTTTCATTGCAACAGTACTGCTGATTCACAGTCGAGCAGCCCAACCGGCCGCTCGTTGCATGCGTTGCGGTTATCTGTCGGCGACTGAGGTTCGTGCTCGCTGGTTGTAGCGGATGTCGTCATCGTGCTTTTTTTGTTATGTATTGTCGTGTTCTCAATTCGTGCGTTTACGGCAAGCGTCATCGCTTGCCGTAAGCGCATTTTGAACGTTGAAGGTCCGTACGCCACGTGGTGTGAAAAACGGTACACTATAAGCGATGTCCCGAATTCCTGGGTATGCATATAGCGCATGTCAGAATATTTTTCAAGTCTGCCAAGCTCGGTAATTGACAAAGATTGCTTAATGAACTTTTTAAATAGTAGCTCTAGAGAAAAATTTTCAATACAAAAGTTGTAGCGCTTGTTTAATCTATGCTAACTCCCCTGCTTAATTTTTTTCTGGCCTTTCTTTAAAGCGCTCGAATGTTAAAAAGTACCACGCTTTTAGGACCCTCAAATGTAAGTTGAACAAATTATCAAAGGCTGCTCCGCGCACGAAGCTCGATGGAGCAGGCAACCGGTGATTGCGATGGACGCTAAATGATGATAGGGGCGTACCGTCTAAAGAAAAAAATCACACCATCTCCCGCTAAAGGGGACCATGAGGCGATTCGAAGCAGCGTTTCGGCATGTCGAGCCCGCGTTTCAGAGGGGGAGTGACGAGGAGGTGTGTGGAGAGTGTTTGCGCATGCGCAGTAAGGGTGGTCACACCGCACACCACCACCACCAGTTTGAACTCCGCCATAAGATGCTTCGCATCTAAAAGTCTACGAAAGAGCGGCCGCAACGTGTGAGTGAATCTTAGCTCGGTCCTTCATCGCGCTGTCACCCTCGCCCCTTCCAATGCCTGTTTAACAAAGTGCTTGCTTGGGCTGGTTGGTGCTGCATGGTAGACGAAGAACGAAAACAGCACTAAACACGGGACGAGAAGGGGACACGGCGCGGTGTTTCTGTCCTCTTCTCGTCCCGTGTTTAGCGCTGTTTTCGTTCTTCGTCTTCCAATGCGTGTGTTCATTGGTGCGAAAAGAAAAAAAAATTCCTACGCTGCATCAAATGCTGCCTACGGTCTCATGTGGCATTTGCTCCGTGGCTGCCGCTTTTAATTGCGAAGCATTTCTTAGCGAACCTCAGGCACTTTGGCCGTTTCTATCTATCTATCTATCTATCTATCTATCTATCTATCTATCTATCTATCTATCTATCTATCTATCTATCTATCTATCTATCTATCTATCTATCTATCTATCTATCTATCTATCTATCTATCTATCTATCTATCTATCTATCTATCTATCTATCTATCTATCTATCTATCTATCTATCTATCTATCTATCTATCTATCTATCTATCTATCTATCTATCTATCTATCTATCTATCTATCTATCTATCTATCTATCTATCTATCTATCTAGCCGCCTGGCGCTCTCCTGGTCGTCTGTACAACTTGTAATATACCAAAATTGGCCTAGCAGGGGATCAGTGTATGACGAACACGATTCACTGGTCATGACATGAATAACGCAAAATACCTGTCGCGTACGTCATGAAACCCTTTCTCTCAGTCACGTGTGGCACATACCCGTAAACCAGAGTTAATGTTGTGCGGGTATGTGCCACAGATGATACAGAGGGAGGTGATACAGACGCAAGGAAAGCGATAATAATAGTAATTGTCGGGGTTTTATGTCCGAAAACCACGATATGATGTGAGAGACGCCGTAGCGAATGGCTCCGGAAATTTTGAGCATTGGGTATTCTTTAACGTGTACCGAGATCGCACAGAACACGGGCATCTAGAATTTTGCCTGTATCGAAATGCGACTGCCGCGGCCGGGATCGAACCGCGCGACCTTCGGGTCAGCAGCCGAGCACCTTAACCGCTACACCAACGCGGCGGACGCAAGGAAAGTGCGGAAACTGAAGAAAGAGCAACACTGGAAGACGCTCAACCACCATCCACTCGTACTCGTGGTCCGCAACGTGGACCATGTGGATTACGCAAAAACCGGCGCCAATGCTTCCTACAATATTCGTGCTGAGAGAACCAGGCCTCTAATCATTACCGGTGTCTTCAACGCTGATTTATCAGGACGCAAAAATGCTTGGTCTCTATACTGCGTGAAAGACGGATTGTATGTGGAGAGGGCTTCAAAAGCCTCGCTGCCACGTCCACGACAGGATGCATCATAGATGATTTCATCGTAAGAGGCATCCAGGATTTCCACCATCTGCACTATACTTCGCACTCCAGCACACTTAGACCCCTCGTAACCGTGATCACGAACGGATCCGATTAACAAGTCCGGTGCAGCTGCTCGGGCTCACTGGTCACTTTGATGATGACCTTGATCAAGAACTGTCAAGAACCCCTTCCACACATGCACGCGGGATCGTGCGTACGTCGTTCGTTCTCCGTATGTGCGTGCGTTCTCCTTCATAACGGCAAATATAAGCATTACAACTGTAACTGTGACTGTACCGTACGTGCAGTGCCCCTGCGCGTGCCATGCGGCTGTGTATATATCTAGGGAAACTTTCCTGAATGAAGCTTAGTTGCGAGTTATGCCTGCCCTGTGCGCCTGTGTTCCTTCTTTGCCCTGTACGGATTCGTGCTATCCAGTATTCAATAATATAAGCACTACAAATCAGCTTACCGCCTCTAGTGTTGGTAACACCCATGTGTCTGTTGCCATCGCTACGCAACTGTAAACAACTGGCTTTATAATTGATATGCGACTCTTCAACATATGAGTGCGCGTACACCACTTCCATATTTCTCTGGCGTCATTCCGCAACGTTTCGCTCAATATCAAAATTACGCCACAGTCACCATCCCGCGCATGCTTCGCATAACATTGATTCCCACGGTACGTGGGATCTGCCAAATTTTTCCTCGAAGAATCTTTTTTTGTTGTTGAAACGGTATGCTCATTTTGTCGCTTAACGTTCATCGCAGTCACCGATAACCTGTTCCATCGATCTGCGTGCGCGAAGCAGCCGTTGATAATTCGTTGAACTTACATTTTAGGGCACAAAGCGCCGCGTGTTTGGCGGCAGTCACGTGGTATTTTTCAAAATTTGCGCGCTTTAAAGAAAGGCCGGAAAAAAATTAAGCAGGGGAGTTATCTTAACATAGATTGAAAAATTCGATGTTCCTGAGCAAGCGCTACAACTTCTGTATTGAAAACGTTTCTATAGAGTTACTATTTAAAAAGTTCATTAAGCAATCTTTGTTAATTGCCGAGCTTGGCGGATTGGAAAAAATGTTCTGACGTGCTCTATATGGCTCAGAACAATACTGCGCTAATTGGGGACGCGTAGCACCTATGCTTAATTTTTGTAATACTTGGTGCTTCTTAGCTTAAACACCCTGTATAGCATGGCCTTTGAGGCTGGTCGTGCAGCTATTTGCTTGGTCTCGCGCAACACGTATTGTATCTGATTGGGTTTAGTGATTGGGTATAATGATTAGGTTTGTTGCTCCATACGTCACTGTTTCTGAAACTATGGGAGCGATTATGCAGTACTACACGCGATAGCACTTTGACGCGGCTTTGGTCAGCTTTTTTTTATAGATTTATATCTGAAAAAAAAAATATGGGAAGGTAGGCTACGTTAGAGCCGGCTATCCCATCATCATGATAGTAGTATTGAAAAAATACACAAAGAAAACTAGGAAAAATAAATGAATAAGAAAATAAAAAATAATCAGAGGCACTTTGTACATATACAATATGTGGCGTATAAAGCATCAGCAGATACTAAGGGCCTAGTCCAGTACATATAGCTGATAGAGTCCGTTGAAACCAACCGTATGTTCAATGAATTAGTCAACCGGTCTTTTCGTTATTCACTTCCCTTGATTTTTATTTTTTTTTTTGCGAAAAACGTACAAATGTCATGTACTAGTGACAGGTGCGGGAAAATGTCAGGCAGGCCGTGGATGTGATTTTACCAAGCTTTCTGAATAGGTTCGACTAGCATCGCGCGGCGTTCTTCGCGATAACATACCTATACCACATTTTGAGCCCATTTCGCTAATGCAGACTACTTTTTTAATAATCGTTAGAAAGAAAAAAAAGGGATGCATCCTAAGTGCATCAGAAGGCCAACTGCAATGAAATTTAATTTTGCCTAAGTTAGTTACAAGGGAGCAGTATTAGCCCCCACCACATCATTCACTGCCGTCCCATCGCGTATGACGACAGCAGTGAGTCGTCAGCCGCGCCGCACGTGTGTTTGCTACATGAAGGATGCTCAATGCTATCGATCAATCTGCGCCGCTTTTGAAGCAACACTTTTTCATGTTTTGTTGAAAAGTGTGGGCGAGATCATCCGCAAAAATGTTACCCGCAAAACGGAATCGCAGTCGGCAGCACGATAAGGGCGGATTACTCCTGGTGCTCGCTATCAGAGGGTATATGTGCACGTGCGGTCTTACGGTTTTCGGTCACGACGATGTCCTGGCCGTGACTGCATGCATGAAATGCCCCCCCCCCCCCCCTGCCCTGTTTTGTTGACGATTAGCTTGAGCAATCTGCCTTCTGCCACCATGTCTGCGCAATAGTTCGTACAAAGTTTTCGCTCAACGCGCGGCGCGCATCCGGCACCCCGCTACGTTGGCCACAGAGCTCTCAACTTCGCTGCAGCCGTGAGCTACAAAATGGTTATCGCTAATCGCACTTATGCAATTAAAAAAACACAAGAAAGCGGCTGCATCGCGTTAATGAATGTACCGCATTAGCGGGATGGGTTCAATTGGTCGCAGAGGTGAGCGAGCTATAAAAGTGCAGAGATGCAAGCTGAATAACGACCGCCGCGGTAGCTTAGCGCGTAAGCTGTCGCGCTGTCGCGCTGCTAAGCCCGAGGTCGCGGGCTTTGTTTCCGGGCGATGGCGGCCAGATTTCGATAGGCGAAATGCGAACACCCGTGTTCTCAGAACTGGATGCAATTTAATAGTAATAATATCTGGGGTTTTACGTCCCAAAAACATGATACGATTATCACAGACGCCGTAGTGGAGGGCTCCGGAAGTTTGGACCATCTGGTGTTCCTTAACGTGCAGCGACATCGCACAGTACACGGGCTTCTACCACTTCGCCTCCATCGAAATGCGACCGACGCGGCCGGGATCGACCCCGCGACCTTCGGGTCAGCAGCCGAGCACCATAACCACTGCTCCACCGCGGCGGACTTGCAATTTAAGTAAATCCCGGAGGGCCTACATTAACCCGGAGTCCCCACTACGGCGTTCTTCAATCGTATCGTGGTTGGCACATGCTTTCTCATGAGTTATATCATGCAAGCGAAAGATGCCTCGAGAGCATCAGTGAATTAAGATGCCTAAAATTGTGTTGCAGCACGTCACGTACTAGGCCTGCCATTTCACAAATTCTTACTTAGAAAATGCAATTTGTACGTGAACTTGTACGGTGTGTATGGTGGTTGCAAAACAACAACAAAAAAAGCGACACCCGGGTTTGTTTGAACAACAGGTTTTGACCGCAGTCACACCGAAGTGCTGTCTTCTAAATTTCAGTGTATACCTGTGGCCGCCCATGCAGAAAAACGTTTCATGGTCTTATGGAAACACATATCTAGAAGATCTTGTACCCGCACGGACAAAATTTACTGGTAAGGAAACAATATTACGCAGTCATGTATTTGCTGCACCACTGACCACCCGAAAATGACCTTGACTTCGTCTATAATTCAGCTAACGTGCGCATGCTAATCTATACGATGTAACGTCACTTATTCGCTCCTGCATTGCTGAACGGGCGCATTTAGAGGGCGAACTGCTACGTCTGACAAGTATAGCATACCACAAAAAGCAAAAATCTGAGTGTTCAACACAGGTTGTTGTGCAAGCGCGCCATTCAGAAACAAAAGAAGTGGAAGTTATCGATCACACACATCGCGTGTACCACTGATCAGCTTTCTACATGCGGTCTCGCACGGTTGTCTCCTTTTTCAGAAAGTATGGGAAACATGTACATCATTTCGAAGCGCAGCGCCGGCAACGTCGACGGCACTGAACCTGCGGTTAGATTGTTTCAATGTTTGCCAACGGTGCGGCTACATTTATCGGCAGTAGTAACAGATATGTAGCACCATATAAAGGAAACCACGCCAGTACAAAAGTCACGGCGCTGATTTCTAAGCTGTGGAACTCGCAGAATCCGCGAAAACAGGAAGAGTGCAAACACGCGACTACCTTCGACCAAAACTGAAGTGAACGCAACACGGTATCGCGCTCAAGTTACCTTACTCGGTAGGCTTTGAACGCATCTCTTGTAGCCGTTGGCGCAAATGTCACGGTATCGCACTCTAGTTAGCTTACTCGGTAGGCTTTGCGATGTATAGGACGGCAACATGCTAGGTGTCGACGGAAGCCGGTCTAGCTGAAAGAAGCGTCCCAAATTATTCGCAGGAGCAAATAAATGAAAGAATAACAGGACTACTGCGTATTATTAAAGCACTGCTCTCATCATCAGATTTCTTTCTGTGCGAGAGTTACTATCTGCCGCTTTTTTGTTGGCCCGTTCTCCGTTACTATACTGAAGCGCGTTCCTCATATTCATATTGTGGTTCTGGCACGTGAAACCCGACGAATTGTTATTACTCTTGAAGGCTTTTTGTGCTAATGTCAAATTTCAGTATTACCACTTTACTCTGAACAAATGAAACTTCGTTGCCACCTGCAGCGAAACACGAATGCTCCAACGAAAATATTACAACGCATAACTCACCTTCACTTAGAGCGCTGTTTGTAGAACCATGAGGCCTGGCTCCTGGTACGCAGACACCAAGCCATGCCGATACGCAAATGCTCGATCAGTGAATCGGTCGTCCACGTAGTACATCTGCAGGAAGACGCGAAGTGCCCACCGCGGGAAGAAGCCGCACGAATAGTTGCCAACACAGAGTTAAACCGCTGTTACTTGTCGACCATGCGGCTTTGCCTTTTATACCAATGTCGTTCTCACACGCATGCGCAAACTGCTTCAAGAATGGAACATTCGTCATGCTTTTTTTTGGGCTGCTGTACGCAAAGTCTGGTCTGACATGAACGCTATCAGAATACAGTCGTAATTTATTTTTTTATTTAAATTTTCGTTTTTATTTGTCCAGCAAGTGTCACAATTTGTTTGGGCTTGCCGATGCTTCCTGTACGCGGGAGTGAAGAACAACGCACGCGCTTTTACGTGACCGTAGTATAACTACGTGCAGTTTCCATGTTTTAAAGGAGGGGTGACAGAAAATTTGTGAACCTCTTTTTTTTTCTCCCAATCAGTGGCGACAGTCTCCTTAATAACGGCAACGAAACTCATTTGCCCCAGCGCAAGACGAATGTTTATTTATGTGCTCGCATGTTAGGGCCTGAGGCAGTTTCGATTTCGAAGAGCACTCCAGGGTCCCGTGACGTAGTCGGCCTATTCGTTAAAGAAGTACTGACATTAATTTTAAACATTTTCGGATTGTTGCTCCAAACGAAAATTCGGCAGATCCCCTGCTTTCTGGGAATCTGTTTCATGCGAATCAGTCAGCGAGTACTTCTATGCTGTATTTTATGGCTTTTAGCCAAGCGTTACGAGGTTGATCAAGGTGATTTTGTAAGTGTAGTAGCTGTGTGCACATGTTGGGCTTTCCAGGCACGTCCATAACATTGGCGTTCAAAGTCTAACTTATGGTGCGACGTAACGTCAGCCCTCACGTTAGGTACATACGTCAGTATTATCGAAACTAAATTCACTTTACGGTGCAATAATGGGAATATCATACGTAACTTTCGTTAATGTATTCTTCCGGGGTCGAGCAATGCTTCATTATAGCTTGCTGAACCATGGGAATACAAATGTTATGTTTATTAGACTGCTATAAAAGCGAAGCCAACACTGGAATCAGAGACGTTAACCTGACATGACGCCTGTATCGTAGGAGTACATGTTTGTTGCATTGTTACACAATTATATACCCAGCACCACAACCACAATTGATGTTGCACCGAAATTACGCCTGCATTGGGTGTTTTTCCAAAGCAGTTTCTAGACCTGGCGTGGCTCTGTGGTAGAATACCTGATTGTCACACAGAATTCTTGGGTTCTATTCCTGCTGAGATCCTAGTTTTAAATGCGAAGCATTTCTTAGCGAACCTCTGGCACTTTGAGCGTTTCTATCTACGTATCTATCTATCTATCTATCTATCTATCTAGCCGCCTACGTCTGGGTGCTCTCATAATCGCCTCCTTAACTTGGTGTTGGCCAAAATTTGCATGGGAGGGTAAGAGGATTTGACGAATATGACTTTCGGGTCATTACATTGATAACGTGAAAAGCCTGTCGCGTACGTCGTCAAACCCTTTCCACTGGACAGGTGTGGCACATACCCGTTTACCACAGGCCGCGGTTTACGGGTATGCGCCACAGGTGATTGACAGTTTATATCTACCCAGGAACGGCGTGAACAGACATTGGTAGTTTAAATGCGAGAGCGTTAAGAAAAACCAACATCGGCAGCGTTGACCGGACCGAATGGAAAGAATGAAAATTAGGATCCCAGCAGGAATCGAACCCAAGCATTCAGCGTGGCAGTCAGGTATTCTACCACAGAGCCACGCCAGGTCTATAAACTGGTTTGAAAAAACAGCCTACGCAGGCGTAATATCGATGCAACGCGTCAATTGTGGTTGTGGTGCTTGCTATCTAATTTTACAGAAAAGCAATAAACAATACGTGATATTCCTACGATGTGCACTCCTACGATACAGGCATCATATCAGATTAAAGTCTGTGGCTCCAGTGCTGGCTCCGCTTTTGTAGCACTCTAATATACATTAGATTTGTATTCCTACGATTCCGCAAGCTATATTGAAGCATTGCTCGATCCCGGACGAATACATGAATGAAAGTTACGTATGATATCCACATCACCGCACCGTAAAGTGCACTTAGTCCGCCAGAACGACGCAGTGTCCTCTTCATTTCTTACGAGGCTGGGCGATGGCCTCATGCTAACCGAGGATGATGCCAGATTGATTGACAGCCGCCTTGTAGACTAGGCTACGTAGGCCACGTACGCCCAGGTAGTGTACGAATACGACAAGCGCCATCCACTGATGTTGGTCTACGTAGCACTATCCTGGCCTACAAGCCTCGACGGCCTATACCTAACCTACGCGAAGGGTGACTTCGGGTTCCGAGATGTCACCGGCTCTATCGACAGACAATTTGTCGACAAAATGACCGACGCATCCATGAATTCCAACAGCTGTACTATACCTCATACTTCACTACACGTGGACCCCTCGTCACCGCGATTACGACCGGATCCTATAACAAGTCATGACCAGCTGCTGGTGCTCACTGATCAAGGAGATGATGACCTTGTTCAAGAACTGTCAAGAAATTGTTCCACATATGCATACGGGCTCGTGAAACGTGCGTGCGTTATCCATCATAAGGGACAAGTATAAGCACTACATATCAGCTTACCGCTTCTGGTGTTGGTAATACCCACTTTACCGTTGGCAGTGTTACCGAACCGTAAACAACTGGTTATATGACACATATGCGGCTCTTGAACATATATATGTGCGTATAAAATTTATACAGATCTATAGCGTCATTTTGTAACTTGTCGCTCAGTAAAAAAAATTACGCCCCAGTCACCTTCCCGCCGCATGCTTCGCATAACACCGACTCCCACGGTACGTGGGATCTGCCGAATTTTTTATTCTTTCCATTCGAGGTCAACGCTGCCGATGTCGGTTTTTCTTAATGCTCTCGCGTTTTAAATACCAATGTGTGTTCTCGCCGTTCGTGGGGAAATATAAACTGTAAATCACCTGTGGCGCATACCGGTACACCGCGGCCATGGTAAACGGGTATGTTCCACACGTGTCTGGAGGAAAGGGTTTGACGACGTACGCGACAGCATTTCCATGTTATTCATGTGTATGACCCGACAGTCATATTCGTGAAATCCTCTTGTTTTCCCTTGCCAATTTTGGTTTACACCAAGTTAAAGAGGCAATCATGAGAGCACCCATACGTAGGCGGCTAGATAGATAGATAGATAGATAGATAGATAGATAGATAGATAGATAGATAGATAGATAGATAGATAGATAGATAGATAGATAGATAGATAGATAGATAGATAGATAGATAGATAGATAGATAGATAGATAGATAGATAGATAGATAGATAGAAACTCTCAAAGTGCCAAAGGTTTGCTAAGAAATGCAGCAAATAAGAGAATTACTAAGCAGTAATCAGAGTAAAAGTGACCTATCAGTTGTGAGCATGACTCAGCCGGAGTGACATTCAAATTCGTGTAAAATGAGCGAATTGGTTAAGCATCATGTCATGGTTCCTGCGTAGGTGGCGGTTCAAAATTCCGTGATCGAGCGTTCGATTCTTTGACGCAGATGGGAAGAGAGCAGTGTTCACAGATATATATATATATATATATATATATATATATATATATATATATATATATATCCATTTCAAGGAGTGCGCAAAAGAGCTACCGAAGAATTCGACAACGAACAATGCTTGTGCGGTAGTGTGAACGCTGCTCCCTTTTATATATATAAATATATATATATATATATATATATATATATATATATATATATATATATATATATATATATATATATATATATATATATATATATATATATATATATATCATAGAAAAACAGGTCGACAAACGTGCGAAACACAAGTTTTACTAACGTTTCGGCAGGAGGGCCTGCCTTCGTCAGAGTGATGAAGGCAGGCCCTCCTGCCGAAACGTTAGTAAAACTTGTGTTTCGCACGTTTGTCGACCTATTTTTCTACCGCATTTTCCACCGGGTCCATTGAATTTCACCCCACCATATGTGTATATATATATATATATATATATATATATATATATATATATATATATATATATATATATATATATATATATATATATATATATATATATATATATATATATATATATATATATATATATATATATATATATATATATATAACGCCATAAATGTATAGATTTCCTTAAAGTGGAAACTGGGACTCTGTAAGTATTTTTTCGAGCAGATATATACTACTGCCTGTGTGAGCCCGCAAAGAAAAAAAAAACGATGTGTCGAATCACTGACCTTGGCAGTGTGGCATAAGTATTTCTCTTGTGCCTATACCCAGTGCACGTACCCAGTTCAAACAAAATGCTTCGCCTAAATCAACAAGACGATTGCACTCGCAGAAGCATGTCGATATTTCATAGCAACGTTCGCAGCATAAGAAAAAACCTGGATCAGCTTCTCGCATTTATTGCCCAGCAGCCACAACGCCTTGACGTGATCGCTGTCACTGAAACTTGGCTAAAAATCACAGCATATCCACGGAGTGAATGATGATGAGTGGGCGAAGCTGCGGAGGTTCATCGGTAAACCGTGAATCTTCCGTGAATTCTGCCCAGTACATCATCACCGACGTGAGATCGGTCGCGTTTATACTAAAGGTTCGATGAGTTATGACGACTTGCAGCTCACTTTAATTTTACATGTACGCTGTGAATTTTCATTGTTTAGAAAAATATTGCTTTAGAAAACATCTGGCGTCTTTCGTTAAGCAGCTGGCGTCTTTCGTTAAGCAGCTGGCGTCTTTTCGTTTTGCTTTAGAAACATCTGGCGTTCTTTCGTTTTGCTTTTAGAAAACATCTGGCGTCTTTCGTTGGTTTATTTCATCAATCAACGGCGTTTTGAACAAAATTTTTATTGTTTAATCACGCACAGGAGAAATCTCACCAGGCACTACCTTGGAGGTAAACAATGGCTGCTAATGGGAATGAGAGACAGAAGAAGTCGGCTTTTAGCTAACACTTCCACTTCTACTTCTACTAACGTTTCCTACTGGAACATGCCAATGGCTGCTAATGGGGAATGAGAGACAGAAGAATTCGGCTTTTAGTTAACGCGCACGCTGCGAATTTTTTATTGTTCAACAACCCACAGGAAAAATCTCCCACCGGCACCACCTTGGAGGTCAAGATCTGGTACTAGCGTTGCGACTGGTTACGCACTACTACGACTACGAGGGACGAACGGGTGCCGCCTTAAGGAGCTTCGCCCCTAAAAGGAACGAAAACATTGTTATTCCTGATTACACAATGCTATCGCAGCCACGTGACTCTCGTTCTCGAGGGGGCGGTGTTGCTCTTTTTGTGAAAAATGAGCATTCATTTACAATTCTTCCTTCACTATCATGCAGCACACGTGCCATTGAATCACTATTCATCAGGTTGGAATCCTCAGTTGCAGTGGGCGTAGTTTATCGTCCCCCAAACGCGTGTTTTCTCTCCTTTCTTGAAACACTTGAAATGATTCTGAGTCAACTAACAAACAATGTCAAACAATCTGCTGTTATTGTTGGTGATATGAACATTGATAACCGTAGTCCAACGAACGATGATTACATGTACTTGCTCAAATCGTATCACTTTTGCAACCTCATCACTACACCAACTCGAATAACAGCAACGTCTGCTACATTGATCGAGCACGCACTGACAAATTCCGAGACACATATTAGTGCCGGAGTCTATGATAAGCCTATCACAGATCATTTCCCCATATTTGTCTCTGTCGATTGCCTAAAGAATAAAAAACGTGACGTGCCGAGGTTTGTAACAAAAATAGACTACGTGGCTTTAAGAAATATTCTTCTTGGATCTAGTTTTAATCAAATATACCATGATGACGTTAATATCGAATTTTCGAACTTGATTACTCTTCTTAAAAACGCGATCAAAAGAAGCAGCAGAAAAGTTTCGGTTCATTCACGGGAAACCCCATTATGTCCCTGGATGAACAAAGAAATCTTGGAAGTCATAAGAAGCAAGGATTACTGGCACGACAAATGGAAACGGCGCAAGCATAATGAGTTTTATTTACGCCAGTTTAAAACAATGCGTAATAAATCAGTAGCCTTGATGAGGATGAGTAAAAAAGAATATTATGCACGACAAATAGAGCAGGCGAATGGTAATTCGAAAAAACTTTGGCAAATTGTAAATGACGTTGTCGGTAACCCTTCGCGTCTAAGGTGCTTCCGGATGTCATCGACTCCAATACGGTTGAATCGTTTAACACTTACTTCGCCTCCATTGGTCCAACACTAGCTAAAAAATTCAAGGAACCTAGCCATGAACATGGTCTCTCAGATTCCAATCCGAATTCTTTTGTCATGTATGACATCGACCTTGAGGAAATCAGATCTATTGTGTCAGGAATGACAATGAATAAATTGGCAGGCCTAGATGGGATAACTGTAAGGCTTCTCAAAGAAAATTTAGACGTCCTCGGACCGGTTTTGTGTCGCCTATTTAACCATTCTGTGACAGCAGCCATGTACCCATCTTGTTTAAAAATCGCAAAAGTTATTCCAATACATAAAAGCGGCGATCACTCTCAACCGTCAAACTGCAGGCCAATCTCCGTTTTGAGCATAATTAACAATATCTTCGAAAAAATTCTTGCCAATCGTTTCTATAAATTAATTGCGAAGTATAACATGCTCTCCCATCAGCAACACGGATTTAGACCAAATTATTCTACCTCTACCGCCGTTATGACCCTTAGTCAAGTTATAAACACAGCATTGAATGAAAATAAATTAGTAACAGTTATCTTTCTGGACATCAAAAAAGCCTTTGACACCGTAGACCACAGAATACTGCTAAGTAAATTACCACATTATGGTTTCCGTGGGACCATATTCAAACTTCTTTCAGATTACCTGAAAGGTCGTCAACAGGTTGTATTAATTAATGATTTCATGTCTTCTATTTGCCACTTGAGTAGTGGTGTTCCCCAGGGCTCGGTGCTCGGGCCATTGCTCTTTTCCTTGTATATTAATGACCTTCCGCAGATATTACAGCCTTCTAACATACCGATGTATGCTGACGATACTTGTGTCATAGTAACAGGTAAAAATCTAAGTGATCTTGAATCGAAGTCCAATGTCGTATTGGAAAAGGTTGCTCATTGGTTATCGAATAATAAACTATCTATAAATACCGATAAGGCTAAATGCATCACATTTCACTCTAGGTTGAAATTCATTAATGCTAATGATATGCACATAAAAATTAACGATTCTGTGATCGAGCAAGTGACCACAATTAAATATCTTGGTGTCACTATAGATAACAACTTACATTGGCAGATGCAGATTCAGAATGTGTGTTCCAAGTTAGCCTCAGGGTGTCATGCACTTACTCAGGCTCGACATTTTAATACCACTACTCTACGAATACTTTATTATGCTTTCATTCATTGTCACATCTCATATTGCATTGAGTCTTGGGGCGGCACGTACACAACTTACCTGGACCCGGTTAGACGACTTCAAAAACGGGCTGTAAGAATCATTACTCATTCCAAGTATAACGACCCCAGCAAACCTTTGTTTTTCCGATTACTTATTTTGCCCTTCGACAAGCTATGGCAATTTAAACTAGCCAAATATGTACACACAGTTATTAATTACAACCACCCTTTTCATGTTTCGATGTTTTCCGCACCTTCTCGTTCTACTAGACAACTAACCTTTGGTAAATGAAATATTCCACGAAGTAACAATGTATATGGTGAACGGCTTTTACAGTTCGTTGGTATTAAAATCTGGAATGTTATTCCTTTTGAAATAAAAACGTGTTCTAATTTCACTAAGGCACTAGAAAAACACTATTTAGAAGAATGTACTGATTGATTAATGTCCTGTCATATTTAGTCTGATGACTGTCTTAATTTTAATATGTAAGTTGGTGATTTTCTTTCTTCGTTCTTTCTTGTGTTGCAAAGGTTTCGTGCGGCTATTACATGTACTGTAATGTTTCTTTCTAAAGGAGTACGTCTACTTAGGACAGGTAGTAACCGCGGAGCCGAACCATGAGAGTGAAATAACTAGAAGAATAAGGATGGGTTGGGGCTCATTCGGCAAGCATTATCAAATCATGAATGGTAATCTACCACTATCCCTGAAGAGGAAGGTATATAACAGCTGCATCTTACCGGTACTTACCTACGGAGCAGAAACCTGGAGACTTACAAAGAGGGTTCAACTTAAATTGAGGACGACGCAGCGAGCGATGGAAAGGAAAATGATAGGTGTAACCTTAAGAGACAGGAAGAGAGCAGAGTGGGTCAGGGAACAAACGGGCGTTAAGGACATCATAGTTGAAATCAAGAAGAAGAAATGGATATGGGCCGGGCACGTAGCACGTCGGCAGGATAACCGGTGGTCATTAAGGGTAACTGACTGGATTCCAAGAGATGGCAAACGCGTGAGGGGGAGACAGCAAATTAGGTGGGTAGATGAGATTAAGAAGTTTGCAGGTATTACGTGGCAGCAGAAAGCACAGGACCGGGTTGATTGGCGGAACATGGGAGAGGCCTTTGCCCTGCAGTGGGCGTAGACAGGCTGATGATGAATGTTTCTTTGTTGGATATTATATAAATTTTTAGTTACACTTTTCCGAAGTGCCATTATAAAATGTTTCTTTTTGGACCCAAACTAGCCTATGGCTATGGGTCCACACAGTGTATGCAAACTTTTTCTAAAAAATGTGAGCAATAAAATTCAATTCAATTCAATCACCTTACCCCAAAGAAACACAAGCGGAGGAGATGATAATCAAAATATTTTTTCCTGTATCTGCAAATTTAACCGTGCTGCGTGCTCGGCTGTTTTGAGTCCTTAGAAGAACTCAAAATTAGGAACCAGTGTTTTCATACCTGTGCGAGAGCATGTACATCGACACCAATAATTAAAAGGGTAACCTACTCATGAAACCAAAACTCGCCGATGATGGGCTGGAGTAGTGCTTGAGATAGCCATTCCTAAGTCATGACAGGCAATTCGCCGCTATTCTTAAAGCGGGATGTATACAACAATTGCGCATAGGTCGCCAAAAAGCTGGAGCTCACTCAGACTCACTGAAGAAATACATTTTGCTCCGAAGGCTCACTCGGACTCAGACTCACCAATTTTCGTCAATCGGACTCACTCAGACTCACTAAATGTTTTCTCAACCGGACTAACTCGGACTCAAACTCACCAACATATTACTCACCCGGACTCACTCAGACTCAGACTCACGGCTTGACCTGTATCTGAGTGAATCTGAGTGAGTCGATTCATGAGTCTGTTAGCGTTAAATTAGCTTTTTCGGTCATGGTGCCGATGTTCTTTAGCGCCAATATCTCACATAATCGGTGCTCTACGAGGCGCCTTTTGACCTTGCACCATCAAACACGTATTATAAGTGGCTTAAATCATGCAAGGACAGTTTTATGAAATACGCGACTCACACGAGATATATTATCAAGAACTTCCCGTGAAAGAGTTTGCACGGGGAGGTCAACGCCCCCCCCCCCCCCCCCATCGCACACGCCTCACACCTCTGATCAATAAATATTGAGGTGGCGCATGAACGCTCGTGCGTTGCCCACACATGCGTGCGATGCATGTGTGAATAGACTTGGGTATAATGGTAAGCCGATATAAGACTGATAGTAATGCTGAAGATGAGTAGATATGACCATAGGTCGGCAATGGACGGTGCAGCCCTCTCGGACTCACTAAAAGGAAATATATTTTGTGCTTAGGGCTCACTCGTACTCAGATTCACCAATGTAGGGATCCTGCGGCTGAAGAACCGACGGAGAAGAGAAGAGGAAGATGAAGTCTGCAATGGCTGAAACCTGTGTCTATTAAACAGTAGACGTTCCTTTCTTCTGTTGGAACTTTATATTTGGCGCAGTCGTCGACAGCAACCTAATATGGATATTTCTACCTCTCTAGACGGGACGGTCGCCACATCATCACGGGCTACGCGCTGGAGGGTGAGGACTTTGTTGAGGCATCGCAGCATCTGACCACAACTGAAATGACGGATACCATCACCAGCACAGCATACGCACCGATGAGCGACGTCACCGAAAGAGGTACTGTAACAAGCGACGTGAAAGCGGAAGAGTTTGAATTGTGGAAGGGACTAAGCATTGCGAGCAACACGGAAAGAGATGCAGATGAGAGGCAATCGCCGTCGATGAGAGCCATAGTAAAAGCATTAGACCAGCTAACTGATATACAGCGCAACTATATGAAGCAACAACAAGCAATTTTGAAGACAATAACAGCTAAGGCACTACGTCAAGATATAGTGAAGCCAGATGTGTTCGATGGTAGTACTGCTGGCGCGGATGTGCGGCTGGAACTTTATCAGTCTGCCTGCAAACAGAATAGCTGGGTAAATGACTCAGATCGTATAACAAACATGCGATCATACCTGTCTGGGAACGCTAAGAAGTGGTATGACCTACGTGTCCTGCACCACCTTGAAGATTCGTGGGAAACGTGGAAAGAGAGTTTTTTGCAAGCCTTCCAAATGAACCCAGTTCATTTATGGGATCAAGCTATCTCTTACAAGCAGGGAGATAGCAATTTGCTGGACTACTATTTTGAGAAGAGGCGCTTACTGCAACTAGCGGATCACACGCTCCCCGATTCATGCATCGTGCCACTAGTCATACAAACAATGACAAAAGGGTGCCGGAGACAAGTACAGAATGTGTCACCGTCAACTTCAGATGAGCTTCTTCACTGCTTAAAATACGTCTCATGTGAGATCTGGTCCGATGTGACTCCAATACAAGAGGCGACACATAAATCGAGGCCACTTGACGAATACGGCAACTACACTACTAGTGTGGCATCTTGCACACCAGGCGAATGTGAACTAGCCAACAGCATGACATGGAAATTTACTAGCAAGGAAATCCCGATTCTGCCGGAGATGGTGTTTCTTATGAAATCAAACATTTTGTCCGTACCCATGACTGTAAATAATTGAAAGGTGTCCGCGATTGTGGACACTGGAGCATCAGTTAGCTTGATCAACGAGCAGCGAGTGGACAAAAATCTCATTTTCACAGGAAGAGTTGTTAGAGTCCAAAGTTACGACGGAACATGCCGAGAGCTAGAGAAATGGACGGACGTAAAAGTGCATTTCAGAGGTCAAGAGCATATGGTGAAAAGCCTTGTCATTACAGGAGTTGAGTTTGATTTCCTTTTGTCAAGGCCTGACATGAAGCTATTTAAAATGAATATTCTTTGGAATGACGCCATCACCACCGAGCATTCCAACCTCGTACATACATCTCAAGACAGGAAAGTCACGTGCTCGGAAGAAGTTGTGTCAACATTTCCTGAGCTTTTGTGTGTTGGGAACTGTCCACCAGCAACTACAGTAATTGAAGTACCTTTCGAGCTTCGAGATAAAAGTGTCGTGCGAAAGAAACCATATGGACTAAGCCACGAAAAGAAAGCATGGCTTAAGCAAGAGCTCCAAGGAATGTTAGATTCCGGCATTATCAGACCATCAACCTCTACATTTGCTTCACCGATTACCATTGTGCCAAAAGAAGACGGGTCTTATCGATTGTGCACGGACTATAGACTTGTTAACAAGCAAACTGACTTGTTCCCGTTCTCCATGCCCCGAATCGACGAAATAATTGACGAGACGGGAGGATGCAAGTGGTTCTCCAAGGTTGATTTATGTAAGGGTTACTGGCAAGTACCTCTGAAAGAAGAAACTAAGATGTTCACCGCTTTTGTCACGCCTTTCGACGTCTACGAGTACAACCGGCTTCCATTTGGGTGGAAAAATTCTGGCGCTTGGTTCCAGAAAATGATGAACATGGTGCTCAAAGATTTTCTTGTAAAATTCTGCAACGTGTATGTTGACGATATACTGGTCTATTCAAGATCAAGAGAAGACCACATTGCCCACCTGTCAATGGTTCTAGGAGCACTAAGTAAAGCACAACTTAAAATAAATGTTAAGAAGAGCGAATTTTTTTGTCGGACGGTTGTGTTCTTAGGCAGGTCCTTTGACGGAAAGACTAAAAGCACCAAGGAAGAGAGCATTCAGCGGATAAAAACACTAGTCAAGCCATTCAATTTGCACTCTCTTCGCGTCTTCTTGGGCCTTGGCGGGCACTTCCGAGGGTTTATAAAGGATTATGCCACAAAGACTAAGTGTTTGACAGCCCTTACGCAAAAGGATACCCCATTCGTGTGGTCGGAAGATTGCGAGCGTTGCTACAACGAACTCGTCGAAATTATTTCGGCAGATCCTGTACTTACGCTGCCGGATTTTAACTTGCCGTTTGAGTTGTGCACAGATGCCTCTCATTATGGTACTGGAGCCGTTCTTTATCAAAGAGACACCAATAAGCCCGTCGCACAAATGCTACAAGTGATAGGATATTTCTCCTATACCTTTACGAAGGCTCAAGTAAATTATTCTACCACAGAAAAAGAAGCCTTGGCAGTTGTTATGGCACTCAAATATTTTAGGAGCTATCTTGAGGGAAGAAACTTTATACTACACACAGATAACCAAGCATTGACTTATATATTGCAATTGACACAACCAAAAGGCCGGCTTGCCAGATGGGTCACTGAGATTCTGCAGTACACGTTTGAAGTGGCCCATCGCCCAGGACAAAAGCACCAGGACGCAGACGCTCTATCAAGACTCCATGTACCCAGGGACAATAACCTTGAAGAAGTCAACCTAATAAAGTTGTGGGAAGGCTCCGAAGACCTCAAGATAGAAGATGGCAAGGTACTTGTGCCCGAAACGGCAGTACCTACAATACTGCGACTATACCATGACAGCCCTGAGCCTGGAGGTCACGATGGGTTCAAAAGAACGTACAGAAAATTAACCCAAAGATTTACTTGGAAGGGCATGAAGGACGACGTGGCTAAATATGTAAAGACATGCCACAACTGTCAAATTTGCAAAGCAAAGTTTAGGCCTCGTGGAAACAAAATGGTAACTCCACAGTATTCTGACACACCATTTGAAATACTGCACCTTGATTTTGCAGAACTGAAAAAGAAGGGTGAGGGCGTCAAGAAGACTCAAGCTTTTCTAGTCGCAGTGGACGAATGCACGCCGTTTGTGGCTGCCAAAGCTGGAAGGGAGGATGCGAACTGCGTCATCTCTTTTCTAGAGAGGGACATGTTCTGCAACGTCAACGTTATTGTTGCAGACAACGGACCGGCGTTCCGAAGCGAGAAACTTCAGCATTGGGCTACCGCAAGAGGTATCGAGCTGCGGTTTCCTGCACCATATCACCCGGAAGCGAACTCTCTAGCTGAGAGAATTATTCGAGATGTGAAAATGTTCATAGCCCTGTACCCCAACTTCAAAGGCGGGTGGAAGTGCGCGTTGGAAGCTGCTGTCAACCATCATAACCGGTCGCACACTGCTGCCTTAGGATGTAGCCCCTATTTCGCCGTTTTCAAGAAACCACCTTGGCTTCCTGCGGACAAAGAACTGTGTATATTTGAGAAAATCACGCTGAAGGAAAAGCCTTTGGATGTGCAACAGAAAGAGAAATATAGGAAAACGATGAAGGCGAACTTTTACAAACGTCACCAGTCAGCCATGCCCAAAATTGAACCTGGAGATATGGTACTGGTTCGAAAGGGTCTGGACTCAAAGTGTCCATTTGTAGGTCCTTACCTGGTCGTGAAAACAGCGAGGCAACAAGGAATTCTCAAGACTATATATTATCAAGGACCACGAAGCAAAGTTGAAGAGGCGTCGGTTGGGAATACACTGCTATACCATCCACGGAGGGATGAGAATAAAAGCCCGGGAGGATGTAGGGATCCTGCGGCTGAAGAACCGACGGAGAAGAGAAGAGGAAGATGAAGTCTGCAATGGCTGAAACCTGTGTCTATTAAACAGTAAACGTTCCTTTCCCCTGTTGGAACTCTATAACCAATATGTTTCTCAACTGGACGCACCTGGGCTCAGGCTCACTAAAATTTTCCTCAGTTGGACTCACCCCGACTAAAACACACCAAAAGATTACTTACCCGGACTCGCTCAGAGTCAGACTCATGGCCCTATCTGAGTCTGAATGAGTTTCAGTGAGTCGACTCATGAGTGAGTTTGCCGACCTGTGCAATTTCGTAGTATTGGTAGTAACATACGGGGCTGAAAACTTGGAGGATAACAAGGAAACTCAAGAAAAAAGTGAAGTACCGCGCAATGTATGACGGAAGAAAAAAATGGCCCGCATTAAGACACCGAATGATACGTAGAGGAAATAAGGGAACAAACAGGCGTTGCCGACATCCTAGTTTACATCATCAGAAAAAAAGTGGACTTGCGCAGGTCACTAATATGAAGGACCGATGATTGATGTGCCGTTAGCGCAGCGTAATGGATACCAAGAGAACAGAAACGAAGTCAATGACAGCAGAGTGTTAGGTGGAGGTGATGAAATTAAAAATGTCGCAGGAATAAAGTGCAATCAACTGTCGCGGGATAGAGGGAATGGGAGATCGCTAGAGAAAACCTCAGTTAAGTGGTCACTGAATAGGTTGAAGATGATGATAATTATGCTTACGATGCTCACAGAGGCGTTTCTTGGACTGACCGAAAGAGGGCTTAATCACAGCTGAATGAACAGTGTGCCCTAGCTGTTGAATATACAAGTTAACTGGATTTAACGTAACCTAGTGTTCTAAGCTATAAGCCCTGATGAAATACGTCAAATCAATTAAAGCGGTCGTTTTTTAATTGTCAACACAAACTGCTAATGTGATCGTTTACACTTAATTGTATTGGCACAAATGAAAGCTCAGAAGCTTTCCATTGAAGCTGGTTCAACATTGTCTGCTCGGTGCACCGGTGTACGAACAATGAGCTACACAAGTATTAAGCCTCTATTCATGCTGTGGATTTCCCAACCTATGGCAAGAAAAGAAAAAGAAACGCGGATACCATGAGAATAAATTGCTTGACTCGTATCCCACGAAGCAAAATGCACTGCATTGAAACATTTCACGTGCAACAGCAGCGCCAGAAGACAGCCTAGGGAGCAGAAGCAAGATTGGAGAGGCGGGATAAACATCTGCTGTCATGACTGCAATAACTCATCGCGAAGCAATAGCGTCCGTAATCTAGAAAAGTTCACATGCGCATAGCATGCGCATGTGAACTTTCCCAGATTGCGTACGAACTAACTTATGCTTCCAATAGAACATTCCCAAGCTTAATTTCGGCGAAGCTTAGTGCGTGACACTCCCGCGTTAACGACGAAGTATAAATGTGTGGTTGTGTTCAACGGGTCGTATCTATTTGCCCCCAGTGACCCATGTCGGCGACTTCGGACTACTAAATGTTAGTACTGCCCTCTGAATTTTGTGAAGTGCTTATTGGTAGCATCGCATGACTGAATTTGTGAAGATGAGCGACAGCGTAGTCAAAGACACCGAATAGGTGTGCTATAGAGGTTGTCTGAACAGGAAAAACTCAGAGGGTCCCTTATGCAATCGCCTAAGACAACTCGAAGGCGAAAGCCATTTTCTTGTTCTTTTTCTTCTCGGTCGACGTGCTGACCCTCCCCTCCAGCGTAACATTCAAAAGCTTTCCGAGTTCAACGTGCTTTTGCACTGCCTCCCGGATCGGAGGCATTACAAGCTTTCTGCTCCTGACATGGTTTTGCAGAGCCTCCGTGATCGGCCCGCCTTTAATCAAGTGACGATGCCCTTCGATGTCGCCACTACGATGTGTCAAATTCTGGCGATCTGTGGCGTCATGCTGACGTCATGTTACACTGAGGTCATGTGACTTTTGGTACGCCGACTGCACACACACACACACACACACACACACACATTCACTTGAGTATCGATCACGTGACTTTGAACCCACTTTTATTACTTTTTTTGCATCCTTCAACGCCAACGCCGGTCTCGCTAAGTATCGAGAGATATTGCCAAATCTCGAAGACGCCGACGGTCACTTTTCGCGTTTGATGAGGCATCCAAGGCTTTCGCCATAATAGGGGCCTCATACCTGTTAGCTGATGTTTCGATGGGTGGTATATTCGTCAAAGGCGCCATATGTTTGAAAGGGTTGGTCATTGACGCCTTTGACCAAGATAGGCTCACGTATACGAAAACATCGGCTAGCCTGCCTTATGCCTTTATTCCCCCCCTGCACGTCGGATTTTCTCACTATGATCAGTGCGCAGTACAAATAAATGGGCAGTACACATCATTCTGTGGTGATCGTGTCTACAAAACATGAGTGGCTGCTCCGCAGAAGGGCGGCCATAATTTGATACAGAAGATGATGCCTTTCTGAGGGAGCCGGGCTTTCTGCGAATGTGAGCCACGGACTGCAGCGCAGTGATCGAGTCACTGACTATGACACGCAACTTCAGTTAACCCTCTAATCTGAGACGCTCAGTGACGACACTAGAATGGTGCCGCAATGAAAAATAGCGATAAAAACATGCGGGACCCATCACCTGAATATTACAACGTACTGAGGCTACAGTGTCCACAAGAAAGCGGGAAAAAAAAACTAACTTCGCTTATGGACTCTTGCCGAGGTAAAGACACAGAGTGCCTGAGTTGTCAGTGGTGCTGATCTTCTGGAAATGCGGTAACAGGACAGTTCAACATCTTGCAACTCTTCCTATAATTAACAAATTTACAAAAAAATCATTCTTGAAATCTTAGCTAGATGGAATCTACAACTTTAGGTGCAATCGAAACAATGTTTTGCAAAGAACACGCACTTTTTTCACGGTAAACAAGCATTCATCACAGAGAACAAGAAGACATGCGTTTCGAGACTCTTGCAGTTGCCTTGTTTACATAAGCAACATAAAACTTTCAAAATGTAACAAAAGTTTTCAATGGATTTCGTGAAGGGCCTGTAACGTACGTTGTCACGTAAAAAAACACGTTTTGGTTTTCGTTTTTTTACCTGCTTTAAAAAGGCCGCAAGAGCTTGGTTTCAATCCATGACTTCGCACAAATCTGCAGACTAGCAGATATCCATTGAGGCATTGAGGTGGGATTTGTCAGTTTATTCGATTTAATTTCATTTTCAGAAACACTGAGAAGAAAGGCGAGGGCGAGCTGTAAATTGTGTACTGTGTTTAGGAACATAAGTTATTTAGGGCGTATTTTATTATGAGTTTGAGAAAGGAAAGCAACATAGTTGAAACTATGGCGCCTAATTAAAATACTTCACCGAAGGCTACTGAATAATCTTCATTATTCAAATAAATTTGTGCCTTATTTGAGTCGCTTATTGAACACGAAAAAGCGAAGTCTGTTAGCGACTGTAACACACGGCTTGGCGCTTTCACCCAGTTGTACAATATAGTGGGTTTGTAAACTGACGTCAACGAAAATGAGGGAAGTCAAGCCTGAGTGTGCATAGTCCGAAACGCGCGACCGTCATCATAATTTAAGATGGTATTATTTCTCAAAATTAGCTTCTGTGATTCAAAACACGGCAGCGACAAAAGGCGTGTTCGCCAACTTTAAAAGGAACCAGGGGAGGCCAACGGCAGTACGATCGGACGAAAAATATGGAAGAAACTCGGAAAATATTGAAAGAAAAATGAGAGGAAGGGCAGGACGCCCTTTCCAGGTTCCGCCGTCTTGAAGAAGGACCGAGCCACTTTGCAACAAAACTAGTGCTGATTCACAGTTGAGCAGCCGCCCGCTCGTCGCATGCGTTGCGGTTATCAGTCGGCGATTGCCGGTTCGCGCGTGGTGGTGAAAGCCGATATTGTCGTCTGTCTTTGTGTCCGCTACGCTGTCGGAGTCATAGCGGGAATTACGAATCTTTAAGGTCCGTACGCCACGTGGTGCCAAAAACCGCGAACTGAAAGCGATGTCCGGAATTGCTGGGTATGATTTTTCGTCATTCTACGGAGAGCCGTGGTACCTGCTAAACGCATGTAAGGCATTATGCGCACTTTGTTGATGCTGTGCCTGATGACGATAAAGAATTATGGCGGAGCCCTTTGTAATGGGTTGGAAGCATTCAACAACCTTCTCGTTGCGCAATTCGCATTGTGTGACGCCTGGTCACAGAATTGGCGTTGTGCGACGCTTGGTGTTTATTTTACTCTTCTAGCACGCTATATTGCACATGTTAATGTGGTTCCTTCCCGACATGAGGCCTGTATAGGGTCTTTTTGCAAAGCAGTTTCAAGCACCGGCATGGCTCAGAGCAGGGGCGTAGCCAGAGATGTTTTTCGGGGAGGGTTCAACCATACTTTATGTATGTTTGTGTGTGCGTTTGTATGTGTGCGTGCATATATACGCAAGCGAAATTGAAAGTTTTCGGGGGTTGGGGGAGGCGGGGGCGTTGAACCCCCCCCCCCCCCCAACCCCCGCCTTGCCTACGCCCCTGGCTCAGAGGTTGAATACTGGGCTCCCACACAGAGGGCCCAGGTTCGAACCTCGTTCCATCCTGGAATTTTTTTCTTATTTCGTTTTTTTTTCTTATTTCGAGCGATAGTGGTTACGGACACCGGCGGCGGCGGCGGCGGACAACTACGGCGCCAAAAACGGCCGGTGAAATGATCTCATAACAGTTTTCGCTGTAAAAGAGGCAAATGCCTAATCTTCACATTTGAAATGCCCACTGATAGCTGTTTACAGTTCCTAGACGTGAAGCTCATTATCGAAGAAGACCATTTGCGGTTGAAGTATTCCCCGAGAACGGAGAAGCCTTTGTTGGAGTACGCTTCCACCCATTCAAGGATAATAAGAAAACGGAATTGCAATGGGATGCTTTCAGTGAACTTTAACAAAAACGTGCAAGCACGAGATAAATGCATCGTTCCTAGAGCATAAGCTTCCGCTGGGAAAGGCCGGTTACCCCGCTTCTGTTCTTCTAACTGTAAGCGAAAGGCTATTGGAGAAACTGAAATGTGAGGAGAAAGGGGTGCAAAGAAGCCGAGACGCTAAGAAAATTTCGGTAATACCCTACATGCATTGCTTTTCACATAGACTGAAGGAGGTGGCCGCTAAGTGTGGGGTGAGTGTAGTTTTGTCGGCAAGAAAGAAAGTAGGTGGTGTTTCCCTGCTGTCAATAATCTGTACGGGGACAAGCCTAATAGTATCACTAAGAAGGGCTCGAAGCGTCCTGATCACCAGGTTGTGGATTGTTACGAAAGCTTCGATTACAATTAGAACAAGAAGTTTATTTACAGAATTTACAACTGTCTTGAGACGTGATTCTTGGTTCGTCGCTCGAAAGTCTCTGTCTCTGCCTCGTCTTCGAAGTTCGCCCGCACCGGCCACTCTCTCACCTTCGTGGTATTTCTCCTGGTTTGCTTCCATTTTCACTTGTTGAACGCCACGTGCGCAGTCCAGATGCCTTTCCAGGAAAGCCCCACAACCCCGTCGCGCGGTTTCTGCCGTGCCTGAGAGGGCGGTGTGGTGTACAGTTACGTTGACAGGAGGGAAGGACTGCGGGCCTGCGGTGGGGGGCTGTGAGAGACGCTTTACGACCCTGTAGAAAACGGACTTGTGTCCCAACGCTGAGATGTTTCGTCTTTGGGGACCCAGCGGGAGGCAACTGTTGGTTGGGGGCCCCGCGGGAGGCTACGAAAAATCCTTAACATACTCCCCGCCCAATGAGCGTAGCTCATTGACCTCGAGCCTCTAAGAGATGAATAAGTTGAACAGGCCGTCGTACGTTCTTTCCCCCAGGCAGGCGTATCATGCAGGCGCGGGTGCGTCCATCGCGTCCCGGAAAAACTTCAATAATCCTGCCAACCTTCCACGTATGACGTGGGTGAAAGTCATCATGTAGCAACACCAGGTCGCTGACCTGCAAGTCACTTGCTGCTGCCGGCGTGGCGTGGTGATGTGATCGTAAAGAGCACAAGTACTCTGCTCGCCAGCGCTTCCATAGTAGATCAGATAATTTCTGGCGATACTTCCACCGACGCGCTAGTTCGTTGGCGTTAGAAGCAGTCGGTTGTTCTCCGCGAGTCGACAGGTCGGTGACTGCTTCCAAATGGATTGCTCTGGTGACAGCGCATGTGAGTAGCAAGATATAGGACTTCTGTATCTTGCCATCCGTTTTCGTGAGCACTGGTCCGGCGAAGTCGAGGCCCGATACCATGAAAGGTGCCGCTTCAGATACCCTGTCTCTAGGTAGTGGCGCGACAGGCTGCGTTGCAGCCTTGCTGCTCATCTTCTTGCACGCAAAAAAACGGTTCAACACCTTCTTTACTGCCTGTCGAGCTCGAACGATCCAAAATGTCTCTCTTAACTGTGTCAATGTGTCCAAACAGCCAGCATGCAGCAGCCGCCGGTGTTCGTTCCGTATCAGGAGCTCCACGAAGTGATGTGATGCGGGCAGGACGATGGGGTGCGCCGTTTCATAGGCCAAATTCGATTTCTGCAAACGCCCCTTTAGCCGCAACAATCCGCTGTCATCGATGAACAGTTCCAAACTTTTGAGGTCTGGCTGTTGTTTGAGGCGGCTGTTCGACTCAACGTTGCTCCGTGCGTCACCGAACGTTTCTCTCTGCACCTGTCGGGTCAGAAGATCCCGCGCTTCCCGAATTTCTTCAGCACTGAGCGCGCCATTTCGCCTCTGGGCGCCGTGTTTGCAGTTATGCGTGAACCGACGCACCCAAGCTGTCACTCGTAACAAACGATTCATGTCGCTGAAGCGCTCGATGTCTATGAGAAGTGGGGGGGCAGTCGCGCAGACACTACCCACTGCCGTCTTGGTCAACCTTCGCTTTTCGTGGATGATTTCTGCGGGAACGTCAGCAACTACCTTGTTAGTTTCCAAAGGCCGGTCTAATGGCTTCCAAGGGAGGCTTGACTCGTAGCGGCCGTTCACAAAGTTCAATGAATGAAAATCTTGCCTCACGTGTTCGTCGTCTCCCGATGGGCCGTCCTTCGTCGAGATGCCGAGGCTCTCTAATTCCCAGGAGGCTCGGAGTTCGTTGGAAAGGCTGGACGCCGGCTCCACCACCCCGGTGCATAGGACGGCCACCGTCGAGCAACACACGGTCGAGGCCGCCTGCGGAATTGGGCCCTGCAGAGTCCATCCAAAGTCAGTGTTCAGAGCGACCAGCGCTCCCTCAATAGCTCGCACTTCACCGCTCACGATACGCCAATAGCTGTCGGCTCCAATGAGTATCTCAATGTCGCTGCGGTCACCGCGGGTCGGTGATATCGCCACGTCTGCCAACTGTAGATCGGCCACACCGGGGAGGTGATGCACGTCGCTTGGTAGTACAAGTTTGTCGGAGCAGATTTCCTCGATCTCGAGCGCCTCCACGCAATGCTCCTTGCGGCTGTACTGGCTCCGAAGCCACACTCGAACTAGGCGTCGCTTGCTCTTCATGACGTTAGCAGCCCCACCGAACGGATAGATAGTCACCTCTTCGTCACCGATCACCTCCAGGTTCAGTTCTCGAGAGAGGCTCTCGGTGACGAATGAGCGCTGGCTGCCCCCATCAAATAGACAGCGCGCCAGGCGCTTTCGGCAGGGACCGTCGACCCATACTTGCGCCGTTTGCAGCAGAACCGAATTCTTGCTGCTGTTGCTCAGCGAAGCCGTCGAGTGGAGCTCCGCAGCGGTCTCCGGGTCAGAAGATGGCACGGGAGGGTCGCAGAGGGGGGTAAGGTGGCGACGACCACATTTCGCGCACCGGATTGTCCAATTTCTGCACGCCTTCGTCATATGCCCTCTTTTCGCGCAACGGTAGCACCTCCCCGCGTTCCGTAGCCTCATCTTCTTTTCCTTTATCGGTATGGGAGCAGTGCATTCAGCCGCGTCATGTGAGGGAGAATCACAAAAGGGGCACTTTTCATTCTCGTGCTGCACACTCACTTTAAGGCTGGCGGCAGAACCCTTTCCTTTGATGTAATCCGGATGCTGATCTTTCGGAGGGCGACTCTTAGCCAGCTCATGTGGAGCTTGTGTGTTGCCTGCGTGTGCCCTTTCACGGCTGTCCAGTTCCAGGCGAAGTGAGCCAAGAATCGCATCTAGAGTCGAGCTGTCGAGCACATCCTTGTCCGTTGCGTGGGTCTTGTGGAACTCAACAGCCCACTCGGTGGGCAGCACACGAAACAAAACCGCACACAGCATCGCACCATATGTGTCCGGTTGAACACCCAAATTCTTCAGCCCAGCGACGTTTCTCTGGACGTTGTCGTGTAGGCGACGGAGCGCGTTAACGTCATCCAGCCGTTTAACTGTCTGCAGATTCAACAGCTGCGTGAGGTGCTCCTGCACGAGCACGTCCTGTCGGCCGAAACGCTCCTTCAGAGTCTTTATGGCGTAGTCGTAGTTCTGTTCACTGGCCTGGATGTCACTCACCGCTGCAGCCGCCTTGCCCGTCAGCACCGCACGCAGGTATAAGAATCGCTCGATGTTCGAAAGGCTGCAGTTTTCATGGACAGCCTGTCGAAATTGCTCCCAAAACGGCTGCCATCCAACTCGGTCGCCATTGAACTTTTGAAGTTCCAGTTTCGGTAGCTTGAGGGGGCTTGCGCTGCTGGTGGACGATAAGGCCGTTGCACTTCCGTTCACCGTAGCTCCACCAGACAGGCTGTTTCGTTGCAAGCGCTCAAGACGGGTCCGCATACGTGTAATGAGCGCCTGGTACTTCCGCACGCCCGCGCACTCCTCGGCGAAGTCGTCGTCGCTGACATGCGGGTCGATGAGCGCGTCTTGATGCTTCAGATCTTTGGCGATGACCTCCAACTCAGCTCTTATTTCCGCGAGGCGGTCCTCGTGCTCTGGTTCCAGGTCATCGGTTGTCTTCAGCAGCATAAGCTCATCGCTCAGCTTCTGCAGGTCGACGCGCGCCAAGCTCCTCTTTGTTTGTAGACGCTCCATCTTCGATCAGTACAGTTGAATCTGTTCTCGTTGAACTTCTTGTTTCCGTTTAGCTTCCCGGGTTTCGGCACCAAAATGTTACGAAAGCTTCGATTACAATTAGAACAAGAAGTTTATTTACAGAATTTACAACTGTCTTGAGACGTGATTCTTGGTTCGTCGCTCGAAAGTCTCTGTCTCTGCCTCGTCTTCGAAGTTCGCCCGCACCGGCCACTCTCTCACCTTCGTGGTATTTCTCCTGGTTTGCTTCCATTTTCACTTGTTGAACGCCACGTGCGCAGTCCAGATGCCTTTCCAGGAAAGCCCCACAACCCCGTCGCGCGGTTTCTGCCGTGCCTGAGAGGGCGGTGTGGTGTACAGTTACGTTGACAGGAGGGAAGGACTGCGGGCCTGCGGTGGGGGGCTGTGAGAGACGCTTTACGACCCTGTAGAAAACGGACTTGTGTCCCAACGCTGAGATGTTTCGTCTTTGGGGACCCAGCGGGAGGCAACTGTTGGTTGGGGGCCCCGCGGGAGGCTACGAAAAATCCTTAACATGGATTGCAGAAGAAACGTAGTTTACTAGATCCCCTTCAAAATTGGCCAGTGTTACGTAGGTCAGACCGGCCATTGTTTAAATATAAGGTTCAAAGAACACTTGGCCAACCTGCAGGGAAGGCCTGACACGCATTTAGCATTACATTGCGCGCTTTTAATTGAAGTCGTGTAGTCCATTGTGTAATCAAACTGCTGTTTTTTATGTTCACCCTAATCAGACAACAAGAGACATTGTAGAAGCTTGGCATACCTCCAGACTTCGAGACGCATGTGTTAGTCATCCGTCCATTGCATTGAATGAAGACGACATTAACTTTGCTAAACAAGATGTGATAGTGTATCGGTTCTGTTAATGGCTTTATCGTTTTAGATGCGAAAGCATCTTATGCTCGGGGCAGTGTCCGTTCTGCAGCATCCGCATCCATACTGCGCGTGCGCCAACTCTCCCCCCTGTCCTCGCGTGAGCGCGAGGAGGTGGGGTAGAGGAGGTGGCGTGAGCTCTACCTCCTCTTCGTTTCTCCTCTCCCGTTTCTCTCTCTCCGCCACAGCTGTGCGCTCGTATATAATGCGGCGCTCGCTCGCTCCATTTTCACTAAAGCTGAAGGAAAACGGCAACGCCGGCAATCGTTGCACTCTCCTTCGCAACGGCGCTATGGACGCTTGCGAAGCTGAACGTAAAGGGCAGCGCCGGCAAGCGAATCTCGAAGATGCGAGGCTGCGAAAGCGAGCGTTCGCTGTGCTTCCGTCATTCTATCTCTGTGCAACGGTGTGCGAAACACCATGAACAATGTCAACGTCGGCGCTAGTTGCAGCGGCAGCGCCACCGCCGCGGAGCACAGGAAGGCTCAGGAAGCCGAACGTAAACGTCAGCGTCGGCAAGCGGTAATGGAAACGCCTCGACAACCACCGTCTCATAAGTCACATAAGAGAAACGGAAACTCGATGCGCACCCTCCACGATGCTTTCGCATCCCACCATGGTTGCCTGTAGGGGGAGATGATGTGTAAATTTTTTATGTAAAGGAATATACAGTGCGGTGTTGCTCATTGTTGCTAGATTATGAGGAGCTTATTAGGAATGTATATATGTGCTTTCTTATGGAATAAAGGTCAGTTGTAAGTGTGCAGGTCCTTGTAAATGTTTTTCGTTGTGTCTTCGTATGGTGCGCGCAAATTTTCCACAATAAAACCTAGCACCACCTAGGTAAAGGTTAGCAACGACCTAGAAGCAACCTAGAAATAGTCTGCATCACCTAGCCTTGCTTATAATAAACCTAGACGCAACCTATAATTAGCCTCTAGAATCGTACACTTTCGCTGATTCAAGCCTCGCGCGGCTTAGTGTAAGATTCGCCATTTTTTTATGTAGCCATAAAGATTCCTATGCATGGACGTTGGAACATTATCGTGTTCGAAAATAGTTCGGTATAAAAGATAATTCGATTTGCTCGAGTTCGACGTGATCGGGATTGAGTGTATTTTACATTTTAAGGAGAAAGTCTGATCGTGTTAATAGCTGGGGAACATTTTTGGATTTTCACTTTCGATGTACTTCACAAAATAATTTCGGAAATACTAGCTAAATATGATTTGTGAATAGGATGTTTGCAAAACTTATGCAAACTGCGGTGCTGCTTTATATAGGCTGTTGACTAATCGATATATCACACTTGTTGCTCCAGACATACCTTAGATGCTGCAGGTTCCAGAATCGAAATTCCGAAATTTGTGTTTGGTGCTAAGTTAGGGGTCTATGAGTTTCTTTCTTGAATTCTTTAGATTATCACATTTCGGCAATATTTGCGGAACAAAAATTTCTGACTCCAAACAACAGAGCCCGTAGAACTTTATTTTCTTTAATTAAGCGTTAAATTGGAATAGTTGCAAGGCTGCACAAAAACTTGAGCACGTTTAGAGCACTTCCCGCGGGTTTAAGCAGCCAAGTCAGAGACCTAGAGTAGCCGAAACAAGGCTTCCCACTTAAGTGCCCGGAGGGACGATGTAAACGACGACTCTGCTAGACCGCATCTACACCGCCTTCAGTGTCTGGCACGTGCATTCTAATAGAAGTGGTCGAACGAGAAGAGATTGCACTGTTGCGTGCCGCGACGTTAATGTTATCTTCCTCTAGCACTCGTTTTGTCCACCGCTTTGAGCGCCATCGTTTCCCACTAGCCAACGCCACACCCGTCGAAGTCTGTCGAACTTCGTCTCGACCTCAACAACAGGGGGCGTCGGTAGCGTCTCATCCTCCTCCTCCGGCGTCGTGCTACCGGTGTCGCTGTTGATCTCCTCCGCAGTGTGATAACTGCCACTCGAAGAGGCCACACCTGCACTCGCTTCACTGCTACGCGATGTCGATCTTTTACGCGTCCTCTTGGCTTGCCGAGAAGGTTCAATGGACGTCAGCTCAGCGCGCGCTCCCTGTCTCTTGGTGGTCGCTGCGGGCTTCGTTACCACGGCTTCTCGCTTCGGCGACGTCTCGGCCAAAGTCGTCTTCTTTCTGCCTCTTTTAGGCTTTTTGACGTCCTCGAGGTGACGGCTGACTCGTTGGGTGCGATCCTGTCCCTTCGTTCGCGTGTACTGCCCGACCCCGTCTTCTTGTACAGTCTTGAGTTTCTTTGCCGGCTGAGCAACTCTCGTAGACTTACAGGTCACGTTGCGTTTCTTGACGGTCGACTGGCAGCCAGACGTTATGGCGAACGCGTCGTCGTCAAGTGCGGGCCCGCTTGAAGTCGCTCCGTCTAAGTCCACGTGCGTGACTTCGGCCCGCTTCGCGGCGAGTCTCGCTGACCTCCGGCAAGCACTCGATGGTTCGCCAGACATGTCGAAGCAGTCTGAGGCACGGTACTGACCTGCAGAAGTAGGCCTAACGTCAAACCGTGCGTGTCTATGTGCTTCCCTTGTGTGACTATGTTAGCGCCCCTGTCTTCTCCCCGCTGGCTTTCGTCGGGACCGGTGGAGCGCGCACGTCACACAACACTCGGTGATGCTGTCCATCAGAAGATCACTCCAACGATGTTTTGCATTGTGATTGTGGAATGGCAGTAGTACTAGTAGTAGTACCCTCTGCCTGTAAGCCCTGCTTCTTCTTTTTTGGCTCAGAGCAATGGCGCCAGCCCACTACAGGGCATTGGTCGCGAATCGGGTGTGGCTATAGCTGCGAGCCTAGCCAATTCCTGTAGTCCGTAATTATGACACATGCTGACTATACGAAAAATTAGAATGATGATGATGATGATGATGCTGTTAGGATGATTGGCATATAGGATGATCCTAGGATGATTGGGGGATCGGAGAAAGATGTGTGGCGCTTGCCTAGTCTTCAGCTTGTGAACAGGAAAAAAAAAAACAAGGCATGACGTTGTAATGCTATCAAGTTGCTCAAGCCGGTACGCTGCTCAATAAAGCAAAAACCCTTGTAGTTAGGAATGCCGTGCTGTACGCGAGAAAATAGGGTATCGGTGCTAATAGCGCCTCAAAATATTCATACGCAGCTGCGGGTACTTATCGGGCGCCAGAATCGTCTAGTCTGCTTGGTTCTAATGTCGGCCTTGTTTTTCAATATCATACTAAGCGTGCTTCTTGGGATGCTGTACGCAGCGGCGACGTCGGGCTTCTTTTATCCACGTTCGACTATGTTGATTATCGCCAGTTTTGCGGAGAACAGCAGGTTCTTCCGTTTTGCGGCACACATCGCGTTAAGCAAACGAGCGGAGAAGTGAACGGCGACCACCCACGACGCGCAGACGACGCAACGACGAGGAATCGCGGGGGACAGCAACGGCAAGCGGTAGTTTCTACCCGCTTCGCGCGGCGCCCTCCTAATCACACCGCTCGCTTTCCCGAATGAATGCGGGAAGGTCACTCCGTGAGGAAAAGCCAAATATTTATGAGGCAAAGAGAACTTTTTCGGGCGTTTCACGCTGAGCGATGTCGCTATATGAAGTGTTCCGTCTGTTTTTGTTCGATGTAGCCGTATGTCTTCCTTTGTATGGACGTCAAAGCATTGTCGTGTTCCAAAACAGTTCGACATAAAGGATAATTCAATTTACCCGATTTCAGTATAGTCGGATTCGACTGTGTGTATAGCGGAGTGAATGACTCCATAATCCAGCTTTAAGGCTCTTCGCTAGGCTGCGCGACTTACTAGTTTTTTGTTACTTTCAATCGCGATTTAAAAATATAAATCCTACGGGCATCGCGAAAAGGATGATTAAATTTGTCACTATAATTCGCAGCCTTTTCATTTCCACCAGGTTCTAATCACACGTTAATAATAATGATAATTGTTGAGGTTTAACGTCCCAAAATCACGATATGAATACTGGAGACGCGGTAGTGGAGGGCTCCGGAAATTTCGAACACCTGGCGTTCTTTACCGTGCACTGAAATCTAAGCACACGGGCCTCATGCATTTTTGCCTTCCATCAAAAATGCGGCCGCCGCATTCGGGATTCGATCCCCCGGCCTGTGGGTCAGCAGTCAAGCACCATAGCCACTGGAAAACCGTGGCGGGAGGATCTAATCAAACGTTCTGAACAGTTGTCGGTACCTCGAAGCTATGCACCAACTCGCCCAACGTAATAGTCTGCCGAAACAGATTCCCCTCACTTACGCCGCTGCTGCAGGTGGTTGCTGTCCATGGCATTTGGTGCCGGTGTCACTTCCGATGAGAGAGGTCACGCGCTTTCGGGACACGGCTTTCGCGGACCCCAGCTGGGTGCGCGCTTTCACCAACCTAGCCGAGAAACGACTTCGCGTTAAAAGGATCATTAGCCATAGCGAACGCAATACACTTTTTACCACCACTACGTAAGGCGATGCGTTCAAATATTGCGCCTAATTTCTTCTCTTGTCCGGAGTAAAATCTAACTAGCTGCTTTCGTTACTGCTGTTGTAGTACATTTACAGCATGCATACTCTAATATGCCATGGCGCGTTTGCACAAACGGTCACAAGTTCTCAAACTGCAGAATGTTCGGTGTAATAAAAAAAATCGAAAAACGCGTTTTGTAGACGCTAGCGAATATCGTCGATGGGGAACAAGATCAGTTTTAGAGTGTTATAATGAACGTTATTACTGAGGAAGACGAAAAATATTCCGAGAAATAAAAAAAACGTGGCTGTACATAAACGGTATTTCTGGAACCTGCAATGAAGTATAACCCGCACATATCGAACTCGTACAAAAAAAAAATGGGGGGGGGGGGGGGATGAGTTCGACATAGTTCGCTATAAAGCTTTAAATATTTAAGTTTTTATTTTTCGGCTGATCTTACGCAGCTGTGCGTACTCGTCGGGCATCGAAAGCCGAGATCTGGTCTTGTGTCTCGATATCATGCATACTCAGCGTGCTTCTTTGCTTCTTGCAATGCTGTACCCATTGTTGACGTCGGGATTCTTCTGGCTACATTTAGGGTTGCCACCTTACAACTAGAGAAAAACCGGATCTTATGGGAAGGGGTACTAATACAGGTGGTTTAACTTATCCTGAAAAAGAAAAGACGCCGTGGTTTATCTATGACACGCAGTGTCATGTATTGTAACATTGTATGCCTATAGTCAGAAGTAAACGCAATGTTCGTGTATTAAAAAAATGGGAAACAGAGCTAACCAGTCATATACATATATTGCTAGCATAAAAGGAAATGCCGTCTAAATATATGCCGTCCATTTGGGACGTAAAGCTCCAGCAATTATTATTGATAGACGTCGTTCACGGCCAGGAGCCGGCTCTTGTTCTCTGGTTGAGATCTGCAGTCTTTCGTTACAGTCACTGACGTAATTTTCGCTGCTTCGAAGGCGCAGAATTTACGCTTATGATGCAAACACGTAACCACTGATGTTCAGTTTTCGCTTTAGCTAAGTGATCGGTATAACAGGAGGGATCAATTATTTCGTGTTTTTATGGGCACAGTATACAAATTGGTTGAAATTTACGTGTATGCTTTGGTGAAAAATGTGTAATAACATCGAAGTTTGCTTAATGTACGCTTATAAAATGCAAAATAATATAATAATCGCGATACCGTGGCCAAAAAACGGGCCAATGATGGCCGGTCTTAGATGCGGACCGGCAACCGGCCCACTGTCTAAAAAACCGGGCAGGTGGCAACCCTAGCTACATTCGACTGTGTTGATTATCGCTAGCCATGCGCAGAACAGCCAGGTTCGGCGACCCCGCACAATAAGCTGACGGGCACGACGACGAGGAATCATGGGAAAAAGCACGCGGTGGCAAGCGGTGGTTTCTACTCGCCGTGCATGGCGTCCTCCTTTTCACACCGCACACTCTCCCAGATGCATGCGGGAAAGTCCCCCTTCTTGAGGAATAGCCAACTTCTTGGGGTGTTTCGCAGTGCCCGATGTTCGATATATCAACTTATCAAGTCGCCTTTTATTTTTATTTTTTTTTCAACAAGGAAGCTGTGTTGCAAATCGTCCCTTGTATCTTGTGTCACGAAACTATCATCATCACGAACTGGTATGTGCAACAGAAATTGGGTAAATCCCACTACTCACCACTGGTCCACTGAAAATGCAGAAGGCAACAGCTAGCCCAGCAACTGGCAGCATGCGAAGCGACCGCGGCGAGCCGAAGAGCCCGAGTACGTGCAACAAGAGAATACTAGAGAACGGGAAAGGCAACGGTTGTTGCGAGACGGCCTACGCCAACGACGACGTGCCCGTGGATCTATGAGAGGTGCGAACGCTTGGTTTGAGCGCTAGGTTCTGTCTCCGGAGTTTAGACATCCCTGTCGTGTCTGTGATTACCTGTGGTTTAACTTGAACCTCTCTGCGCTGAGAGTCAACGGATAAACAACCTAGCATCACGTAGTTAAAACCTAGCTACGGCCTAGAAGCAACCAAGAAGTAACCTGCATCACCTAGCTACGGCCTATTAACAACCTAGAAGCAACCTAATTAGTCTTCAGAATCGTCCAGTTTCGCAGTTTCAAGCCTTGCGCGGAGTTAATGGAAGCTTCGCCAGTTTTTTTCGATGTAGCCATAAATATTACTATGCCATAAATATTCCTTAGTATAAATATTTCTATACATTAAAGTATTGTCGTGTTGGAAAATAGTTCCATATACAGAATAATTCGATATACTCGAGTTCGATATAGTCGCGGTTGACTGCATTTTACATTTCAAGGGAAAGTCTGATCGTGTCAATAGGTGGGGAAAGTTTTGGATTTTCACTATCAATGTTTTGCACAAAAATTTTTCAGAAATTTCAGAAATGGTAGATAAAATGATTTTTGAATAGGTTGTCTGCAAAAGTTATGCAAGCTGCGGTTCTGTTATATATAAGCTGTTGACTGATCGATATATCAAATTTGTCTGCTCTAGACATAACATAGGTGCTGCAGTTTCCAGAATCGAAATTTCGGAATTTCCGTGTTTGGTGCTAAGTTACGGGTCTACAAGTTTCTTTCTTCAATTCTGCAAATCATCAATTTTCAGCAATATTTGCGGAACAAAAAATTTCTGGCTCCAAATGACAGAGCCCGCATAATTTTATTTACTTTAATTCGGCGTTAAATTGATATAGTTTCAGGGCTGCACAAAAATTTGAGCACGTTTCAAGCAATTCCCGCGGATTTAAGCAGCCAAGTCAGACACTTCGAGTAGCCGTAACAAAGCTTCCAACTTAAGCCCAGAAGGGACAGTGGAAACGTGGACTCTGCTACATCGCATCTACACAGCCTTCATTGTCTGGCGCGCGCATTCCAATGGTAGTGGTCGAACAAAAACAGACTGCACTGTCGCGGCCCGCGAAATTAATGTTTCTTCCTTCAGGACTCGTTTCGTCCACCGCTTCGAGCGCCATCATTTGCCACTAGCCAACGCCACACGCGTCGAAGTCTGTCGAACTTCGTCTCGACCTCAACAACAGGGGGCGTCGGTAGCGTATCATCCTCTTGGTCCAGCGTCGTGCTACCGGTGTCGCTGGCGATCTCCTCCGCAGTGTGAAAACTGCTACTCGAAGAGGCCACACCTTCACTCGCTTCGCTGCTACGCGATGTCGATCTCGATCGTCTACGAATACTCTTGGCTTGCCGAGAAGGTTCACTGAACGTCAGCTCAGCGCGGGCTCTCTTTATCTTGGTGGTCGATGGGAGCTTCGTCGCCACGGCTTCTTCTCGTTTCGGCGACGTCTCGGCCAAAGTCGTCTTCTTTCTGCCTCTTTTAGGCTTTTGCACGTCTTCGAGGTGACGGCTAACTCGTTGGGTGCGATCCTGTCCCTTCGTTCGCGTGTTCTCCCCAACCTCGTCTTCTTGTACGGTCTTGAGTTTCTTTGCCGGCAGAGAAATTCTCGTAGGCTTACAGGTCGCCTTCCGTTTCTCGACGGTTGATTGGCAGCCAGACGTGCTTGCGAACGTGCCGGCATCGACTACGGGCCCGTTTGGGGCCGCCCCTTCTTGCACGCGCGTGACCTCGGCCTTCTTCGCGGCGAGTCTCGCTGACCTCCGGCAAGCACTCGACGGTTCGCCAGACATGTCGAAGCAGACTGAGGCACGGTACTGACCTGGAGAAGTAGGCCTAACGTCAAACCACAGGTACCTGTGTGCGCTTCCCTTGTGCGACTATGTTACTGCTCCTGTCTTCTCCAGCTGGCTTTCGTCAGGACCGGTGGAGCGCGGACGTCACACAACACTCGGTGGTGTTGTGCATCAGAAGATGACTCCACCCGTCTTTTGCATTGTGACTCTGGTATGTTTGCTTGCTTGCTTGCTTGCTCCTTGCATTTGGCTCACACCCACACCGGGGGATTGGCCAAGAAGCCGGCGGTTACAGTCAATTGAAACATTGGGTTAAAAAAGAAAATCAGGGAAAGGGAAAGGTGGCATTTTTCAAGTAGAATAAGGTGATTCTCGTGATAAGAGAAAAGGAAATAACGAAATAAATAAGAATTTGTATTCGGGAAAAGGGGATGGGAAACCATAAATTGATAAACAAAGGATTAGCAAGGTAATCTCATCGTGTCAATCAGGAATTCGCAGAGGGCCCCGCAGACGTTCCTTTTACTGAATTCCAATGAAGCAGCCCCAAAGGAGAGGATATTTAGAGTACTTAGTGATATTCCTAATTTTTTAAATAAAATTTCAAAGCATTTTTTCTTTGGTTTTTAAAACGGTGGCATCTTAGAAGATAATGGTCGATATTTTCGGGTTCGTTACAGTTGGGACACAGAGGGGATGGGACCAGACCAGACCTGTTTAAGTAGAAATTAAGCGGTGGAATACGACATCTTAATTTTGTGATGGATACTTCCAATTTACGCGTGGGACACCATTTATTATTCCACGCAAATTGCAAGTGTGAATATTCTGAATTTGGTATTTTAATCTTTTCTGAATCTTCAATAAGAGAAAATTTTCTGAACCTCACCGCTGTGACATAAGCTGTAGGAGGCATAACTGACAAAACTGGGCCTTCAAGGGATACTCTCGCGAGTGAGTCAGCCATCTCGTTTACAAATATTCCACGATGACCTGGAACCCATATGAGCCTCACTAGGCGAATGTTTATGGGGATTAATGACCTGAATGTGTTTAGAATAACTGACTCCGAAGTTGTAGTGAGGGACGAACACACAGATAATGAATCGGTCACTATAACAGCTGTCGAATGATTTGCGGGAAGTTTTTGAAGGGCTAAAATAACGGCCATTAACTCCGCTTCAAATATAGGAGTATAATCTGGAAGGCGTAATGAATATGACCAGGATAATGATTGGGAGAAGATACCCACCCCTGCTCTCTTATCATTCATGGATGCATCTGTTGCAATTACATTATTAATTCCTAATTGTAAGAGGTGATCTTCGAATACGCCAATTAAATACTTAGAGGGCAAGAGTTTCGCATTTTCTGGGAATATGTCGTCGAATTCTATTTTTACATTGGATATGGATTTATCTAATGGAATGATTTCGGAGATATTAACATTAGGGGTTCCAGCAATGTTTGAATAAACAAAATCTGAGGTTTATGAAGACGGGACCAGTGCTCATTGAAAAAAGCACTCGATTCAGCAAAAAATACGAATTGCAACCGTCTTGGAGTAGCTTCATATAATTTTAAATATGTTTTAACTGTCAAAATACGGAATCTGCAAGCAAGAGTGGGTACCCGAGCTTCTTGATACAACACGCTATTAGCTGTAAATTTAGGAACACCAAGACAACTCCGAAGAGCTTGGCGCTCTAAGAGAACCAAAGGAGTAATCTTGTATGCTGGCCCACCAGAAAAAAGCACGCAACCAAATTCAAGAATCGGGCGAACGTACGTACGATAAATCATGATCAGGGTATCTCTGCGTAGCCCGGAACGGAGCCGACCAAGTTTAGTTATCAGTCCGACAGCGCGTGTAGCCTTAGCTTTAACATGTTCAATGTGACTACGCCAGCTCAGTTTTTCATCATATATTACTCCCAGATATTTAATACAGTCCACTTGGGGAATTCTTTCTTGCCGATAGTGAAGAGAAATATTAACAGGCATATGCAAAGGAAAAACAATTATGGCACTTTTGGTAACGTTTAGTTGCATTCGAATATCTTCAAACCAGGAGTCTAATGTTGCTAAATATGATTGCAACGTTGAATGGAGTAAATGTATATCATAATCAGATGCGAAAAACGCAATGTCATCTGCGTATACATACACTTGTACCTTATCACACAGTGGAATCGAACTTAACAAGATATTAAATAAAACAGGTGAAAGAACAGAGCCCTGGGGAACACCTCTCGTTTGACTATGCTTAGACGTAGAAACGCCTCGTTGGGAGCAATAAAATTTCCTATCTTTTAAAAATTCGTACAGCCAATTTGTAATATATTGTGGGAAATTTAATTCGTTGAGGGCATTAAGGAGAATGATATGTTCAACGCTATCATATGCCTTGGCTAAATCTAGGGTTACTAAAGCCGTGACTATAACCACTGCTTCTTCTTTCTCGGCTCTGGGCAATGGCGCCAGCCCACTACAGGGTATTAGTGGTGAAGCGGGCGCGGCTTTAGCTGAGAGCGTAGCCAATCCCTGTCTTGCGCAATTATGACACATGCCGACTCTACCGAAAATGAGAAGGATGTTGTGTGGCGCTTGCCTAGCCTCTTGTCTTCGTGCTTTACTTTGTGAACAGAAAAAAAAGGCATTCCGTTGTAGAATGCTATCAACTCGCTCAAGCCGATACACCACTCTATAAAACGCGCATGCAACCACGGTCAGAAAGTCATTGCTTGAAAAGAAGCGATAATATGTGCGTTTGGATGGTCCGGTCAAGACACATTAAAAAGGGCTTAAAAGAAGACAAAGAACGAACCTCTTTCATAGACAAATGTCTTTATTATTCCCACCAATTTCATTGTTAGTCGCACTGGCCATTTGTTTCTTCGCTCCTCCTTTGGTTTTAGGCATAGTTGTTATTGTTTTTGCAGTCTGAATGCGCAAGAAAGTTATCTCTCTAATTGCCTTCAATTTATTCATAAGTTACCCACTGTGCTCAAAGACGAATTATGTCTCAAAAGCAGTGGACAGTGGCATGTCCTGGAGCCGAAAACGACAGCATAACCCCTCCCCTCCAACCCCTTCCCCTCCCTGGACACACTCACGCACACACACTTCTACTTTAGCATCTGCATATGTCAGTGCTAGCTCGCAGTAGACGTAAAAAACCAGTTCTCTTGTTTGTGTCACTAGCGTCGCTTTATTCTGGGGTTGCTGCTTTGTATATCACCTGTAGAACTAGTTTAGAGCAGAATAATTTCACTCGCACATTTGTGACGGGAGTCGCTGCCCTTGAATTGCTTCTTATCTTCTAGGGTTGACGTTCCTTCGGTGGACATTAAACCTTCGGCTCTACAACCGGTTCATCCGAAAATCCACGTTTATACGTTCGGATTCCAGCTCGAATCATTTCCGGTTTTTGTAGTGGTGGCTCGCCTCACCGCCTGTGAATGACACTATAGACGAATACGATGTGCGAGACAGCGCTACCATGTCATTGAGTTCCTTACAAAAATTGCTGGAGGGAACCATAGAGCCACGGTTACTCAGTCATACTAAATGATGGTCAGTACGTGGGCTTCCTCATCTTTATGTTTTGTGGCATCAAACGTGCTAGCGGCGTTGCTTATCATACTTTATCTTTTTAAGTTTCCAAGCAAACATAGTCTCCGAAGGACAGTGCAGTTAGTATATGCGTACTTACGTCACCATTGCGAATTTCACTGATTATAATCCGTTATGTTATTGAGAATGGTCAATTTGCAAAGTAGTAAATCTCGAATGAAACTTCAGCACACAGAAAGGGACAGAGAAAGGACGAGACAGAACGAAGTGCTACACTTCGACCTGTCGCGTCTTTTTCCCTGTCCCTTCTGTGTACTGAAATTTCATTATGGATCTGTGCCAGCACGCCCAACAGCGTACCCTAACAGGTAATGAATCCGTTCCAGGTAATGAATCCGTTAGAAGGGCGAAACCTAGGCAAATTTATGTACTACCCACAATTATCATAATGGTGGAACCGTACATCTCCCGTTGACACTATGGCACCAGAGTCCCCTCTATAGTAATCTTTGTAACCAGCACTACATGTATTGGAAATTCTCTTCTAGACAGTGTCAAATGTCGACCAGAGCTGACATGTTGACGAAATTCTCGAAATTAACGATGCTGTCGCGTTGCATAGCTGCTCTGTAGAATCGAACATCGCCAGCAGCGGAAGTAAAAAATTTAACTCTGACTGGCTGATCTATTCTTGAGGAAAACGAGAGTCATCAAAATTACGAGGTACGTCGTCGAACTTTAATAATTTACGTCGTCGAACTAAATACGTCGTCGAACTTTAATCTACATGGGTGGCCAACCAAATGTGCCATATGTACGTACAGCATACGGTCCACTGTTAAAGAGAACACACCATTTGCTTTCTGCCATCAATACTGGCTGATATTTGGGGCAAGGACCCGAAGAAAATTTCTTTATTTGTAAACGTATACGCCTAATTCATTACATTAGGGGCTTTTTACGAATGTGGGCACAAAAATTCTTCACTTATACAGCTTCTCATTATCGGCTCGCTATTCCATTTAACCTTGGACGTGACTGTGCATGTCGCGCATCGCTCGGATGCATTCGAGAAGTACAAAAGTGTGTGCATCGTGCACCAATGATAAATTGATAACATCAACGATTCGGTGATAAATGTGCACCGTGAAAAAGGAAAAACATGTACGCGTGGCAATAAGACAAAATTTGGTAGCGCGGTAGTCTCATTAAGTCTAACAGATAGTTAATGCATATGTTGGTGCAGCTCGAACTGTTAGACTCCTTCAAGTACACATGACAATAAGTGCAAGTACATCGACAGCACGCTCGCTTATCATGCATACCGTTATCGATTGTTATCAGGGGCGTAGCCAGAAATTTTTTTCGGGGGGGGGGGGGTGTTCTGATAACAGCTTTCGCTGTGAAGATTCCTATCTACGGGCCTGATGGCTATGCTATGCCTTACCTCTCTCTCTCAGTCCGTCTTTCCATTCTCCTCACCCTCACTTCCCTTTCCCGCCCTTTCCTACACCATACTATGCATGGCTTTGCTATGCTTCCACTTCGCTTTGCACAGCTGCGCCGAGTTTTGAGCGGTCGCCGGACACGGCTGGAACTCAAGCTTAAACAGTTTCGCTGTCAAAAAAAAAAAAATTGTGACAGTTTTAGGAGCTTGCTCCTTTTGCTGCGGGGTAGTCTCTCGTCCCTCGTGCCGTGTACGCTAATTCTCATTGCTCCCGCTAGAGGCGCAGCTGTGCTCTCCGTTGATTCAAGAGCGTTCACTAGATGGCGCGCCGCCGCTCTTGCGGCGCTCCGCTCTCGGCGCGTGCTCTAGTTTGATAGGAGACCGCTAGAGGGTCGCGCCTTAGATAGCGCTCACTCTTGGCGCGCTTCCTTTCTCTTTCGCCGGACACCACTCAGTGCACTTCTCTACCGCTACTCATCATGAACACCGAAGAAGCCAAGGCAGCAGCGCGGAGGGCTCGCAATGCAGCAGCAGTGCGGGCTCGCCGCCAAGACCCCGCGGTGAGAGCTCGCGAGGCCGAAGAGAGGCTCCAGCGCCGACAGCAAGCACAAGCCACTATCAGCACCGAGGCGGCGGCAGCAGCGAGGGCTCACTGCTGCCGCCGTTATTATACAAAGTCATTATACTAAAAGGAAAACGTTCTGTCGAGCTTATGTGATCCGTAAATAAGCTCTTGAACAAAATGTATATGCTGCATAAATATGTAAATTTGTGTATATAGTGCATCGATATGTAAATTATAAACACTGTGTATATAATGTGTATATAAAATCACACAGCAACAACTCTTGTATCACTTCTTTATATGATGATGACTAAGCAGATGTACAGAGAATTCACGGTTTACCGGATTTAACCTCTGGAGCAAGCTCCTTCATCATCATTCACTTCGTGGATATGCTGTGATATTTTTTTTCTTCGTCAAACTTAACATTTCCAATGTGCACGCACTATTTCTGCGGGATACACCCACTTAGGCGTGGGTTCGATCTTCGGCGGCGGCGGCTGGTTCCCAGTGAGGCTGGAGGACATTTACGCTATCGCAGAGTGCTTTGAATGCGCATTGAAGAGCATAAGGCGAAAGCTAATTCGAACCCCTCCGCTGCAGCATCTTTCACATTTCACATGTGCTATCTATCTATCTATCTATCTATCTATCTATCTATCTATCTATCTATCTATCTATCTATCTATCTATCTATCTATCTATCTATCTATCTATCTATCTATCTATCTATCTATCTATCTATCTATCTATCTATCTATCTATCTATCTATCTATCTATCTATCTATCTATCTATCTATCTATCTATCTATCTATCTATCCGCTTTATGCGCATATGCCCTGTTCTGAAGGCTCATCACATCGACATCTCATTGACATCACATCGACATCATTGCATCTACAGCAGTCAGCAGTCTTGACGAAGCAGCGCTTCGTCAAGGCTGCTGGTGTGAATCTGGCATCAGCGTAAGGCCGTGAAAACAGGCCCTTTGTGTGAAGACTTGTCATTAGTCCTTATCGTATTATACAACGCTAGGACAGCTACAGTGACGGCTAACGGCTTCTTTTCAGATTCGCGTACCCAACTGATATGGTCGGCGTAGTTGCATGCAGTATATGTGCAATCATGTGAGAGAGGCTGTCAGAGCATTTGCGTGCAGGAATGAATAACGAGAGAGAGGGAGGTTAAAAAAAAGAAAAAAAGAATGGCGAGGCTTGCACTAAGTCGCGCAAGGTTTGAAACAGCGAAACTGGATGATTCTGAAGTCTAGTCTGGTTGCTTCTAGGCTGCTGCTTGGCTTTAGCTAGGTTAGTCACGACTCAGATGTCCAAACTCCAGAACCGAGCGTTCGCACCTCTCATAGAACGACCCTTCTTTATCTATGTCATCGATCACGATCAAGAAATCCGATCGGCATCGGGCCCTGTTGCGATCGAAAAGTGATCTTCTGATATCGGCACTATTTTTCTTAGTAAAGGCTATATTTTTATATAATTCTCTACTTTCGTTCTTTTTTTGTGACGCCAGGTGTTGACGTCTACGGCCCTCAACATCAGACAGTGATTTCGTGGCTCTATTATAGCAATTGTCTAAACCCGCTGCGTATGTGCGGTGATGCTGGTGCGGCGAGACAAACTGCTGACTGCGCAACGCGTGCACTGATTAGGCGTTTGCACCTGCTTCTAAAGTCAATAGATAGCGGTGATAAACGTTCTTTATCATTCCTTGCTGACATTATGATTTGCATTGTCTTTCGAGATAGGAACATAACATTTGGTGTTGCGAAAACACCTCTTTGTAAACCAGAGGCCTTGTTGTGAGGAGGTGATTTCGAGGCAACTGAGGCTTCTCTTTTGCGATCTCCATCCGGTTCCGTGTGTCATTCCAAATCTTTCCATGAGATTCTTACGGAAACATATGGCGAATATATGGCAAATATGTTGACTCTATGTGAATTCCGTAAGAAAACCTAAGAACTTATTTGAATGACATACAGAACGTTTCAGTAGCGGTGGTTGCAGTTATACAGAGCAGACAGCTCTTGAATACTGCAAGCATAATTTCTGTAATTTTACGTACGAAAACCACGATATGATTTCGAGGCACGCCGTGGGGAGGACTTCGGATTAATTTTGACAACATGGGGTTCTTCTAGTACCTTCTTTAAGCATTTCGCCCCGATCGAAATGCGACCGTCGTGGCCGGTAATAGGACCCACATCCTCGGGCTGGGTAGCGCGTCACATTCAACACTGTAAGTATATATGATTTGGTTGAGGAGACAATTCTCCAGACCAGTGATGCACGGCATGGGGCCCGCGAGCAGTCGAAAGCGTGAGAGGACGTGCTAAGGATAACAACCGTTGCAATAATGCCAGGTATAGACTGCTTTTCCGCAACAAAAAAGTGCAATATTTCCCTCCGAAATGTGGCCCGTAAGGCTCCCAGAGAAGTTCGCTTTTACTATCGTTGGTTGTGAACAAGTGTCGCCTTCTTTTTGCACAAGGAGCTTTGAACAAAGTATTGTGCTTGTTGAAGACAGGTGGGCTGCTTGACAGGTTCGTTGTTTTTCTCCCTCTTCCCTGATCGGTGCGACTGTCGATGTCCTTTGCATTGCATTATTGTATTTGCTTATATTGGTGATGAACTATGCCCCAGGTTCCCTTTGTTATGAATCATTTCGGTAGCCAAGAACCTGTTTTGTGTTTGACAGCAGATCACTGTTCATTTTGAGTGCCACTGGCTTAATCATTATTCCTCGTTTACGTATAGGCGGTGCCTTCGCGTCTCTTCAAAGTTTTCCGCCGCGTCAACTTGGCGTGCAGTGGCGCGGAGCGGAGCGGGGGCATTTCGTAACACCACAACCGCCCGAGTCGCGTTATCTTCCCGCGTTTCGCGATACTCCGATGCAACTTTGCTCTGTAGACATTTTCATAGCTCGGCTTGGCCCCTTGCCTTCTTTTACAGTCGCCACCCGCGTGCAGGGACCTCGTGACTCCCATATTATATCCGCTCGTCGTCCTGCACGTTTTTAGACGCTTGATAAACCTCCCTGCCTCTCCGCCTTCGTTTCTCACTCTCCTGTATCCCTGGACGTGTGTTCTCGCGTCGCGGTTGTTGGTTTATTTCATCACGAAGAAGCCGGCTCAGCCGAGAAGAAAGTTTTTCCGGTCATCACTCGCAGCTTTGCTCGGCGCTGCACGCCTTGCACCACCACAGCCGAGTCGTTCGACGTGCCTCGTCGGATTGCCCGCAGGAACAAGGGGAGGTCGTGTGCCGCGAGAGTCAAACTGGTTTACAATCGGCGACAGTCAGTGCAACCGAGCGGACCGACCGACCACCCCCTCCGGGACACATTGGTCTAGCCGGCACCAGTCCAACAACAACACACTGAACTCGTAGCCCGAGCGAGACGCACAAGCCTGTCTGCGTTCAGCCGCGTAGAGCGGCGAACGGTCAGCTGTTCAGAGACCGCCCAGTCTGCTGCTGCTCCTGCTGCTGCGGCTGCTGCAACGTCCTTGACAAGTTTTTGATATTATTTGTAGCGCGGTTCAAAAACGACGCGTTTTCGCGGACGTAACACAGCGACGAGGAGGAGTACTGCGAACGAGGAGGCATCATGACTTCCTCGTTGCTCAAGATTGTGCTGCTTTTGGCGCCGGTGATATTGGCCTACGCTTTCATAACCTACATCGAAGTTCGCCTGCCGCTTCCGGTGAGTGTGTTGAAAGGGGTGAGCGCTCGACGCGCAGCTCTCGCTTCGCCAAACCTACCCCGACGAACTGGATTCGCACGCTTTGAAAGAGCTTTTGTGCGTGGTGCTAGGCGGCGATGCAGGCGCTAGTATATCTCGCCGCGATAGATATATTTCTTGCTGTCTTGTTCGCTCTTTCGTGTTTATTATTTTTCTCACTTTTGCGTTACGATCAGTTAAACCGTTGGTGTTAGAAAGTGAGGAACGAGAATTTCCTGAACGATAAAAATGAAAGAGACATCGTGCTCGGCGTCAGAAATTATGGGAATACTTAATAAGGCACGATGAAATACAGTTGCTTTGTGCTCCTTTCCTCTCGCATTCCTTCGTATCACATTGATGTTTGTAGGCGCGAGTCATACAGAAGTGTAAATAATACTATCGAGTATTATTCACACGCATATTGGGGACGATGCATGAAAGCTATGTTATGAAAGCTCCTCATGTGTGTAGCATTGCTTAATTCGTAAGCGGTCACATGTAACACCATCGGAAATTTCCGAAAGCAATTCTACATGTTACATTCAGTGATGCAGAATCCACGTGCCTTAGACAAGCTTTAGCGCTTACCAACTGTAATAATTTTTTTGGAAATTGAAGCTGAAATTGCGGTGTGAGAGATATTAAGAAAAAGAGAACTGTAACTAAAGAGAACTGTAAGAGAACGTAACTCTACCGCCATGAAAGAAGAAGATATGAAGGAGCAAACGAGGGGGGGGGGGGGGTAGGGGGTGCAAGGAAAGTGCGTGTACGAGGTCAGCGTTACCGTAGCTTTCGCTGCACGTACGCACTGGCCGTTTTGCAAGTTTTTAAACGCGTGAAGCTGCGCGTACTGCCGCAAGGAAAAAGTAAACAAGGAAAGACAAGGCTGCAATTGCGAAGGAATGCCCGACTTACGCTTTCTGAATAACGCGGGTGGGAGCAGCCACTTTGCTATGTCGTACTGCAATGTATCGTGGTGAAAGAAGACTCAATAAGCTGTATTTCGACTTCACAAATCCGGTTTCTCATTAACTAACCTCCGTACAGTTTGCAATGAATCAGAAACATTAGATCACTTTCTTCTCTCATGCCGCCACGTTGCCTCGCTCCGCCGAGTGTTTCTTGAAATGCCGACTGGTAAGCTGGGTTTAAAATTCATTACTTCAAACCTGTTGTCATTTGTAGCCTATTGGTACAAGCCGCAGTGGTATTCTGACTGCGCTACAATTCATTGAAGCATCCGGAAGATTACACTGCTAGTGCTACCGACCACAGGAAAGAATTTCTTTTTCAATCTTTTACTTTGAATGAACATCTATTATGCTACACTTAATTACGTCGCGTTTCGTCCTTCTCATTTCTTTTGATGTTACATAGCGTCTAGTATTCCTTTATTTAATGTTTTTCACTCATTTCCCTCTATAATCGGCAGTGCGGCCAATCCCCCTCGTGAGTACGAGCCGGTTTCCCTAGGCGACAAAGCAAAACAAGACTGGCCGTGCTCCGTTTCATACTGTAGCTGGTCGGTCGCTGTGCAAGCTAGACTGATTTTCGCATACTGCATTATGGCCGGACCAGGTAGAGGAGCGAAGCGTGTCTGAATGTCTGAATTTACCCAGTAAAGCTTATTCCGAAGGGATATTGATCTGATCTAACGGCAATTTGACTTGGGGCAGCCGGATTGTTTGGCTGCTCAACAGCGGCGATCTTCGTGCACTTGCCAGTTTGCCGACCGCCCCTCATCATCACACAGCCCGCACCAAAAGGACCAGATTCTCGGTTCCCGACATAGCTCGTTAACGAGTCCGCCGCGCCGCCGGCGTTTTGCTGCAGCGTCACGCCGTAATTACCTTTAATCGCGTCCATTTAGAAATGTCAGTCCCACCGGTCTCTCCGCGATGTACGAACGCCAGCAAACGTCCCTTTGATGAGTGCTTCGGCGCCGAAACTATGTACCGAATGGAAATGTATTCCGGGGAAGGAAAAAGTGAAACAAATAAAAGCCTGGCAAGTGAAGCGTCCAACTGTCGAAGCACCTGCTGCATGTGTGACCTTCCGTGTAGCTTTTTTTGCTGGCTCTAAGGGGCGCCGCACATTCTTCCATGCCGCACGTGGTGGAATGCTTAATTGCGAAGAGGTTGCCTTCACGCTTGCCTGCTGAGAGCCGGAAACTGCGTGACTGAGCTTCTTAATTACGGTTTCGGTCTGATATTAAGTTAGGTTGCAATAGACGCGAAACAGGTTCACTTCCAGAACGGTATAGTACCACTCATATAATAGATAGATAGATAGATAGATAGATAGATAGATAGATAGATAGATAGATAGATAGATAGATAGATAGATAGATAGATAGATAGATAGATAGATAGATAGATAGATAGATAGATAGATAGATAGATAGATAGATAGATAGATAGATAGATAGATAGATAGATAGATAGATAGATAGATAGATAGATAGATAGATAGATAGATAGATAGATAGATAGATAGATAGATAGATAGATAGATAGATAGATAGATAGATAGATAGATAGATAGATAGATAGATAGATAGATAGATAGATAGATAGATAGATAGATAGATAGATAGATAGATAGATAGATAGATAGATAGATAGATAGATAGATAGATAGATAGATAGATAGATAGATAGATAGATAGATAGATAGGCTAGAGCATACTATCGCTCAGGCCGACCCCTCTGCCTTTCTGTAAATAAACCTCTCTCTCTCTTGTTAAATTGTTATTTATTTAACTACTGGGAGCTTTTTCTTTGAGCAAATGCCGCAGACGCCCACAACGCGGTACTCACGGTGCAGAAATGCGACGCTCGCCGAGAACACATTAGAGCTAACGTGAAATACGTTAACATAATCTCTACCGACATGTATGGTTACATGTGAAATACACTTAAACCTAAGAAGTATATTGGGTTTCAAGAAAAAAAAATTCCCATGTATGTGTTCTTACGCCTTTTTCTTAGGTAAGCGATACCTGTTTTGGTATCGCCAGCGAGGAGAAGGGACAATTAAAATGGACAGATGCTATACCACGATCTAAGCCACTCGAAAGGAGATTGAGTGATCTCAAGCCCGGAACCTCGTCGCCACAACATGTGCGTTGTTGACAACACGCCGCAGTTGTTATCGGGCATGTTTTATTACAAGTCAGCAATGTTTTGGTGCGCGCCTCATCTGTTGACATGCAAGGTAATGTGCTGAAGTGTTACGGAATACTCATCGAGTCTATGCAAAGGTACTGGTATAATCTTCTTGCTTGAGGGTCAATCGCGTTGTATATAACAGCTGAAAAAAGAACACTTTTATATGCGCACTGCCGTTGCTCTGCCTTCGTCGATATCTCTCTTGCGGGATGCTGCAATAGGTGGCGTCCATGATGCAGTGGTAGCGTCTGGGTACAGCGCATGCGCAGTATACACATCACCAAGCATCACGCGCTGTAATGCACGCACGCACACGCACACACTTAAACACACACGCACGCATAAGTACTTGGAAACACAAGCGCTCACACGCACGCACGTATGTACGCACGCATGCACTACACAAGCGTGAATGCATGAGGAAGACGTAAGGTGGCTTCTCCTTAAGAAACCGCTTTGTGCAGAGAAGCTAGCTTTGACGGGAACTTTCAAGTGAGCCAGCTAAGCACGCACGCATGGGCAACGCTTATGGAGAGACGCGAAGCTACTATCATTTATACAGAGAGAATGAGATAAAGGTTTGGCGAAAGGAAGGGAGCTTAATTGTAGCACAATTGTAGTGTTTTGTGTGCAAAGAGGAGCTGAAAGCGTTCTTTAGTGAACCACGCCTTCGATGTCCCGCTGCGCCTTTGAAAACAGGGCTAGGTGACCATCATAGCCTAACGCGCACTGATTCGCATTCCTTCGTCAAACCATAGAAGGCACGCAACTTTGTGGCGTCCTCACCATGCGCGATGCGGCGATTGTTGGTGCAGCCATATCTCGGTCGCGTCGCATAGGGAAAGCGAGGGGGAGGGGTGATAGGTTTGAAGGTCACGAGGTGGTTTGTCGAATTACTTTCACGCTTCTTTTAAATTACACAGTTTCACTACGCCAGGGTTAGTGCGTTATGCAATATTCCGGGCTAGCCTTGCTGTTCCTTTGAGCAACAGTCTGCTGTAACAACAGGAGACTACATAGTTTAATGAAAAATTAAAACAACAACACGTGAACAAGGCTTTTGTACAGAAACCGAAACGTCTTAAAGATTTTAAACCATTTCATTTTTGGCCTGCATATCTTGTGTTCTCTTACTTCATTGTGCCTCCTCCCGACCAAACGATTTTATCGTCGAACAGTCGATTTCAGGCTACATAGTTTAGGATCAACGGAAGGCTATGGCGTTACTACGAAGCGGTCTGTTTGAACGACAGCCATGAAAAGAGGGAAAAAAATTACGGAATAAAAAAAGGAAACCAATCGAAGCGTTTATGACATATCGCATAATATATGACTGACAGCCAAGCCGCTTTATGCGTGTCGTTTGATGCGGCTGCCACGTGTACACGACCGTACAAACTCCCTCGCGTCTAGCGTACCACCGCACTACACTGTGAGAGAGGAAGGGAAGTTATACTTTCGAAGGCATAACTGCATATGTAACACATGTGTTTAATTTTCTGGTGGCAAACCCTTCGCGATCATTTTAATTTCTTCGTACATACTTGGAAACCCAGTGAGCACGATGGGACACGCGGTGTCATGTATATACGTTGTCCGACCGTTGAAGGCAAATATTTGCAGTCCCTGGAGAGCACATGCGAAAGCCTACGCTCCCACGAGACACTTAACTACTTTGATGTTTTCAGTCGATTGCACTGCTACATTCCATGCTTTACTTGTTCTCTTGCTCTCGCCCTAAACACTGGTTCTGCATGCTGAGACTTGGTTGTCGTGTGTTACTTCACGATTAATTTACTTTTAATGCGCTTCAACACTTCAGTCATTGTAAATTAACGTTTGCATCGCTTGCATGCTCTTACTTTGAATCACCTTATTTCACGGGTCAGAGAAACTCCGGCCTCGGTTCACCGTTTGTACATCTGTGCGCGGGCAGCGCTCGCCTTCTATCTTTTTTTTTTCTTTTGCCAGTCTCACATTCCCTTACCCCCAATGTAGGGTTGAGAAGCGGACGCTCGTCTTGTTAACATCCGTGTTTTTCATGTACTTGATTGATCTCTCTCTTAATTCAAACTTGATTCACTTTATGCGCTAATTATCACTTCTAATTACTTTTCTCACCCTTAATGTATGAGGTCCTCCCCCCCCCCCTCCCTCCACTGAACCTTTCTGCTCCTCACCCGGCGTTGCACAACTTTCGGGATAGGCTGCCTAACTTTTGGTAGTGTTGGTGTCCACGCCGCCGGACGGCGCTTTTATTATTATTATTATTATTATTATTATTATTATTATTATTATTATTATTATTATTATTATTATTATTATTATTATTATTATTATTATTAGGCATACAAGGTGTTTGCCCTAATAAAAGTTTCAAGTGGGTCGCGCTGAATAATAACGGTTCTCGTCACATCACTGAAAGTAAGCAGTATCGTCCTTGGTCAGTACTAGGGAGGTAAACCCTTTTGGAATTATGCTAACGTTTTCCGTACTGACGATGAGTAGTTTAGGTGTACGTCTTGAGCGCGCTCCAGGTGTTTCGTTTCTACACCAAGAAATGTACTCCATTGCTGCCCTGACGAAGATAAGTCCACTTGTCAAAACGTAACTCCAGCGGCGTTCTTCGTTCAACGATTTTTCTTTACTCCGTCTGCGACAGTTCTCTTGTCATGTTGCTTACGAATGACTCCTGGACTGACACGCACGTTGCTGCACGTTAGCATATAATGGCAACTGTCGTTTATACTTAATTTATACGACATTCTCTCCGTTTCGGCGCGCCCAGGGCAAACGGGCTCCTCCGGGCTCTCCGTGGCCGGCGCCGCAGCGATGGCAGTCGTGGCCGCTGCAGCGGAGCCTGGACCCGGAGACGTTCGCGCTGAGTTCGGCGGCTGCCGAATCGTGCGACGTGGTGGCCAAGGCCCTGGCTAGGTACCGCAAACTGGCCTTCCTCGGTGACACCTCAAGAAGATCTGCCGGAGGAGAAGGAATCTCGGCCATCGTCGACCACGGAGTCCTACCGGCTCTCAGGGTCGAAGTGGCCAACTACGAGGGGCCGGAACACTGCGGATACCCCCAGCACAAGAGCGACGAGAGTTGTACGTAGTAAGCGGGCACGCACTGTGGAATAATAATAATAGTAATAATAAGAATAATAGCAGCAGCAATAATATCTGGGTTTCGCGTGCCAAAACCACAATATGATAATGAGGCAGGCCGTAGTGGAGGGCACCGGAAATTCCTGCCATCTGGTGTTCCTTAACGTGCACTGACATCGCACGGCACACAAACCTCTAGCGTTTTGTCTCCATAGAAATACGACCGCCGCGGCCGGGATCGAACCCGTGACCTTGGGGTCAGCAGGCGAGCACCGTAGCCGCTGTTCCACCGCGTTGCATCCGCACTGATGAAAGCTTGTAGATTACTGTGAAGTACGTGCTGCCAGACTTGTTCGTGCTGCGTTACGCACCCTAAATGCCGTGGCCACTTAGCACGAAAATATTGTCCCCTTTCCCCTTTCTTGGTTTTATTTGCACTATGGTCCGCAGCATAGTAGATTGCTGTGTCATTTTCTGAAGTTCCGCGTCGCTTCTGGCCCCTTTCTGTCGCCCTTCTAGTTCACCTGCGGGCAAATACCGCAGCCAGCGTTGTCACGCAACGAACAACGGACGCGTGTCAAGCACGACGCGGCTTCTGAGATCACGCGTGTTTACTCAGTCTGCGAGCCGAAGCCGCTTTAGATTTATGTTGCTTGCCGCCGGTTGACAAACCGAGTTGGAATTAGCGCTGTACTCGGGTGACAGGCAACAGAACTTGAGCTCATGTTTCCACAGTACTCCAATACCTTATTTCGTTCATGAGCCAGGTAATCTAGCAACACCGGCACTAAATTTTATCGTAGATAGAAAACCGCTGAGTCTGCGCGAATGGTTACGAAAATCTTTTGTTTTCGACAGCAGATTGTGCGAGCAGTTATCAAAAGTTGGCTGCATGCAGGTTCGGGCGAGGCAGTGGAATGCTGCGGCCTTGTGTTATGACTACGGCCTTCAAAACAGTTGAAAATCACTTTGGCCTTGTGTATGAAGCACGTTTGACATTTAGGCTGCGTGCTCAGGCTCGGGAAATGTTCTGCCTATTTTCTGATTCTACATCTCTTAATTTTTGTTCCCTATCTGACTGCGCGGGGAGTATGTTTAGCGTAAGGACATTCATACGAAATAATAATTAGAATTACGCTGTGGTTCTAAAATATAACGGCATAAAGTTGTGGTGGTTCGTCGGTTTATGAATTGGATAAACAAAAAGAGGATTTGTGTCATAACCCTTTGCGGCACGGCATCCTCATTTCGAGAAGCGACTTTTGCGATCTCTGCGCACTATTGGCAAGGAAGAGGCCACAAATACTGCGCTAACGGTAAATTATGCATTATTGTTGCCTAAAGTTCATTTATATATCCCTTCTGGGAAAAATAGTTTGCCTGACACGATCGCTTTGGTGAAGGCACTACCGTGTCTATCGAGACGTTGGACGTGGGGCGTCTCGGCAGGAATTTCAAAATATTTTTTTTAACTTTTTAGGAATGCTCGCTGAGAGCAGATAAGTATCGCGTGTAATTTAACTGGGTCCTTGAACTCGGTTTATGGAGAAATAGAGCAGGACCGACTGTAAAATATTTAGATAATATTTTACGTCTCGATTACAACTAATTGCTTTAAAACACGCTATAATTTATTACAGCATTTGCACTTGCTTTAAATTTGATCTCTGGAATCTTGGCATAAAATTGTCTTAATATCACGAATTTATAAACAACCAATCATAGTGCGTGTCGCAAGGGGTTAGAAACAAACTAAAACGAGCGTTTTGTACCTTTTTTTGTTTTGTTTTAGGTTGGATGCCTATCATGAATATTTTCAATGTGGAAGAAGGAAAAAAAAAAGCCAGCTCGATTGTTTCATTTCGATTGCGTTAGAATACGTATAAAATACAGCTACATTTCATTACATTCAGTGGTTGAAAAACTGCAGTCGTATAGGCCGTCCTTGCGGAGGATAGACTGACGTCCTCGATGCCACGTGTGCATGTGCGGAATGCTGACCTCTAATTTCTAACTTTGTTTTTCTCTTTTTTGTGGGAGAGAGGGTAGCATGAAGCATTCCCCCCCCCCCCTTTTTTTTAGGCAGAGAGAAAGTAACAAAAAAAAGGAACGATGTCTTTGGTTTTCATGACGTATGAACACAGCACGTTGACTCTGATTGGGCGATTGCAAGCGTAACCATGCGCAGCAAGAACGAAAAGAAAAGAAAAAAAGAAGAGGGAGAGAGAGAGAGACCGTTTCTCGACCTACGTAGCAATTTGCAGCAAAAAAAAACAGTAACGACGCAACGTACTTGTGTTATATTGAATCAAAGAAGGAGGAAACAGCACAGGGAACGTGTACACGCGGTAAGAAACGTTCACAATAAGCACGAAGCTGTTTTTGATAATGTGAACCGAGCTGATAAATGCATTTTATGATGACGTAATAAACTTTAAGGAAGACAGAGCTTGCCACGTTATGCATGTCGAGAAATTTCGGTTCATGCCTTCAGCTATGATCTGCGAATCATATACGACAGTAGCAAAAAAAAATTGTAGATTGTAGTGATGTCTAAAAAACATATAAACATAACGCTGGACCCAGCTCTACGTTTGTAGAGCTGTGGATACTGTTGTTGATTGCTAAAGTTTCATCTGTAAATTCTGTTAGGGATTGATATCAGCTGACACATTTCTTGACATATGTTTACTAGCGGTTTATGTAACTACAATAACATTTATCCTTTTTATCAGTCTCCCTTCCTTCATCCTCCCCCTTGTTCCGTTGCAAGTTCTGTAAACTTTTGTAAGTGACTGAATGTTTCACTACTGTGCAGAAGCGTTGTATTGCATGCACTTCTAACCCTATAGAGGCCTGTATGCCGTATGTATTAGTGCCCACAAGACAGGGCTAGCTGAATAACTCGACACGTAACGGTGTTCTTTTCTCTTTGAAGACACACTCAACGTACCTGAGCAGGGAGATGCAATGCTGACGTCTCAAACCGTCTGGGGCGCTTTGCGCGGTGAGTGATATAATGTATCTGGCTTCTCAAACGCATTCTCTAAGACATTCGACAGATGTCATCACAAGTTGTTCGTATCCTGCTTTCAGGGCTTGAAACTTTTACCCAGCTCGTTCACCAAGATCCTGTCAGCAAAGCGGTAAGTGGCAAATAAGATTTTTTTTTACATTATGCATACTCAAGTTTTCCTGACGCTTTTCTGGCGTAAAGTACACAGATCTAGGCTAAATTCTTTTTATTGATATGGTATAAGGAGATGTTAGCGCACAAATAAGGCGCCGACTACTCCTTGCCTCATGAATGGGTCGATCATAGAACATAGACGGTCAAGAATTTCCATATAAAACAGGCTAAGCTTATTCGTCCATATAACGAAATGCAAAATGCTCGGTGTGGAGTTCAGGAACGCATAGCAAGTACATTAGAAGATTCGGAGATAATGTACCCAGGCGGTATATAACGTAGGATGTGGCACAAACTTCATTGTAGAGGGATTTTTCGCACTTTTGTATTTCGCGAGTACTGCTTCTCTTGACTTTAGGTATCTTCTAGAACTCCCTCTAGGCACATTACTCGTAATGTCTTGAAAACTGCCACGCATGTTGCATAACCGATTGCATTGTAATTTTAGAGATAATATAATAGACAGACTTTAAGCAGTGTCGTTTATCGTACTATTGTTCTTTTTTTTTCTTTTTGTAACATCCCTTTTCTATCATCTTTCACTCCCCCTTCCCCTTTCCCCAGCACAGGGTAGCCAGCCGGTCTGAGAACTGGCTAACCTCCCTGTCTTTCCGTTTTTCTTCTCCTCCTCCTCCTCCTTAGAGATAATGCGCCCAGGCGGTATATAACGTAGGCAGTGACACAAACTTCATTGTAGAGGGATTTTTCGCAGTTTTGTACTTCGCACGTACTGCTTCTCTTGACTTTAGGTATATTCTAGAACTCCCTGTTGGCACATTAATCGTAATATCTTGAAAATTGCCACGCATGTTGCACAACCGATTGCATACTAATTGTTGCTGATTGTTCAGGACCTGTTAACTCCCTGTACATGAGACACAAAATAATTTACTCTGACAGTTAATATACTGAGTGCGTGGCTCCGCTGGGCACGACACTGCTACACAACATCCTTAGTGTAAAACAAGAAATGCTGCGCTTAACGTTGGCGCTCACTTCGGAAGTACGCGCGAAATGATGACGTAAATCTCTTGTGGATCCTCGCACTGACGAATTACCCCACTAAAGCAAGAGAGTATTGTTTTATTTTTGTTTTGTTTATGTCTTTTTTACAGTTTCTCGTCAACGTCACCGTCATTGATGATTATCCCAGATTTTCCTACAGAGGTTTGCTGCTCGATTCATCGAGGCACTTTCAACCTCTGAAGCTTCTCAAGCAAAACTTGGTACGTCCTCATGTGCGGTAGCATAATTTCGTATATAATTAATATTGGTTTTTGGCGGCTGTACAAGTTGCTCTGGAAGGTCGAAAGAACCTCATTTTGTAGTGTCACCGTCTTAATTTTATACATCGCGCGACTAGACCTTCGTTACAAGCATGTCGCTAATCTGTACACATGTCCATTAGCTCTTGGTTGCGGTATGCACGCTCCCTTAATTTTTTTTTCGATTGCAGGATGCCATGTCCTACAACAAGTTCAACGTCTTCCACTGGCACCTTGTTGACGACCAGTCATGGCCACTGGAAATGGCGACGTACCCGAACTTGACGCAGGTACGCATAACCCTCACTCGTGCTGATTTTCAATGGCTGATTACCCGAGGTTTATTTCACTGCGAGCAGCAGTTGAGAGCTAGAAAACCATTTTCACCGTAGTCCTTCCGCACCAGTACCATCTTTCTGTTGGGCCATCATACGTCATCGTGCTGCTTCCGTCGTCTCAGGCAACTCCTCATTTTGAACTTCAAATTCACCGCTTGCAAAGAAAGTGCGAAATAACTCTTGTACTGCTTTTGCGGATTGATTTAAAACTGCAGCGATCTAGACGATGATTCGTTGCATCTATGAGTACGGAACAAGATTCGTATTAATGTAAAACACATGCATCTTCTGGTCATTGCAGAGTGCGTACTCTCCGAGGCACGTCTACAGTCGAAAGGACGTCCAGGACATCATCGAGTACGCTCGACTGCGTGGAATCCGCGTTATCCCCGAGGTCGACACTCCGGGACACACGCAAGCACTGGGAAAGATCTTCCCCGGTAAGTCACGTGCTGTTGCGACCTCGTTTATATACGAAGGCCTGCCGTCAAGACTGACGCTCACCCTTCCAGCCTGCCTGGAAGTATACATTGTCGAAGTTTGTAAATAGTGAGCCTTTGTTTATGAGAGTAAAGAGCGCTTGCCGTCGCATAATACTGTCTTTCAATGAAGCGGTCACACTGACTGTACTTCTAGAAGGGCCGCTACAGAAAACAGTTCGCATGGTCCAGATATGCCGAAACAAACGCATTTTTTATAGCATTACCGTCGCGCGATCGAAGTTCCGAGCTTCGTGAACATTGCTCGCGGAGGGGATCGCTTATTTATAAGCGAAACATTGTGGAAAGGAGCGAGAGGGTGGGATGCCTCGGCAAGCTGAACTGTTCACTGCCAGAGAACATTGTGGCCTTGTCTTCCACGCTTCCACTTCGCTGGTGCCACACTTTATGACAAATGGTGTCGTTCTTGAAACTCTTGAGTCCATGAGTCCAGAAGTAAAGGCAGGCATGCTGGCCATTGTGTCTTGGGAAAAAATCATGATTGTCGGATCGTAATTCAAATAAAAGGTGTTTTCTTTTTTCGAAAAGCGATGATATGGCAACTTATTACCACCATACGTAACGCAACCCTAATGCAGAGGTCCTGGCAAAATCCATGCGCTCATTCAGCGTAGGAGATTTCGGAACGATTAAGCTGGGTATTTAGTACCTTACAGCCTCGCTTCGGAACCATAAGTAATCTGTGAAGGTGTGATAGTAGATAAAGTATGAAATAAATTACAGTTACCTTGTGTCATCAGTTATTTATATATCAGCAGTATGTAATCAGCTTTGTGTTGAAGTCTACTGGAATTGTTAACATGGATGATATGAGGAACTTACGATCGCGTAGTGACAAAGAACTTCACGTACGAAGTAAGGTGCTATCAATACTATGCATTTTCTCGTCAACGGCCGCGCATTTTACACTTGTACTAAACATATGAATCCGTACATTGAGTTTCGCCATTTTCTTTTTCAGATATTCTCACGGCATGCTACTTCAACGGCACCCGTGGTAAACCTGACTATCCAAATCACGCTGCGTTCGAGATGCTCAACCCCATGCAAAATTACACCTACGACGTCATGAAAAGCATTTTTCAAGAAGTCATCGAAACCTTCAAGGACAAGTACATCCACCTGGGCATGGACGAGGTCTATTACTCTTGCTGGTTAGTGTAGCAAGCACAGCTAATATGCTAACAGGCGCCCGTAAGATCTCAACAGGAGGGCAGCACGTTACCACCGAACACTTACAACAACTTTGTTATGTAAACGTTCCATTGACGTTAAGAGGCCCTACGCCGGTTCTGGTAACTTGGAACTATCGCGTTATTCTTTCTCGACTCTGCTTGGCTTTTCATCATACATAATGGCGTCAACAGGGCACCGAATGTGACGTCACCGGTATAAGCTGTCGATTGGTTCGCGTGCGAGAGAGAACAGTTCCGATTCAGCATGCTGTCGTGCTTTTCCAAGCAGTCGCACGCGCAACATGACACTTAGGACTATACTAGTCTTCGCTTGTCTTTTAAAGAAATAAGTGGAGAGCGGTAGATAGCGTATATAGGGAGGCAAACAAAAGTAAAAGAAAGAACTCGCTATACCTCCGTCAAAATCACAGTGGTTCGGGGTCCCCTTAATGTTTGTCAGTATAGTCCCACCCGTGAGCCTTACCCGTGAGACACTTTTCTTGGATCTGAGTACGTAGTGCTGGACGCCTCGTTCTTCGAAACTAAGTGTCGTTGGTAGGACACGCGCATTTAAAGTGTGTTCTGTTTCACAAACTAAAATTCGTTCTTATTTGCCTAAGATGTTCGCTTGTCCATCGCTGTCAGGGGCAGTCAGGATGCACAACGCACGTTTTCGCACTTTAGTATTACCAGAGTCCCCCAATGCTAGTATTGAAGGACTCTGGTAGTACTACTCGTATTATTTTCTATTAGTAGCGCGGAGACGCCAGAATTGTTTCTCAACATTTATGTGCAGCATTAAAAAGGAGACATCCGGGCTGATCAATTTTATCTAACCAATGAGCTATACGACCCCTCGCGTATACATAACCGTTAAAAACATTGCGCCCATTACACTAGTGCGCAAGCACCGCACGTCCGCGACGCCAGACAAATTACTTCCCTTTCATATAGCCTGCGTTTTTACGTGCATTCACTTCACTCGATATTCAAAGTACAGCTCCAAGCTAATAATATTATTCTAGCTTTCACCGCTCATTACGTGTAACTCTCCTAAATCACGTGGTGAAAAATGTAAGAAACATCGAGTAAAGACTCATAAAAGTAAAATTACTGTAGACCGCGATATCTTGTTTGCTGTTGTTGATGTTCTCAGCCCCTTTCGTGAACCATTGCAGCACGACCTTAATTTCCAGGCTGCGTTCTGAAGACGTGCGAGTTTTTTTTTTTTTTTTTTTTGGCCTCTAACACGGCAATCGCTTTCTGTAAAGCAGTATTCTTTTCGTATCCGACAACGTACCTCGGAGACTTTATACCGTTCCGTACATTCACATCATATGACTAGTAGGGCGAAGCTGAGTTAAGACGGGCGCTGCCAAACTTCACCGACTTCAACGATTCGCAGGGAGTCAAGCCCCGAAATTGCCGAGTTCATGCGGGAGCAAGGTTTCGATGCCGTCAACCAGGTGGAGCAGTACTACGTCAAGCGAACGCTGGCCAACGTCCAGAATCTCGGAGCCAAGTACATGATTTGGCAGGATCCAATTGACAATGACGTTAATGTAAGTACACCCTTCTAACTTGTTAATTCGTGTAAAATTTTATCGAAGACTTGCGCGTAAATCCTGTGTTGCAAGTGCGCTTGAGCGTCGACTCTTAAAGAAAAAGAAAACTTCGGCGGAGCTTCTTCGAACTGCTACTAAACAGTACTCTTATTTTATTTGCAACTGAGTTACATTATGAAGCGGCATCCCGATATCTCGTCCAAGCTGTAGCTTCTAATAAGCACTATGTACTGTGTAGGGAAAGAATGATGGTGTTGTGTCAGTGCGCGTGAGTCAGTGCGCGTGTGTGTGACGGGACCTGACGTCATCACTGTCGCGATTAGCGCCGATATAAAAGGCAGCCAACTTAAGCTCACTCCTCACTCTTTCTGTAGAACTGTTCCTGAGAATAAACCCTCTTTCAGGTGTAAGCCTAGGTGTTAAGCAATGTCCGCTGAGGTCACAATAGAAATACGGCTGTGTCCAGTATTCGCAAGCCTTTAGTAGGCACCGTGACTCGACTATCTACAGTGGAACGTGATACGCCTGAGATCCTATGTAAAGTTGTTTAAGCTCGCGCGAATTTTTCGCACATGCTCACCCCTTTCTATCTCCCTATCTTTTTATCTCTTAATCCTCTTTCCCTCAGCGTAGGATAGCGAACCGGACGCACGTCTTCTTGACCTTCCCGCCTTTCCTTCCTCCTCTTCCTCTTCCTTTTGTCAATTTATAAATTGCAATGGACTTTTGCTATGCAAACTGCAAAAGTCCATTGCAATTGGACCTTTGCTATGCAATTCCGGGGACATTGCCGGGGACATTGCCGGGGACTATGTCAGGGACATTGCCGGGGACTATGCATTGCCGGGGACTATGCATTGCCGGGGACATTGCAATTGGGCTTTTGCTATGCAATGGGCTTTTGCTATGCAGTGATGTTAGTTCACAAATGTACGTTCTGAACCCAGGCGAATCGAGAAAAATCCACGAACTACTACTCTGCGTATGATGGTCGAGATAGTTCAGTGCCAGACACGGGTTTCTAATGCTATGTGCGTACAAAGTCTTCGGGCGCGCACATCCTTGTACTGCCTACCTGATCATGCAGGCGGCGAATGACACCTTGGTTGAAGTGTGGAAGGACACCTCGCTGGACACCAAGATGAAACGCTGGCAGGACTACATCAAGCCGATTGCGCGCAAGGGCTACCAGATGGTGCTGTCGGCATGCTGGTATCTCAATTACATCAGCTATGGCGAGGACTGGAAAAAGTTCTACAAGTGCGACCCGCGCAACTTCGAAGGTGTGCACGCAGATTCACAATGTGGGCTCGTGTTCTAACAAAAGAACCACCGTTGTGGGCGCTACACAGCTAAGCAGCAGGTCGCGAGCTCGACTCCTGGCCGCAGCAGCCGCATTCTTTTGTGAGCGAAGTGCGGGAACCGACGTGTTCTGAAAGCTAAATGACCGTTGAATGCTAAAAGTTTTGTTAAAGGGACACTAAAGTGAAACAACGAAGCGATTTAGATTGATAAATTGTGCTCTGAAAACTCTAATGACGTTGATTTAATCATCATATGTCTGTTAATAGAGGAGAAAGTCAAGTTGAAAATATACCTTTTAAATTTCGCGGATTTCAAAGTGTGTTTTTCGTATTTTGGCGACATTGGCTGAACGAAATTTACTGAAACTGGGTGTGTTAAGTCTCTGGCCCCCTCAGAGGACGACGTGCTTCATTTTTACCGATTAGGAACGGCGTATGCCCTACAAGACGCCGTCAAAAGCTTTGACGTCACGGTGATTGGTGCAGGAATTTCAAGGTGGCGTCGCCATCCGCATTTTCTTTTCGCGCGTTTTCTCGCTTACCAATCGTCTTCTCGCTGCAAGCGTGGTGACTTTGGCATAGTTGAAGAGTAATTTACTAATACGAGAGAAATCGTTTTTCTCGTTAGTTTTCCTTTAAACTCCGCTAGGTCGGTCGTCCCACTCGCCCCAGTAAGTAGGGCGTCCGCACCAGGAGCTGTGCAGTTGCAACCCGACCATTGGAGGCTCGCGCTCCGTTTTGCCATGCAGGAACATTGCATGGCAAAACAGAGCGTGGGCGTCTGCATGGCATGGCAAAACAATCGAAAGTGTCCCGTGTGCGGGTACTTGCGGGCTTCCGTCAGGGAGCCCGATTCTTTCAAGGGTACGCCGTTTACGAGGTGTTTCGAATGAAGAGCGCGGAAGTGGCGACGACTTCTCCATGCCGTGCACGGAAAATCGCCTATTAGTGCGGGTATATCCGCCATCGTGCTGGATTGTTTCGCATTGTGTTTACGTTCGTTTATTGGCCTTGCGTTTGGCCGGGAGCGCACGTGTGCCTATATCTTACAGATGGATGAGTAGCCCATACAGAGCAGGCCCATGTCTGTACTGACTTTACGTACTGTCTCTACCAGCCAATAATGGACCGTAATCGATCACATTCTACCTAATGCGAAACTAACCTGTCCCCGCTTTATAGAGCATATACAATGGCACGTATGCTGCTGAGGCTAAGCTGGCATTTTTACGTTTATATTTATTACAGACAATTACGAATTGCATTGAGTCGGTGGTTTCCTAAGGCGTGTTCACGTGGCAATAATTTTCGGAATGACACGTTTCGAGATATTCGTACATCAAATGTGGAACGAAATACATCGGAATTTCGGCTATTACAAATATTAAAACGGCATTTTAATGAAAGACTGCGGCGAAAGTTCGAAGGTGCCTGGAATCGAGGTCATGCAATCTCAGAATTCGTTCCAACAGCGCACACGGGTTGCGAGCTCACCGGGTAACGTAAGCGAAATTTTGAATATTAGAGAGTTTTAGTGCTGGGGCCCCAAAGCGGCTTACGTGCTGCGTTCCTTTGTATTCTCCTTGGGTGCGACTGAAAGTACAAAGGATCGCGAGGGCGTGCGGACACAAGCGCCTTGCTGCCCCGGCACTAAAACTCTCTATTAGCCAGTTGTGCTCTTACATTTGTTATGCAAGCAATGTGCAGAGATCAGAATTGTGCACAGACAACATCTAATTGTTATGTTCAGTTTAAACAAAAACAGAAAACTCCTGAGCATGCATGTAAGCGGACGTCGGATGCGGAGTCAGCAAAACCTGAATTCCTGACGTTTTCATTTCGTTTTCAGGCACCGAGGCTGAGAAGGATTTGGTTGTCGGTGGAGAAGCCTGCATGTGGGGCGAATACGTGGACGGCACTAACCTGATTCCCAGGCTATGGTAAGCACGTTATTAGAATATACGTAAGCGATCTCTGTTTATATATATAAGAGGCGCGGTAACGTACTATCACGATGCCAATGGGCGCTCAGCCTCTTTAGTAAGTTTAAGAAAGGGTAAGATAAAAAAAGAAGCATTGATAGGTACTGCCAAAGGATTTTATACTTTTAACCAAACGGTATTTCCTTCATCAATTTGCGGCCAGTTGCGACAATTCATCAAGTGTCGTACATCCACACAACGTTCCCTATTGCAAATTTCGCTGTCGATACAGCTTAAAGACCAATGTTTGGTCACCGTATTCTGACAAAAACATATCGTGCGTGCGTGCGTGCGTTCTGGCACTGCGTTATATTTATTTGTGCTTGTTTTCTGGCCTCGATATGTCCTCGGCGTACTTGCAATCTTTTTACTGTGGTCCATATGTCTTTATTTCTCTCACTCTGTAAATGAGCAGTGCTAATAAAAAATTCATTCATTCATTCATTCATTCATTCATTCATTCATTCTGTACCCGCTCATCCCTAGATCGCAATAGCCATAGCTTCACATTTGCCTGCGATGGCTGTTATGTTATATCTATGTGTACTTTTCTGTCTACATCACAGGCCTCGCGCTTCGGCCGTTGCGGAGCGCCTCTGGAGCAGCGCAGATGTCAACAACACGGATGACGCCAGTTTTAGGCTGGATCAACAGCGCTGCCGCATGCTAAGGTCAGTTACCTGCAGGTAGCAGTGACACCGGGAAATATACGTTGGTTCTCTCCCGGCCAATAATGGACCGTAATCGATCACATTCTGTCGAATGCGCAACCTCGTTGCCAAGTTCACTCCCGTTCGGCTACTGTAGTGCACAGACTGAGTGACCATTGATGATACTTAGACTTAATAAGAAAATACACCGTGGGATTCCCTATTAAAAGAGTCCGTTATTGAAACACAGTTTTTCTGTGCAGAAAGCTTCGCTTTAAGGGGATATATTTAAATCCAATCCTGTTTCCACTCAAGTGTTAACTGTTGGTGAAAAGTACAAATGTCGCCGCTTGCTCTGCAGTTGCTTACGTGACTGCCTTCTTCGTTTGCCTTTCTCCTGCAGGCGCGGCATACCGACGCAGCCAATCCTGAATGGCTACTGCGGCGACTACGAGTGGGATCTGGAAACTCCCTATCACATCGATTAAACGCGCAGCTGGACGACTGCGCGAACTACGTGCCGATTCACCTAACGGCTGACTGAATTATACAAGACAGTCACAAGCGTACAGCAACTCGGAAACGCCTGCGGAATACTTTTGAGCGCTTATAGACTATGTTACGTAAGGCATATGGGCGCCGTCATCATGGGCTGTTAAACGGATGTTTTCTTATTTTTGTATCCCGTGACGCGAACTGATATAGCCAGGAAACGCCGAATGCACCAACCCAACAGTTTTCGTGTGTATACGCCCACCGTAGCGCTGTTCGCTTAGTTCAAGATCAAACACGGCAAGGTTAACAGCACAGCATGGTGGCACCGAAACTCGTCCGTAAAATAGTTTATATTAACAGTAGGACTGTTTAATTTCGACGCCAAGATGGTAATCGTAATTACTCATATAAAAGCAGGAACGTAATCGAAGGTACAAAAAAAAAAAAGCACCGTGCTACATGTGGGCACACGTCAAGAATATTCATCACCAAGTTTGGGCGTTGCAAGGAGACAAGCGCTGCACGCTTTCTTCTAGGGCCTTTTCTTCCCTCTCCTCCCCTCTCCCTGCAGAATAGCAAGTAGGCGAAAAATGCGCTGACTGATCATTCTGCTTTCAATAAAAAGCTCTCTCTCTCTCTCTCTCAGTGGTGATCGCTTATGCAAACTATGAAACACCTGCGTGGCGCGAAAAAAAAGCCATAATTTAAAACAGGAGGCCGCGGGCCCTTCGTTTCTTGGGATGGGGTGAAATGTGACACCAACGCGTGCATACGTCACCTTGAAACGTCCACAGCTGGTCTAAAGTCGCGCTTGCGCGTCCGTCCAGACCGACGCTTCAAACGTAACGCGCGACTTCGGTTTTTCGTCCTATGCGCAGCGCCCGTTGTCGCCAGCAACTATACACCTACAAGCACAGTAAAGAGAAAACAAAAATGTAAATAGCCGGGGCGCGTCGCGTGAACGTGACGCGCTTCCCCTCCTCCGGCTGTTGGGAAAACGCGAAGTAATTTCACGGCTTGCGGACGCTCGCCGAAGCCAATGGGTAGAGCGCCTGTTCTGGCAATGGTGCTCGCCTTCTGGAAGCATGGTCATGGGGCAATTTAAGTTTTTCTCAAATCTTCAGCAATGAACAGATTCGACAAATTCTTTCGGTAAAACGCTCCTCAGATGGCACCATAAAGTGATTAACCGAAGTCCGCGATAACGCTTGTTGGGGTCCCCTTATTCCCTTATTACCCAACTCCAATGAAACTTTCAGCTATGCAATAGCGTGCACTTGAACGAGTCACGGTGCAATACAATAAAAAAATAAACATAGCAAAAACAAACTAGTATATATGGCCCTAATCACAAGCAAGATTCGACGTTTTGGTAACTGAAATTAAAAAAAAAACAAAAAACGAAAACGTCGTTATTGCTCGCCGGAAGTAACATATTACCCAGAATGATCGATGCCACAGAGCGAGGCTGCGCACCTCATGCGACCGTCCGCGGCGCATTGAATACCTTCGGAGCTGCCTTGCTGATACTTGCGTCATCTCCTCTAAGCAACCAATCCTGACACTAATTCTGACTTTTTGCAACCTTTTTGCAAATTTTACCTTCCAATGGTGATCGCGTTGCCGAATTTGCTGCTATATAGTGAAGGCTGGCGAGCTCACCAGCCTGAGTGTAGCAAGATCAAGACCTGAAGGTAGCTGCATTGCAATACTGTGCGCGATTTTTGGCTGTGAATTGTAATATTTAGACACCTCCCAAGGGTCTTCCATGCAGAGCACCCGCATTGGCGACAATGAACGCCGAATTAATGCTCTTCAACTACGACATATTGTGTTCAAAGTGTGCTCTTCGCTACTGCAGGTGAATAAAAAAAAAGTAATGTTTTTGCAGACCTGCCTCCGTGCTTTTTGTGCCTAATGAGAAACATGCAGGACACCTTATACGGCCATGGAATTGCTCGTCTTGGTACGATTCCAGTCACCCACATGCGAATAAGTCGAACCAGAGGCGCGACGCTTCCGCGCTCGCGTGAAGCAGGAACTTCAAAGTCACTTCAAAGTCGCTGTTGTGACCATCGTTATGTGGACGAATCACCAAAGAGCCCGCTGGTTTTAAGTATACGCTCTACACCATCAGCGCATTCGAAAGACCGAAACCTTGATCCAACGAAGTTCGCGATATAACGAAGTTTTTCGATGCACGTACGACTTCGTTATATCGAGGTTCAGCCGTACATTTTTCCCGGTCGATTATTTGTTGAGACACGTCGTCAATCCCAATAAGCATTATAACAGAAAGGGCGTGAGCTCAAAATAAGCGAATTGCTTAATTCTAAGGTCATATTTAGCTTCACCATGCAGCAAGGCCCCCTCCCCACCCCCTCCCCTCCCCCTCCTTTCCCTTCAACCTCCCCTAATACATCGTCTTTGCACTGCGTTCTGATCGTAAGGCCGTCAGTGGGAGGATGTCGGCAAGAAAGGAGGGGGCGCTGCAGCGAAATTTTGCCCTCTCCCCCCTCTCTATATAACGAAGAACACTGCGCATGCATATATGGCTAGGTGTACGCAGCGGCGTTTGCCTTGTTTCGTCGCGATAGCCACGCCGATAGTTCCTGCGTCATAATACAAATAACACTGATTTTACATGCTTTCGGCAAAAGCTGAGCACCCGGCTGGTTCGCAGGAAACTTGGCCTAACTGGTTGTCAGGAAAGCTAGAGTTACAATTTAGAAGGCGAATGTTTTGAATCAAGACAGCGAAGATCTAGGAGAGGCACGCAAAATGCCATACTGCGCTAGGTGTAGTAAAATCTGGTTAGGGCAAGCAGGCTAAGTGAAAATCTGTCGGCTCCTGTCTATAAAAACAATCACCGTGGTTACTATGTAAAATAGGGATCGTGGTTTCAATGAAACCGCGTTCGAGTGGTGCAGTTCCTCAGTTTCCCTTGCATCGGACCACGTTCACTTATTTCTTTAGCACTCGCTTTGTTTTTGCATCATATTATTGGTTAGAACTGTGCCAGCCACAGTCCCACAACCACATACCTCGTGGCACGTGCAAGTCGAGCACGGGAAAAGCAGAAGAAGCGACGACTCGGGTTTTAGGCGTACGTCTATAGGTTCCGCTCTGTTTCAGCTTTCGCGATGCAGAAAATCCACAACATCCGGTTTCTCAGGTTTATTCTCTACTTCTGCGCCGTAAGTACACGAACCACCATGGTGTTTCACTGATTTCTGAGACACATATTGCTTATTCCCAGCAGCGACACTTCATGACGTCTTTATGTCACCATTGTCATTTAGCCTGCGGAGGGAGCTGAACCGCATTCTCTTACGCCTCGAGAACGCGTTGGGACGAGTAGAGTACCTATAAGTACTGTACATATAAGTACAGTGCTCGGGGATTGAAACGCGATGCTCAGAGCGCGTGGCTGCTGGCGATAAGGGTGACAGCATAGAGTATCCTACGATATTTACTAGAGGGAACCCTGGCGCTGCGATCGCTCAGCCACCATGGGAATAATGGGTAGTGCACGGATTTGCCTATCTTCGTTCTTGCGGCTTCAAACGAACTTGTGGCTTTGTTTATTGTTGTGTGTTGGCGTTTGTTTCGGATAAAATAATGGATCGTTGTGAACTTTGTGAGCCCATATGAATTTTCGAGCCTCAAATGTCAAGGTGATGAAGTTGAATTGCTGAACGTTTGCTGAACTTCTTCAATTGCGACAAAGTGGCTGCAGGCGACACGGAGCCAAACGGAGCCGAAAGAACGAAGCTCAGACAAATACGTGAACATACCCATCATTCCCATGCTGGCTGAAGCGTCATGCGTTGCAGCTCCCATAGACACTAGCGCGAGAGTTCCCTCTAGCAAATATTGTAGGAAACTCTATGGGTGACAGTGAGGGCGCACGGTGCCTACATCCGGTAGATAGACGTTCGGTCTGTGATTCTTGTTGGCGCCGGCTAAGCGCTGCTTGCCATGGCTTCAAAGCGTGCGAAGCTCGTTTCGCAGAAATTCCAGAGTCGGCGTCGTTGATTATGAGCGAAAAATCGGCGTTGTCCGTAATTGAAAATTCGAGACAGATGCAAATAAATAATAATAAAATCTTCGATCCGAGTGAGAATCGAATCCAGGTCTTCTGCGTGGCAAGCAGGTGCTCTACCACGGAGCCACGCCAGGGCTTGTAATTGCTTCGTAAGAAAAAAAAAACGCTATAAGAATGTCATGTAGTGGGAGGAGTCTTCTTAACGCGTGTAATATTTAGTGGCAGAATCGCACCAGGCGTTAAAACATCTGAATTGTGCAAGGAATGGGTGGTTTAAAGCTACCCACCAATACAAAGTGTGCAGCTGCGCAGGTGCGCGTGGCAGCTTACGGACGCGTGGTGGGTACTTCGCAACTGTGCGTGCAGTAGTCATTCTATGATAGTTTGAAACGACCAATGCTACGCGCACAAACGTTCCTTTCCTTGCGGCACGGGTGAAGGCGATGCGCACGTGTCCCGATAACGCTATTGCGTTCTACTCTTGAAGCCGAAGCTCAAGCGTCCTCCAAGTTTTAGGGGCGAAGCTCCTTAAGGCGGCACCCGTTCGTCCCTCGTAGTCGTCGTCGTCGTAGTAGTAGGTAGTAGTAGTAGTAGTAGTAGTCGTAGTCCGTAACAAGTCTTACGCTTTGACCTCCAAGGTGGTGCCGGTGGGAGATTTTTCCTGTGCGTTGTTGAACAATAAAAAATTCGCAGCGTGCGCGTTAACTAAAAGCCGAATTCTTCTGTCTCTCATTCCCCATTAGCAGCCATTGGCATGTTCCAGTAGGAAACGTTAGTAGAAGTAGAAGTGTAAGTGTTAGCTAAAGCCGACTTCTTCTGTCTCTCATTCCCATTAGCAGCCATTGTTTACCTCCAATTAAGGTAGTGCCTGGTGAGATTTCTCCTGTGCGTGATTAAACAATAAAAATTTTGTTAAAAACGCCGCTGATTGATGAAATAAACCAACGAAAGACGCCAGATGTTTTGTAAAAGCAGAACGAAAGAACGCCAGATGTTTCTAAAGCAAAACGAAAAGACGCCAGCTGCTTAACGAAAGACGCCAGATTTTTCTAAAGCAATGGTTTTCTAAACAATGAAAATTCACAACGTACATGTAAAATTAAAGTGAGCTGCAAGTCGTCATAACTCATCGAACCTTTAGTATAAACGCGCCCGATCTCACGTCGGTGATGATGTACTGGGCAGAATTCACGGAAGATTCACGGTTTACCGATGAACCTCCGCAGCTTCGCCCACTCATCATCATTCACTCCGTGGATATGCTGTGATTTTTTCTTTTTCTTTCCACCGGAGTTTTCCAGCGAGTGCAAGTCATGAGCTTTGAGCGTCCCTATTGAGGGAGCAGAGTCACGTGGAGGCGCTAGCGTCGTCTCGATAAACGCACGAACGTCTACGCCCAGACGACATTTTGTTTTCACGGCTTCTTTTTTTTTAGTTGTTTCGGTGCTATGGCACTTGGCTGTTAGCTACTACACTGTGCCGCGTACTCCAAAGCGGGCGGTGTCTTGCACAAATTCTGATGCCGCAGTAGTATCGCTATCCAAGTTTCTCTTGCGTTGTGCGTCGTTACGAAGTCTGAAGAATCCAAGTAATGGGGTTGCTTTGCGTCTCGTGGCTTTCACACATCGGCGATCTGAAGGACTTCGTCGATGCAATTTGACTTACATGCAATGAGATAGTATTGAGAATTAACAGACAATAATGCCAAGGAAAGTATAGGGGGTGTTATTCGTAGTAATTAGAATATAAATGTGAAGAAAGTAAAGTGGACGAAAAGATAACTTGCCACTGGCAGGGACCGAACCTGAGACCTTCGTACAACGCGTCCGATGCTCTACCACTGAGGTACGGCGGCGGTCATCCTCTCGTCCACTTTATGGGGTATATATGTGAATTTCAACCTTGGAGCGTTAATCAGCGCCGATCGCAGCCGATCGCATTCGAAGGTCGCAGGTTCGGTCCCTGCCGGCGGCAAGTTATCTTTTCGTCCACTTTACTTTCTTCACATTTATATTATAATTACTACGAATAACACCCCCTATACTTTCCTTGCCATTATTGTCTTTAATTCTCATTAATACTCTGTCTAACAAAGAAAAACGAACCCTTCAAAGACACCTTCTTTCCTTAATGCAATGAGATTGACTTATATGCAAATAAGATTCTAACAGCTACAACACCACCGGTACCGATGCTGGATTTAACAGAACAAGCATTCACTTAACAGAAGCTATCTTGGCATATGTCTCCTTTTCTTTTATTCAATGAGTTTTCAAAATCATAATTGGATTGTTAGCGCAAGTTCTTTCTACGCTGTCCTTTTCCATTCAATACAATACCTATGTCTCTGTATGGTTTTTTTCCGCTCTGCTTACGGCAATATGTCTCTAACATGCTGGCAACGGAAGCTCTCTGCTTTATTCTTACTTTTAGCTGTCTGCATTATTTCTGCTACTGTTTGCAGACTTATATTCTACATAAGTTTACTGTTATGTCAAGGCGACGTTGAGATCAAATATATAATAATCAGCGCGTGCTTGGAGTATATAGTAACGAACATTCTGATTAGTGCTTAGTAAAATAGCGAAATTGAGTTTTCATGATAATAACGTAAATTATTAGGGGCCATCTCAAAGATGTTAGCAAAGGAATTGGAGAAAAATTGCTATACGGAATGCTCCGTTTTTCTAATGAGCGTCTACACGAGTCGGTTTACGCTATTTTACACAGGCACTGAATTTTCTGTGGTCTTACCTCAAATGCCTAATTGTCATGGCTATTAGGGGTTACCCGCCGCGGTGGTCTAGTGGTTATGGTGCTTGACTGCTAACCCGTAGGTCGCGGCGGCCGCAATTCGATGCCCGTGTGCTTATATTTGAGTTTTGTAACACCACGTGGTCGAAATTTCCGCAGCCCTCCACTATGGCGTCTCTCATCATATCGTGGTTCGGTGGGACGTTAAACTCAACAATTATTATTAGCTCTTGGGAATGCCGCCTGTGTCGTGTTCCTATACTAATTCGCTGTGTTTGATACAGAACCGTTTTTCCATTTTACTTAGTTATATTTGTTTTTCTTTCTTAGTCTACTCTAAATATTTTTACTGTTACTAATCACGAGGTAACCGGAGCTTAAGCGGCAATATAGTGTGAATAGCGGCGGTGTCCTGCGGCACTTCATGCAACTATAGAACACGTCTGACACGTTTTCTGGGCTGCAGATATTCTCTCATAAAAAAAATGTTAGAAGATCGCGCATTACTGAGTACGTCGCTAACGAACGCTTTACGCCACCAGATAAGTAGAATATAAAAGTAATTACCGTTTTATGTCATCTACGTAAACAAGATGCGTCGCAAAGAATGTCGCTATACCAGCGTTCTCGCTGATGTACACCTGTACGGTGATCGGGTATTGCGAAAACCGTGATTCCGTGATTGCGAAAACCGTGATCGGGTATTGCGAAAACCGTGACGGTTTTCAAAACCGAAAACTTAACAACGGTATTTGCACCATTGTGCGGAGGCATCTTATTGAAAATGACAGCCCGCTAGCTGGTCGGCAAGCAGAGCATCGACTCTACCCAATTACAAAAGCGGGAAGCAAAAGCTGTTATCAGCGAAGGCTATAAATAGCTGTCATGGTAAGCAGCTAAAGCAACCCCATTAAGTTGTTTCGGAACAAAAGTAATATACCTTCAGCAAGAAATACAAAACTTTGGAGATACTAGCAGATATTTTATAGAAATGAAACAAAATTGGTCGCAGTTAATAAACTTTCAAGCGAACATTTTTGTGCATCGGCGTTTAGTGCTACATTACCGTATATACAGATATATAATAACAAATTTCCGAATGTATCGAAGTATCTTAAGATACATTTTGAATGTATCGTATCGGATACAATCGGCGCTGTAGTATCTTGTATCTGTATCTCAAATACTTCTTGCCTGAGTATCTTGTATCGTATCGCGATACAATTTCAAAGTATCTTTGCCCAGCCCTGCTGTCGACTGATGTATACGTATGCTTCAGACTGTAGATACTCATTGTTAAACACAGTGAAGACTATATGTAGCGTTTTTTTTTTCTAAAAGAGCCAAATGCACCTTAACTGAAACTGAGAAAAACGCACTTTTTTGCTACTGCCAATGTGGTCGGGGCCGCTCCAACAATTTTTTTGCTAGCGTGTTCCTATCTCCTAAGTACTTCAAATCTATATTGCGGCTAAAATCTATTAGCCCACTATCGTCGGTATTCAAGAGTAAACTTTGTATTCGGCTCTTATAGATTGGAACATTTCATTTGGGCTTGAATTAGCTCGTAACAGGAGTCTAAAACGATTTGAATGTACGGTATAGCAATATTTTGCGATAAAATTGACATCCTCCTTGTGCTTCCGTCGGTGCCGTCCTCCGTCGCATGCGCGTAATGGCGATGAAGAGACTTGAAGAGCGAGTGGTCGTTCCTGGCAAAAGGCGCACTATTCTGGACTGTCGGCAGCGTTTTCTTCTTCTTGGGATCTATTGAAGGCCTAGAAAAGTGCTCCAGCTCTTCTTCTTCTGAGCTCGTTTTATGCCGTGCCGTTTCGGATCACTTCTTCTTCAAGGAATGGATCGATGCCCAATATCTTCATTTCATATGTCTTTTTTTTCCAATATACCGTCTTGGAGCGAAAGAAGGACATTAAACTGTAGCGCTAAACTCGAAAAGAAACACCAAGAGGCAAAAAGAAGTAGGAAAGTCGACCTCTTACTCTTTATATTCGAGTTCTGCCCTACAACATCATGTGCTTCAGTAGCGCCAACTCGCCCTAGAAAAACTAATTGTGGAACATGAACACGATAGCAAAGCAACAAGGGCACAAATGAAACAGATTAGATGACACCCTGTTGGTTGTTTTGGTCACGATTGTTGAGGCAGCGCTGGTTTAATGAATGTGGCTCAGTTTGATTGAAACAGATCCAGCATTTGGCCCACTTTTGATTAGAAACTGCCTTTTTGAGTTCACATTACAATCGGGAATTGTCTCATTTTGATTCCAACTGCTTTAGAAGTTAAAGATAATTAGGTGCGCTTTACGCTCCCGCGAAATTTAGCACAGTTTTGGTTTCTGCATTTGGCTCTTTAAAAAAGAAAACGCCACATATGTCAATGTTCACTCGTCGTTTGACGGGCTGCTGGCCTGCAAAAACGGCCTTAACATCCATCAAGAAAACTAACTCTCGTATAACAGAGAGCTGAGCTATTCGGTAAGTATTCATTCTAAAAGACTTCTAACAGGGACGCAAGACGGAAGACACCACAAACGCCGACTAACGACTGCAAAGGCGCACAACGGAGGAAAAGAAAGGAGGCACGAAAACTTATCTGCGCATGCCCAGGCAGTAAGCGAACCGGTCAATCCGGCAGACGTGGAGGTCTACGTGAAAGATAACTGTTAAGGCTTTCTTCTTCATGCAAGGTAATTAAGTGACGGTTGGCTCACGCATGTGCTACCACTGTTATCGATATGCCATGCCTCTGCCATTAGACGCGTTTCTTCATTCCTGTGCCTATAAAAAACTGCACGTTCATAGAATTTTGGCGTGCACTTACAATATCGACAATGCAAAAATAGAAGGGCAGCCTCCGGTTAGCGATATCTTACGTTCCAATAATCTCTGGTTAATACAGCGGCCCTTCTGTTCTACGTAGAATCGGCCGCGGCTAAAAGGAACTTTATACACCACAGCTCTACGGCAATCAGTGAATTCGTTCGTGTGTTCTACGAAAATGTCAGGCCGTTTCTTGTATATTGTTCGCCTATTGCCTGGGCATGCGCAGATAAGTTTTTGTGCCATCTTCCTTTTCCGCCGTTGTGCGCCCTTGCAGTTGTTAGTCGGCGTTTGTGGTGTCTTGGCTTCCTTCTTGTGTCCGTGTTTGCATGCCCAATCTTATATATAGAATGAATATCTCTCGTATTTTTTTTGTTCCGGCTTTCTTCCATTTACGACAAGTAATCAATTAAAGTTGAAAAGTCAATTGTGAACCGAATATGGCTTAGCTCACAAAGTCATTGACGCAACGTTGTCACCTGATATTTAGATTCATTACATTGGTACATGAATAAATATATTGAGCGTTTTCGTAATCTGCTCCTGTCAAAAGGTAATTCCGAAGAGTGTGTAGATACAGCGATGTTGTTTATTCGCAGGTGAGCAACTTTTTCTATGCCTGTACAAGTGCCATGGGAGAGCATAGCAAAGTCAAGAGTGAGTAATTATTCTCCATGCAATATCTGGACAACTGAGCAGCGTGTTGTATTCCGCACGCCTTTGGTTTAGTCGGACATAACTTTGACCAATTCAATTAATCATTCTATGCGATGCTGTCCAGGCTTTTCCTTTCGCAGCTGGAGGAAAGTCTTCACGATGGATTTCGTGACAATTCTCACTCTTCTTTAGCATCGCATAGATTAAGCTATATTGAAACACTTTTAGTATGTTAATATTCTGGACATCCAGTTCCAGCCTCTAATACGAGAAAACAAAAAGAAAAAAACGAGAGATACATTCTTGGTGTCTTGACCAGATGCATTCGCCTGTGAATAATGAAAAATGGCGGTGTTTGAAGAGCCACCCAAGACGTCAACGTGCTCCCACAAGGACTCACTGATGTTCGTAATCAGCTAATAAGCTAAATAAGCGAGTAAGAAGAGCTGAACTTTTTCGCCCGAGGTTGGCAACCCGGGTTGTCTTCGAGCACGGTGGGGGAATACAGTGGAACGCAATAAAGATAATTTTGGCCATCTTGTGTCGATGCATGTTGTCAGAAGTGGCTCGGTGACTTTTCCACATACTGCGAATGCTGAGCGCGAAATGTATTGCTGTGTTGGTTTCACACGAAGGTATACTTTTATGACAAAAATTGGGACAAAGGAAGAAGGATTCTACTAATGTAAAGATAACGTTAAGAACAACAGAAAAAAAATCCTCCACTGAATGAGGTCCTGATTAGGTGTCTGATAAAAAATGCCGTGGAAAAAATAATGGCAAATAATGGCAATGAATCATATCTGTTGCAAACTGCTTTATGTGGTATAGTGCTGTCTTGTCTTGTCGCGCACCTGTCAAGCCAAACCTTCAGTGAGCTTCAGAAGCCTGAATTTGATTATCCCAAGTAATGATGCAGTGCCTACATGGCAATATTTTTTTCATTATGTCAACGCTCGACATCGGTTAGAGCGTGGTGACTAGGATTGTTTTTGTTTTTTTTCACCGCATTGCTGTGCGAAAGTTTCTGTCTACCGACTGATAGCTTGCACCTGACGTCATGGACGCAACACATGGCTCCAACATTGCGGCTTAGATGACGTCAAGGCAGTATAATCCCTCAGCGATTAACCTGCTTCAGTGTGGTAACGACGTCGCTGGGACGTCACTGGGCCTTTGTGCAATGAATAACGAAGGAACCAGCACGCGATGTACTGATAACACTAACGTGACATCACAAAGTTCGCGTCCCACCATGTTGGTGCTCCAACATGGCAGTTTCAGTGACGTCAGTGCAAACCATCTATAGCAAATTGCAAATGAATTCACGAACTTTTTGTTCGCTACTTTGAAATGGGTCGACCAACCCTTGCTAATACACTGTGCGACGTCCTTATTGGCTGGCATCTGTACCTGCGTTGAATCACATTGTAAGAGCCACATCTGTGAACACGGTTCTTGTTTCTTGGTGCTCTATTACCAAATTTCGCGCCTAGTGCTATCCCTACAAAACTAACGTTAGCTTTTTTTTTTTCACAGCGTACACGCCAAGTACCTCTGTTATCGCTTAATAGATTGAAACAATATGGTATACGACTGAAACTGGAACTTTACGTGGTTAACACGCCAGTGTGGTCAATTGGTTATAGCTGACCCGAACGTCGCCGGTTCTACCACGGCCGTGGCGACCGAATTTTGATGGACGAGAAATGCTAGAGGCTCGTGTACTTAGATTTAGATGCACGTTAAAGAACGCCAGATGGCGAAAATTTCCGGGGCCGTCCACTGCGGCATTCCTCATAATCACATCGTGGTTTTGTGACGTAAAATCCCAGCAATTATTATTAAGTTTCCGTGGTTTGAATACTTCTGTTTTGATGCAGCGGAAGGATTCATCTTCGACATCATCTACGGCTTCGGGTGTGCCCTGAATTTCATCAGCGATATCATGATGATCCAAGCGTTGAGAAACCTGGTACGTGAAGACTGGGAATCCTCGTTTGCAGTGGCAGAATACTTCATTACGTTTGCTCAAACGCGCTCACTCGACATTGTCCTTAAGCAGTGGTTCTGTGGCACCGAGGAAGGTGACATTCACCTGAAGGCAATAACAAGCAACGAAAGAAATCTCATAGGTCTCCCTTATGCAATCGCCTAAGACGACTCGAAGGAAGCCATCTTCTTTTTCTTCTGAGTAGATGTATTTTGTCATCGGTAAAGCCGCTTCAGCGCAAACAAAACAGCAACACAGAAAAACAAGACTGGACACCTTTAACGTAGTGACCTTGTTGCTCATGTTTCGCCCATGTTGTCGTCCTGCTGCCTGTTTTTCTTCTTAATACAATGACTAGTCCCATAAGTGCATATGGTTTTTGTCCTATTTTCTACGCAATCGTTCTATTATAATGCTGAACCCACAGCGTCCCTGCGTAACACTTGTGTCCTCCCACACAACCTATTCCATCCAGTTGTATGTGTCGGTGTTTACATCGTGATGTGTATTCATGCTGGAACCGCTTAAAAGAGAGCCTTTGTACATCTGTAGTGTGTGCCATTGTGAACGCAGAGAGAAGCGAAGGAGAAGTTCCGACTGTTCATCATCTGGAACACCTTGACGACCTGTGGCTGCTACGTCACGGATATCTTCCAGAATATTTTCATCAGCAAGCACGTAAGAGGCCACTATTTGTCTTAGTTTTAATACATTTTGTTTGAATACATTTCTTTTCGTGAAATATAGTGTATCGGGCAAAAGATAACATTTCGTTGCTTGATGAAAAGTATGGGCACTTTCACAGAGGCATTGTTCATAGAATACAGTGGTTTCTCAGATAAAAAATTCCACAGCATATCCACGGGGTGAATGATGATGAGTGGGGCGGAGCTCTCGTACGGCAGGATCTTGGCGGCGACGTCGCGCAGCTTCACGCCCAGTACATCATCAACGACGTGAGATCGGGCCGGTTTATACTAAAGGGTCGATGAGAGTCATGGCGACTTGCAGCTCACTTTAATTTTACATGTACGCTGTGAATTTTTATTGTTTAATCACGCACAGGAGAAATCTCACCAGGCACTACCTTGGAGGTAAACAATGGCTGCTAATGGGGAATGAGAGACAGAAGAAGTCGGCTTTTAGCTAACACTTACACTTCTACTTCTACTAACGTTTCCTACTGGAACATGCCAATGGCTGCTAATGGGGAATGAGAGACAGAAGAAGTCGGTTTTTAGTTAACGCGCACGCTGCGAATTTTTTATTGTTCAACAACGCACAGGAGAAATCTCCCACCGGCACCACCTTGGAGGTCAAGATCTGGTACTAGCGTTAAGACTGGTTACGCACTACGACGGGGACGAACGGGTGCCGCTTTAAGGAGCTTCGCCCCTAAAATAGTAATCATAGAATACACGGCTATAGGACATTAATAATAATAATAATATCTGGGGTTTAACGTCCCAAAACCACCATATGATTATGAGAGACGCCGTAGTGGAGGGCTCCGGAAATTTCGACCACCTGGGGTTCTTTAATGTGCACCTAAATCTAAGTACACGGGCCTCAAACATTTTCGCCTCCATCGGAAATGCAGCCGCCGCGGCCGGGATTCGATCCCGCGACCTTCGGGTCAGCAGTCGAGCGCCATAACCACTAGACCACCGTGGCGGGGCCGGCTATAGGACAGTCGTGTTCGGTCATGAGTTGTCTTCCGTCGTCGCGGTTTATTTTCCTGCAATAATTATCTGACTACGCAGAATTTTGTATTAAGATCTTGACTTCCGATGACAAAAGTCTTGTTTTTATTCCGTATGTATAAATATCTCATTCAGTTGTTGTTATTATGCTATGTTCTGAGCAACATTTCCTCTCAGTTGTACTCGTAGCGCACGAAGCGCCAGAAATCTCACATGATTACATGTGTTGCGTCGCGAAATCTGCAGTCCCTAAAGTGATTCGGTAAACTAACTAGACACCCATTACTTAACACCCAAGTCCCATGGTAGTGACAGGCTGTCATTGCTGACAGTTTCTCCAAACCACGAGCTGGGCTTTCAACATCACAGTAGCAGTCTATGCGCAATGATTAGGCAATTACATGTTGTCAAGCCTGCCGCGAGCGTAAATAGTTCCTTCAAATCACAGTTAGGAGTGCCCATGCCACAGCCTGCAGTCAGGTAATTTTTGTACCTCGGGGCGCTATGTGTGAAGCATTGAGAATTACTGCACTAAATGTCCTGACCGCATCCATGGCTTTACCGTCTTGCATTGATTTCAGATGTCCAGTTACTTGAGCAGTTATTTGGCTTGATATTTGTGTAAGCTGAGCGGAGTCGGTGTACCGCACATAGTCCGATCAGTTTCATGCAGTGCAGACAAAGCTATCCATTCCATGACCAAGCGACGCAGAAGAGGTCCACAACGACGCCTACATTGTCCACCTCTGACCACACGACGCAGACTGCGTGGTTCAATAACATTCGCTGGCAGGCTAGTTGGTCATGCATAGTTCACAGGTAAAAACAGCACAAACGAAACAAAACCCAAGGGAAGACACGGGACAGACTGCGTGGTGTAATCTCACGGACGGATTAGTGGGGCACGATGGCCGGGCCTTCCTCCCTTACCTCGAATGTGCAGCCTATTCTCGTTGCTGATTGGATAGCACAAATTCTGCAGCTCGCACTGCTCTGCCCGGAGTTTGCTTGGTTATATTCGAATAACACAATGATTTTTTTAAATTCTTATTCCCGTTGTTTAGATGAAACTTGACAAGGACCAGCTGGGAGGCATGGACGAAGCATCGGCTCGAGTAAGTGAAATGAACGACGTCATGACGCCTGGGTTAATTTATTACTTCCAATAATAAACCATTAAACAAACCAGGTCATGTGATCATGTGGGATGAAAGCGGGTCGAGCGAGTAGGACACGTGCCCGCTCTTACTATATATGATACATAGTTGTCCTTTTTTTTTAGATGTGAAGCACCTTATAGCGGAGTTCAATCCGGTGGTGGTGGTGTGCGGCGTGACCACCTTTACTGCGCATGCGCAATACCCTCTCCATACACCTCCTCACCCTCTCCACTTTCCCTCTCTCCCCTCCCAATCTCCCATTTCCCTTCCCTCTCTCCACTTTTCCTCTCCCATATCCCCTCCCCTCTCCTCCTACCCTCTCCTTTCCCTCTCTCCACTCTCCCTCTCTCCCCTCCCCTCTCCCCTTTTCCTCTCCACTCTCCACTTCTCCTCACCCCTTTCCCTCTGAAACACGGGCTCTACATGCCGAAACGCTGCTTCGCATCGCCTCAGGTCCCCTTTAGCGGGAGATGGTGTGATTTGTTTCTTTTTTTTTTTTTGAACGAAATAATGGTAAAAACGGGCCCCTTGATCCAGTTCCTTTCTTTCGTACATTTCATTGCGAGGGTCCCCACAACCACAGGTTTTCGATACTATTAGGTAGCATGCGAGGGTTTATAGGTCAGCTACCAGCTCCTAAAGAATCACGTGCTGCGGGACACCACGTGGCAAAAATGATCCCCATTCGCTACCGTAGCTACAAAATATATCGACGTCGAATCAGCAAAGCTGCATGCCACAGGCTGTAATCGAAGCCAAACGAATCGAGACGCCGTGTTTACAGCGCAAGTTGATTTGGTTTTGGTGGAGCCGCTGCACCTCTTACACGGCCTACCCGTTACGTCGGTTCAGTAAGTTTTGCAGAAGGGCATTTTGCGAAATAGCGAATCAAGTTCAAGCGTCAATTTTCTTCGGTTTCGAGTACGCTTACTGTTTTAGGTTTCATATTAGGATATCCGACATCGTCAAAGAAAGGGTAATCGGGGGGTAATTTGAAGAGGCCTTCATCTTGCGCTGGACGTAAAAATAGGTTGATGATGGGGGCGAGCATTTTTGTAGATTGCTTTGGAATTGATATTCGCGGGTAAGAAAATGCGTCGTGCCACTTAACTGACGTTAGCTCTGCTACGCTTATTCAGCAGTGTCTTGCGTCTTCTTTATCACTTACCTTCACTTTCCCGTTCTGTATTCGTCTTACTTTTTCAGAACACGATATTTTACTTTTCCACATTCTTGAGTACGGCGATCTTTGCTGCAAAGGTAAGAGTGCAATGCGTGCTGTCCTATTTATATTTACCTAAAACATTGTCACATCCTCATTCGTGCGACTTATATTCCGAATACGAATATTTTACGTGGATTTAGAGCATACATGCTGACGTAACCGATTACAAAACGGTATCCGAGACTCGAAGTGTAAGCTGAGTATCTCAGAGGCTGTAGTCAAGCGATGCTCGTAATGCCGTCGTGGAAAAAAAAAAGCGCGAAATGCGCTCGATATCAAGAATGACATGAATGCGCAACATACTTTACACATGGAGGAAGAGTGAGGAAATAAAAAACTAGAAGGGAGCGTGACATGAAATGAGACAGCATGTAGCGCTAATCCTTCCTATGTTTTCAGATGCATCGGCTTCGGAGAAAACTGCCGCCCATTTGCTGGGTCTCGTTGATATGCCTCCCCCGTATTGTCAAAACACTGCCTGCAAGAAAGAGAGAGGGAGGGGGGTGGGTGGGTTGGAAGCTTCAATGCAGTTAGAACGTTTTCTGTGACTTTCAGTGCTGTCCAATTTCAATTTTTAAGCTGAAGGGAACTACGCAACTACTAAACAAGAGGGCACAGACAGTTACGACTCCGCCAGCGCTCACTACGCCAGCGCTCACTACACCCAAGAAATCGTCGTGTGTACAGATCTTTAGCTTTCAAGCGCTTTCCAGTGGAAGAGCTTTACTCCAATGTACGTGGGCATCGGTGAGGCCACCAGGGATTGAAATGAGGTTGTTTATGTATTTGGGCATTGAGCGGTATACCTTCGTTCTCACTTTCTCTTCGCTAAGTGTTCGAAGCGTGTTGTAAATACGTACGTACTTTACATAAGCCACTTGAAAAATTCAGCAGCCCTTGCCCTATCGGGAAAATAGGGGCAAGTGAAGCCTGGCGTGTGAGGGCCAGTCGTACTTTTCTTTCTTTCTTTCTTTCTTTCTTTCTTTCTTTCTTTCTTTCTTTCTTTCTTTCTTTCTTTCTTTCTTTCTTTCTTTCTTTCTTTCTTTCTTTCTTTCTTTCTTTCTTTCTTTCTTTCTTTCTTTCTTTCTTTATTTATTTATTTATTTATTTATTTATTTATTTCTATCGCGTCGCGCAATGCTCCCTCCTAACTGTTTCCTTCCTCCATGCCGGGAATCGGACCTTCATTTACGTGCTTAGCAGCGAAACACTTCAACTACTAAAGGCAACAACAACGGCCATGCGTTCATATTCAGACAACAATGAAATGTGGCGACGTTAAATAACAAGCCACCCCGATAAACAATCAGATCGCCATATATCGGTTACGGCCAGTGTTGTATGCGTTACCGGAAAAAAGTAACTAAATACGTTACTCGTTACGCTAAAGAAAAAGGAACGCGTTACCGCCCTGCGTTACCCGTGAAAAGAGCTAACGCGTTACCGTTACCGTTACCGAAAAAAAGTAACGGGCGTTACTTCTACCGTTACCCCATAGTCAGAAATCTTAATCAGTGCGTCCTCGCCTCAAGATCCTACAATAGCAACTTTATAAAACTCATACTTATAAGTCGCATTAAAGTTGTCGTCGAAACAAAAAATTTACTCGAAATACTGATTAAACTAGAACAATTTGCCCAAATCTGTCGTATCTTCGCAGCACTACAGGGGCCTAAAGTTGCCTGTATAGTTACAAGATATGGCGTCTAACTCTGTGGCACATGGGGAAGCTATTTTTCGGAATGGGTAATTAAACACAAACTGATATATTTCATCATCAACGATCTCCGCAATGAAAACATCACTGAATAAACTTGCAGTAGTTATGATGGTGTGCTTCTACTACCAAAATAAATGCGCAAATTTTGTAGCAAATGGCATAAATGTGGGGAAAATTATTTGCGCGCGTAAACAAGTTTGTTTTTTCAATTTGACCTGTATATTTGCTGCAAGTATTACGACTACGCATGTGAAAGTGTTCAAGATCAGCCTCGCTTGCTCAGGAGTTCAATAATTAAAAACGCAGGCGCAGTTGCAAATAGCAAGAAGCAAAACTAATTTTGAATACGAAGTTTATAAACAGTGCTAGAGTAGTGGAGGAACAGTTTCCTAATGTAAATACAAATTGCTGAATATAAGCAACAGCTGCGTTTCAAAGCATTAATCGGACAGCTTGACTGGCTTATTAGTGAATACGTCCGCACCTATGCTAAATAGGAGCTCGACGGAAGCATTATATGCAAGGGCGTCCGCAGAAATTTTTCCAGGGGGGTGCATCCACTGGGGGGGGGGGGGGGGGGGGGGGGGTTCAATACCGTGACTTGACCGGCAAGGTTAGTCAATAATATGTAATAACGTGCAAAGTTGGCTGGCAATCCTGAAGGCCGTTTCACACGGATATGCGGACCTTTTGTGTGCTAACCAACGTGTGCAGCTTATTGCTACTGCATGGAAAGATATTATCCGAAATTCCAGGGGGGGGGGGGCAGCCGCCCCCCCTTGCACCCCCCTCCGGACGCCCATGATTATATGGTAGTCCTGTATTCACTTTAAGGAAGAGCTGGTGAACGTGCGGAGAGCTTTCCTTGAGCCCGCTCGTGGCGATGCCATGCGTCATCAAAGGTACCGAGACAGTCGCTCATCTTTGGTTAGCGATTACGTTCAGAAGGCATTTCCGAAGAAGTCATCTTCCTTTTGCAGGGGCGTAGCCAGAAATTTTTTTCGCGGGGCGTGGGGGGGGGGGGGTTCAACTATACTTCATGTAAGTTCGTGCGCGCGTTTGTATGTGTGCTCGTATATATACGCACGCAAAACTGAAAAATTTGGGGGGGGGGGAAGAGTTGAACCCCCCCCCCCCCCAACCCTCCCGCCCGGCTATGCCCCTGCTCCTTTGCGCTGAAGATCACATCGAGCGTTGACGCCCACAAGCCGAGCGGATCTCTACAGCTCCCTTTTGACGGTTACGAGGACCGAATTACACTTCGCTGCATCGACAATCAACGACAACTTGAACTTGGATAGCAAGGTAGGAAATCCATTTAATAAATTTCGGCAATTTCTCGCCATTCCAATGCCCCGCGCAAGAAAGGACCCCGTGCGGGGTCGCTTTGTCAACGCTTGGCGGGCCAGTACAGTAGTCTGCCGCAGCGACCAAATAACGTCGGGGCAAGCTCTGAGAGAGGCGCTCCTACAAGACGAATGAATTTTGTGTAAGTCTGCGAGGATAATTGGAACGAAAAGTAACGAGTAACGTGACACCTCACGTTACTGAAAAATGGTAACGAAAGGACGTTACCCGTTATGGTTCCGAAATAGTAACGAGTACGTTACTAAGTTACTGAAAAAAGTAACACGTTACCGGTAACGCCGTTACTTGTAACGCGTTACCGCCAACACTGGTTACGGCTGATCGCCGCCAAGCCCACGATCGAGACAGCATCAATTATTGGATAACGGCGCATACAAACACGCATGCGACCGGCACACCTTCGAGGGCCGCGTTTCTGTACGCCCTCCGGCGCCGGGCTTTTCGCGTATGACACCGTCATCGAAATCTGAGTTATAAAAGCTTCACTTGAATCTGCAGTCTGTTATCACTCCATTTCAGGGTGGTATTCTGTACGCCTTCTACCAGATGTACCAGAACTACGATCAGGTGGTGGCTGACGAGGAGGCACGGCTTCGCGGTGAACAGCAAGGCCCCTCCGCCAATGCACCGGCGGGCGCCGGATACATGTTCCAACAAGGAAACGCAGTCGGGGTTCCCGCCGTGGAAACCACTGCTCCTATGGCTCTTCCGATGGGTGGACAGCAAATGGTGCCTTCGGGCTGGCAGGTAGTTCCCACCGGTACCGCTCCTGGTTGGCCAGGGATGCCTCAAGGGATGCCTCAAGGGATGCCTCAAGGTATGCCTCAAGGGATTCCTCAAGGGATTCCTCAAGGTGTGCCTCAAGGCATGCCTCAAGGGCCAGGGATGCCTCAAGCAGTGGGGCAGCCGTACTACGTAATGATTCCACCACCTCGCCCGCTAGGACAGCAGCAAGCAGCGGCTCCCAATCAGCAGATGTCTTTCTCGTCCGGCGGAATCGTGTACATGCCTTACTACCCCGGAGTGCAGCCCCAGCCTATGGCAGGCCAACCAGTTATAGCTCCGAGTACGACTGCCGAAGCCAAGACGGCCGAGCCGGCGTCCGCCAAGTCTTCGCCGGATAATAAGACGACACCGGACGCGCCGCGCGCCCGAGCGAGTCCAGAACACGATACGCCGGCCAAGGCAACTACTGCAACTTCGCAGGATTCGTCACCGAAGGTTCATGGTCCACAGACCGAAGTTGCAACGGCTGATGCTAAACCCGGCGAGTCCGGGCATGCCTCGGAGGCCGTGGCTCACGAAAAGGAACATGGTCACCATCACAAACAGCACCACACTCCTCCAAAGCGGAAGATGTCGTCTGAACCAAGGCCGCCATCTGATTGATGCCTCTGAGTAGCCTGGGCCTACACATGCTCAGCCTGACTGAGATGCCCAAGCTAACTGTCCACCCGGCGATGCCGTGATCTGCGACCGCGGTGGAACTGCTTCAGTGTAAGGCGCGCTGTCATGAGCACCCGTTGGCGAGATACTTTTTCAGTGGCGCGCAATAAATTACCCGTATATCTCACTTTTCTCAGAAGTTCATCAGGCATTCTAGATTGAAGATTCTCGGGCATTCCAAGCTTGCATTTTCACATAACGCAATGATGTGTTCCTTGACGCTAATGTGAGCCAAACAATATGGACGTTTAATTGCGGAAGGCAACGGGCCGATTAATGGAGTGCTTAATAATGAAATCCTATGAATTTGTCCATCGTTTACTAGTAGGAAATAATTCCGTGGGTCGCTAGTGTGTCGCTGACACGTCGTCGCTCGGTTGCTAGCTTAACGGCGTCGGAGAGAGCATATCAGATGCCCATAGCTTTTCCGTAAGCATGCTTGGTCTACGTTCATCGAAAAACCGTGCGTCCGTAACGTGTACGTTATGGTTCATAGGAATAGAACAAGTCTTAGGTAGGCACATAGGACATCGCCGTATTGCTGTAGGAAGCAAGCAGGCCACTGCAGTGCAGTGGCCGCCACAAGTAACCGTACCATACTGTCGGCAAAAGGAATTATCGTGCATTGGGCGTAACAGGTAACCATAACATGGAGTCGGCGCATAAGAAGAGCTGGACATAAGTACAGTTGCTATATATGTATATATACGCTTGGACTACAGTGTATATACTCGTATATAGCCCAGGCCAGCGCTGCCCAGGCCAGCCCAGGCGTAAGGCATGGAGGGGCGGACGTTGATGCGCGTGTTAATTTGGTAACGAGGAGAGGGCTCGAGAACATTCCCAATAGTGTGTACCGCACAAGGATGCTGCCCTCAGACCTCACAGGTTTGGAGACCTGGCCTTTGGTCAGTCTGGCTGCTGACTGCGTCGTTATGAAAAGTGAGAGTCTGTTATTGTCGGATGAGAGATGCGTCGGCGCCTGCGAGACATTTTCTTCATAAAGCAGGGAAAAGATCAATGGTGCTCGGATCGTTGGAAGCATCCGTAACTGCACAAAACAGATAATTGTTTCAAAGAGAAGGACGAAGCTATTTGAGAGGAGGAGGAGGATACAACTTTATTGACGCCATGAAATGGGTCAGGTGAGGAGGGGGGGGGGGGGAATGGGTGCAGGGAAAAGATAGCCGATGGGCCCTCGGGCCGCTTTAGGTGGCCGAAAGTCCTTGCGCTTCGGCGACCCCCATGGCCCAGCACACTATCCGGAGTTGGTCGTCGGCGGGCAAAATTCTAGACAGCAGTAGATTTACAGTGTACCCTGTGTAATTCTTGTAGGGTAAGTAACAATCGCTCGTTGCTCCATTGCAAAGCAGCTGTCCATAGAAACCATCAGGGTCACTGTGCGAATTCAAGGAACGGGTTTGATCGAGCCTTGTTATGAGTACTGAAGTTGGTGTTGCACGAATTTTTCCGGCCCCGTGTAGTGGTTTGTTGTTGTTGCTGTTTGCTTTTTTAAAGCACTTGCATTAATAGTTTACATGGCACAGATATCAGGCACAGCCCCACAGCTGTCTCTCGTGGCACGTGCAAGTGGAGCATGCGGAAGGAAGAAGAAGCAACGATTCCGGCTTTGGCGTGTCGCTCGGTTCTACGTTTCATCTCTCGAGATGCAAGACCTCCGGTTTCTGTACTTTATTCTGTACCTCTGCACTGTAAGTGAACGAATCAACAGAGTGTCTCGCTATTTTTGACGCGGACTGCTTATTTCCTGCAGCGATACTTAAAAATGTGTCTAGAGGTACTTATCATTTTGGCCTGGTTTCTTAAAAGGGGCATGGGCATAGGCGTGCGCAGGGTTCCCCATTAGGGGGGGGCAAAAGTTCGTCGCAGCGCCCACCCCCGTCTACTAAGTCAATGCATGGGGCAGACTTTGCCCCCCCCCCCTCTTAGGTGATTAAGGGGGGCGGCCGCCCCCCCTGCCCCCCCTGTGCGCACGCCGATGGGCATGGGGCATCCTGTAATGCTTTGAAATGAGTGAATTGCCTGCCAGAAATATATTACGGAAACATACTTCTAAAAGATGTGGCGCTCGCTGAGATATTACGAGGGCTGTATTTACCTTTGCCACCCCTCCTGATCGTCCTTCGGAACATGGGGCGACCCCATGTTCCACGCAGAGTATGAGAAGACAGTTTTGTTTAGGCATTCTTCCATAAATGGGGAAAATAAATTCAAGTTCGAAATTCAGTTAGCACCGGGCTACGGCTTAGCTAAAATGTCCCCTGTCTTCAATCGGTCAACCAGTCACTCAGATATATTAAATAGGTAGATAAGCAAACTTATTGAAACTTCTTTTTTAATCTGTTACTGCCAACGGCTTTTCCAGAATGTGCATATATACGTTGCTGTTGTTTCTTCCCAGGCGAGCAACTTTTTTTTCGCTGGGTCTAGTGCCATGGGTGCCCACAGCAAAACCAACAGTGAGTAGTCGTTTTCGATTTCACATCTCAAAAGCGTTGTATTTCAGCACGTGTTTGGTCAATAGAGGCAAAGCTTGAGCCACTACCCTCAATCAGTGCGATGTGACCGGGGTTTCCTTCAGTGCTTCTCTTTTGATGCAGAGGAAGGAATCATCTTCGACATCATCTACGGTCTCGGATCTGTTCTCAATCTGGTGAGCGACGTTGTGATGCTCCAAGCGTTGAGAAAACCGGTACGTGAACAGCGAGAACTCTCATTCATTCATTCATTCATTCATTCATTCATTCATTCATTCATTCATTCATTCATTCATTCATTCATTCATTAAAAACCGCCAGCAGGGGCATTACATATGGTGTATTACACAGGGGTATTACGTTTTCAGACCGACTTCCGATTGCTTAGTGTTGTTTCACTATAAACTGCACTCGTTGAAAATTGCTGTGTGTCACGAGTCTCTCGGAATGCGGTTGGGTAGCCTGAAGTATGCTTCACATCGAACCTGAGTGTAAAGCAAACTTGAGCTTAAACTGTCGCACGTAAACACCTTGCCACCTTTGGAACTGGTGGGCTCAACGCAACACCTTTTTAACGCAACACCTGCATCTATAAGGGAATTCTACAAGCTAAAAATGACATTAATCTACAGCTGTTTCATTTGCGTAGAAACTGGACTACATAAAGGTTATTACAGGTTATAACTGTGTAACTCCTAGTGTGTGTTTTATTTGTGTGTTTTATTGTGTGCGCACAGCTTGGCTGTGGCCACGTGAGTGTTTGACCTTAGAGAGGTCGTTGTAGTGCGTATTTGAACAGGCTTACAGAAGGCAAGATCAGAATGCACGGGCAGTGACCATCTTGCACAGGTTGCGCTCCTGGTGCCAGATGTTCTCCGCGCCTCGCCTGTTGTATTTGTGCTTCAGTAGCTTCATCCAAGTGTGTACCAGCTTGTCTAGAAACAACTAGCACACTTCAGTTTTTGCGCACTCTGTCTATTACATATTGTTTAAATAGTGAACCAACTGTCTTTGTAAAATCAGTGTGTTCCCTCACATCACTTCCATCCAGTTGCATTTGACGGATGAATGTTGCTTACAACAAAATCTATACTCATGCCAGGAACGCTTAGAGCTAGCACTTTTGCATAACTGCTGTGTTCTGTCATCTCTGCCATCACAACAAATACAGAGCGAGGCAAAGGTGAAGTTTCGACTGTTCCTCATCTGGAACACCTTGACGACCGGCGCCTACTACGTCACGGATTTATTCCTGAGTGATTTCAACAGCAAGCATGTAAGAAGACGCTTGTTTGTTCAAATAGAAATACTTCTTTTGTGTGTGAATCTTGGTGTCCCGTGGAAATTATAACTATTCGTTACATTATGAAGGATATGGATACTTCCTCGTAAGTGTGTTCGACGAAACGCTAGGTGTCTCAGTTGAATAAAGAACTGGTACGTCATACCGTCATGGGACAATAATGCAGTATCTTTTTTTTTCTTGTAGGGGTGCTCGAATGTTCTAAAATTTAAAATATCGAATCGAATAGAGTGCGAAGTCGACGGCGCACGACGTGGATCTCAAGTAAAAAAAGATGGGAGAAATTTCTTCTTGCGTCTAATCATGTCATCAGGTGGGGCCACTGCCGTAGCACTGGCGTCGTCTCTTGCAATATTGTTCAACGACACCGGCTTCGGCGTGTAAAGCCATGTTGGGGGTGACTTGTGTGCCATGCGGGGAAGCCACATTTAGGGGCCGTTACACTCTCGAACATTCGAAGTAGGGGTCACGTAGAACGGCTCCTCCATTGGTCACCTCTTATCACGTGACGTTGTCTGTGCGCAAGTTTCACGGAATGGTTAGTGGCGTACGACGGGCAAGCCTTTCCCACTGGCCGTTCACGGTGTTAATTTGCTGACACGAATCTCATGCCTTTCACTGAACTGCCCGCTGTTCTATCTTTGTATGTGCATTAACTGGTCTATTCTTCTTCCACCTGTTCAGATAAAACTTGAAAAAGAGCACCTGCGAGACATGGACGAAGAGTCTGCTCGAGTAAGTGAAACCAGTGATGCCATTTCACATGGTTTACTTCAGTGATTTTGCGAACAAATCAGCAAGCAAAGAAAACAAGTATTGTGACAGGCCATTTAACTTAAAGGAGCGCGAGAACACACACACACACGCACGCACACAGCGTGGTCGGAGCACCCCTTGAATAAAATCTTTGCTGCGGCCCTGCTTACAGATGTAGGCTCTGAAACTGATGTCTCATGTTGTCAGAAATGAGAGAAACTCGAAATTTGGTGCTTCGAGCGTTCTCGTAGTCTGCTTCAGTGATTTAGCGTCGTGCATAGGTTATTACCTCATATTTAACGCCATCTTTGCTGTGCTTAAGCTGAAGTGTTGTGCGCCTTCCTTATATTTCGATTTCTTGTTTTTTTTCTTTGTTCCTATAACTTTTCAGCATACGATATTTTACGCCTCCATATTGATCAGCACGGTGGTGTTTCTAGTAAAGGTAAGGATCCAACAAGTGTTGTCCTTGTTTGTATTTTCCTAAAGCATGTGCATTCTGATTTGGGCTACTTATATTGAAGGTCTTCATCCTGCAGTGCACATACAATACACTAAAAATGATGATGATGATACGGGAGTTCTTATACGGCCTGGGAGCATGCATGCGGACAGGATAGATTGGAACCCAGCATCCAAGATCGCAAGTGCACGCTGACGATCTCAGATGCCGCTGGTCTGAACTGCATGATGGCTGGGAAAAACATTGCACGTAGCGCGCTTATGGTCTCGAAAGCCATGAAGTTACGCAGTCTGCTTTACAACAGCCTGCTCGTGACGGATTGTCATTACTTTCTTTTGAATACGCGTTCCCGCCGTTGCAGTTGGTGCCGCTGACGTCGCGCTGGCATGGTTTTCAAGTGCATGCGCAGTCAGTGCGTGCAAGGTGGCGTGCGTGAAAGGCGCGCAGTGTTTGGCTGTAAAATAGAATAATCCACCTGAATGCATAAGCACTGTCCTTTGTCGGCTCTACCAGATTTAGGGCAGCCTTTCGGCTTCCGTTGCCGGACCATTGTGTCCTGCACTATCTAGCTGCATGGTCTACTGTAGGTTCTGAATGGTCTACTGTAGGTTCTGGGACAAACAGACAGTAAATATCCGACTTTGTATAATATTTTCTTTCAGTGCTGAGAAGCGGCAATGGACCTTAGTATCATCAACAGTCGGAGTGAACTTAATACAGTGACCTTATAGAACAGCTGTCCAACTCACAATATAAGTTTAGATGGTCAGTAAATATACGCGCGCTCATTTCCGTGACGTCAAGCGCTCTTTAGAGTTTAAGACGATTAATTTTGCTGTAGATCAATTTTCTATAGTGTCGTATGTATTTTGGATTGAACGTCCTGGTTAAGTTTACTGGAGATCCTGATGTCAGTGTACGGCCAAAGGCAATATCTTAACTGACACACAGACTTATTGTTTCTCAAGAAGCTAGGTATTTATACTAGCAAAGCAAGGACACTTAAGCTGAGAGCGAGCACCAGCTGGCGCTGCTTTCTTACAGATGTGAAGGGTAAGTTCGCTGTAGTTTTATGGTCGAGCTTGTACTGATATGTTAACTTGTCAAATTATGATGCATGCATGGAGCGCCGCTGACAGCACTCCACGTCACGTTATAGCGTTCTGAGGCGCCTGCAGTGCAACGCTAATTCTTCATTTCTTATTAATTCGATAGGTTGCCCTTAGATTCAGCGCACTTTACCATGCAACACAACAAGGCTGTAAAGTATACTAACAAATTTGTTCAGATCCTAAAGTGTTGTAAAGATCGGCGAAATGAGTGAAACGTCCCACGGATCTCCCTCAACGCATCGCTTTCGAGCGAATTTACCATGTGCCGCGTCGCGCTTAGAGGAAATGGCAGTTTCGCTCGGCAGAAACTTCAGCGTAGCGCTCAAGCTTTCTGTCGCTTTCAATACTGTCAGATTTTAAGGCAAGGCAATGTATATGGAAAGTTCTCCTCACGGTCGCGCTTGTGTGCACTTTACTATGGAGTCGCTTAGGATATCACTCGATTTCAGGGCGGTATCCTGTACGCTTTCTACCAGATGTACCAGGACTACGATCAGGTGGTGGCCAACGAGGAGGCACGGATTCGCGGTACACCACGCACCCTGCTCGCCAATGAACCGTCGGTCGGATACATGTTCCAACCTGAAAATGTACTCGGTGTTCCAGCTATCGCTGCAGGCCCAGCACTTCTCCCGGCTCCTTCGACGAGTGGATTCCGAATGGCGACTCCGGGCTGGTCGGGCGATCCCAGTAGCACGTCCCAAGCGAAGGGACAACCGTACTACGTCGCGATTCAACAACCTCGCTCGCCAGGACAGCAGCAAACTCCCACGCAGCCGAAGTTTATTCCTCCCGGCGAAATCGTGTACGTGCAATACTGCACCGGTGTCCAGCCCCAGCTGACGGTGGTGGACCAGTCAGCGATAGACCCGAGTCCGACTGCCGTAGCGACGTCGGCTGGGGCTGCGTCCGTCGGGCCTCCTCTGGACAAATGGACAACTCCGGACGCGCCTCCTACCCGAGCGAGCTCAAATCCCGATGCACGAGCCAAGACAAGCCAAGTATTGGTCACGCCTGGCGAAGATCAGGTACCTGCGGGCTCGCGGTCGTCGGCTCCTGCCCGAGCTTCACGGACTTGGCTACCGATGGCTCATGATCCACGGGACGAGGTTGAAGCGGCTGAAGCTACGTCCGGCGAGTCCGCGTATGTCTCGGCTTTCGTGGCTCGAGGAAAGCCGGACGGTCGCAACCCGCACGGAACTTCATCAAAGCGAGATACGTCGCCTGTGTCGGGGCCGCCAACCGATAAGTCTGGGCCAGGTGGTGCACATGCGTAGCGAGCGGCTGGGTCGAGCTGGCGAAACTACGTCAGCTCATCAACCTACATCAGCTCGTCAGGCGACATCATTTGTAACGGCGGTATTCAATAAGAACAATGCTCTGCGCGGTGCTACAAGCACCCATTCGCGAGCTACGTACACATTTATTGGGGCCCAGTAAATTACTCGTATATCAGCCTTTCTTGATTGTTTCTATAAAATTTGGTTCTCGGACCATCTGAACGCACGTTCACAAAAAGCTATTACATTAGAATTTATCGGTAATAAGGTTAGCGAAGGTGACTGGTCAATGTACATACACCGCTTATACGAATGAAAGCCTGTGGATTCGACCGCCGATTCCAGTTCAATGTAACAGTTAGAGCGTTATACTCAATATGAGTGCTTACGAATAAAATCTTCTGAACTTGTCTTCTGATTAGTTGCGTGCAAAATTTAGTGCCACTCTAGTACGTCATTTACATGGAGGAAGAAAAATTTAGGAGGGAGCATTATGGCACGTTGCCAGACTTGGCAGGCGAACACTGCGTGAGGCCAGCAGTGTCGGCCGAATAAGTGACTTTTTGCCTCAAGATCGCGCGGAAAATCAGATTTTGGCGAGGCTTTGGGGCTCGGTGCCCGGTAGTTCTTAGCCGAAGCGTGCTTGTTCGGCGCAGACCGGCCAACTTACGGAGGAGTCACGGAGGAGGTTCGAAAACGACTTAACCGGGAGTGCTAAAATCTACCGTGTGCTCTGACGTTTTGATCACGTGTTGGGTCGAGACACTACGTTTCAATCGCTTTGCGCAATGCTCCCCATTGCAACCTTTTCCTGTCTTTGTGGTCACTGACACTTCATCGCTAAATCGCCGGCATAATAAGGGATGTAGACATATGTGTGAGTAAAGAAGACGAAGGTGTCCCGTCCTAGTAAATTAGGGGTTTTTTATTACTATTTATTATCATGATTCGTAATAAAAGCTTGCTTTGATACATTTTATCGTGCACCGGAATGCCCTTTTTAATTTTGCGAAGTTTATACTCTGCTTTTAAATTTTATATAAATTCATAAAACCACTCAATTTTTGGCCAATCCCCAACAGTGGGTATGAGCCATAGTTAATAAATAAACAAGAACAAGCTTCACGCACTCCACGTTCAGTCATCAGCACGTCGCGTCCGCTTGCCGAGAAAGAACAGACGCTTCGCTTGCCGTAAGTATGCATACCAATATCGCCTCTGGTTGATCTGGTCCTTCATCATCTAAAGGCGTGCGCCAATGGTGCTCCATCCCTTCGCTCATTTGCACCGTTCACGTCATTTTATAACGCGCAGAATTATGGCTAGCCATGTTTTTCTTTACTATAATGGCGGCCGAGGGCCCCTGATCTTGCATTCCACGAACTGTTTACTTCCCACCTTTATTACCCCGGAAAGCAGTGGACCAATGACAGGCCTTTGTGAGGAGTACGTCATCGCTTCATTTTCATTTTCGCATCCATTGCGGAGCTTGTTTTCCTTCAAGCTCGACCGGGGAGGTCTGAGGTGAAACTTGCACTCCCCCTCCCCCCCTCCCCTTGTAAAGAATAACACTGCGCACGCCTATGAGCGTGCTTGTGGCTTGATGACGTCGACCGCCTCGTCTGACAACCTCTTGTGTCCTGTCGTAGGGAATCGAGATGCGACCGCTGATGTCTGGCTGCCTCACTGGAACGCTCCTGCTCCTTCTCCACGCATTGTCCGCGGAAGCTTTCATTACCTACCTGGAGGTTCGCCTGCCGCTCGAAGTAAGCATGAAATAATATTTCACCGCATCGGAAGAATGCGCGCGTGACGTTCTCAAAGTTCGATTTCGAAGAAAATTGCCTCTCAGTAATTACTGCTTGGTGCGACGTTCACGGACGTTCATTGTAAGTGCATGCAAGCATAGAATTCGAAGGACTCTAAAGACTAAACATTTTAGCACATTTATGGTTGTATATAGGGCATTTGGTTGTCTCCTGGCCAACACCCTGACGTTTAAAGGGTAAGATCAAATTGTGGGTAGGTAGGCACAAATACAATTTTCTCGTTTGCCGGACTTTCATTGCAAGTAAAAATGAACGTGACTGCAACGAACTGAGCAGAAAGAACAATAAATTACTTTTCGTGGCTATCGCTGTCAAATTATCGTGTCAGGGGTTTTTGTGCACACCAAGCGGTCAGACCACTGCAGACTTTTTAACGACTCCTTTTTTCATCGTACATGTAGTTAAAGCCCGCTGTCGTGCGCAGTACATTGTGGCTACGTTATCTGCAACATCTATCCCGGTGCCTAAACAACTGCGAGCTAAAGTCGTTTACAACCTAAGAAAAAATGTAAGCTCCGCCCACAAAACCACGGCGCACCTGCCAATCACCTGTAAGAGACAGCCGAGCTAGCTGGTTTCCGCTACAACCGTAAGTATTTTTCTCGGTTAATGTAAATGTACTACGCATACTAAGAGTGAAAAGTTCGACGTTAGTACTAAAACATTGCCTGTGGCTGAGCAGCGATGTCACAATCCTTGACGAAATTGATTAGGACGTTCAAGTTTCCAACCTAAAACCAGCGACACAAACGTGTATCTGTATGGGAAAGCCAACTGTCTGAAACGCTCGGGAAGCGCTTGACGTCACGAAATTGAGTAGGCGCTATTGGATGGAGCACTTATGCAAATTCTGTGTGGGAGGAGCTGACATCTTCCTCTTAGGTTGTAACCGGCTACAAGTGTCCTGCACGCCGACTGTCGCAGGGACAACCCTCTCCCCGTGGCTCCGTGTGGCCCGAGCCGCAGCTCGTCGTGCCTTCGAAGCTGCAGAGGCACGTGGCGGCGAATTCGTTTCGCATCACGACAAACGACGCGGGCACGCCCGAGTGCGACGTGCTGGCCAAGGCGAAGGCTCGCTACGCCACGCTGCTCTTCTTCAACGCCATGCAGCAGGGCAAGGACACAGCGGCTGCGCCGACGGGCAAGCGGCTGGACAGGCTGGACGTCAACGTGTCCCTCCTAGCGGAGCAGTACTGCCGCTACCCTCGCTACGGAGACGACGAGAGCTGTGCGTGTGTATACAGTATACCGTACCGTTATAAGGAGCTTTAGCCTACGGGGACCACCGTCTCTGCTACTCTAGTCAGCTTTCCTTGCGCTATCTATAGACCAGGGCCTGTATTCACAAAATATGTCTTAAGCTGAAAATTTTCGTAAGAGAATATTTCAGCCTATCACGATGCCAGACATATCATTAGTGAAGCCGGCTGACCAATGGGAAAACGCACTTACGAAAGAGAACTTTTGCGCATTGGACCCCAGATAATTTCATTGTCGAATCCTTGTTTAGAGCAGGTGTACTTAATCTCGGTACCAGTTATCACTGTCGATCGCCGCCAGTGCAGGTACTGTGGGTTTGGTTACATCACTGCTGATGGCAAGCGAACATTGGCGCAGCAGGCTTGCGATAAGGGCTCGTTCTATCCACCTGAGCCGCAGTTACCGCAGTTACATGCAGGATTACCTGCGTTACGAAGCTGCTAGGTTATCATATCTTGTGTTGTGCTTTTTCCAGAGATGGATACACACCACGCGGCTAACTGTTTTTCTATATACGGTATATTGCACAGACATAACGTATCACATTGAACGAGAATCTTATATGGGCTGTCATGGGACAGAATCGAAGGGAACGTCGTCGGACAATGCGTAGGTGTTGGGATTCCTAACATCTTCAGGGCTACGGGCATGTGAATTATCACTGTATTCTGATCGCTAAACTCTGTTATCTTTAATTAGCTAAGTGTATAACATTGCGCACGATGCACCGATCTGCAGGCACATACATATGATGTAATCGGTGTGGTGATGTTTCCGAGATGTGTTTATCCGGAGGTAGACTTCATTTTCTCAGAACAGCATTTTGTCCACTACTGACACCTGACGGTGCACAAGGAGCCCGAAACAAGATCGCATCGCTACTGTGATCGATAATGTACCAACGAAGGTACCTTAGACGAAAGCAAGGTGTCCAAATACGTGCTCAATTGAAGGGAAACAGAACACAGATGCCGCGTTTCTACTGTCTGTCTTTCTTCGCCTGTGTCCGTGCTTAAGCGTCTTACTCTATTCTCTAGCATACTTTGGCTTATTCTAGCTTTTTTTTTTGTTCCAATTTCGGTACCGCTACCGCCGAGACCACCGCATGGGCTCGTCGTATCGCAGCGGGAGCGCCCTTTCGAAGCATTGCTGGAGAATTGCCGTTAATCTCCAGGTGGTGCTATAAGAATCTACCATTCAGGTTGATGGTTGGCATGTCCCTCAATGCGTGGCTGTTTTTACAGATAACCTGACTGTACCGCTTTCCGGTGACGCTTTCCTGAACGCCACGACGGTTTGGGGAGCGCTGCGCGGTGAGTGCGTTATGGTCCACGCTTTCTTATACGCTGCTGTTCCGTGCAGCTGAGGTCTCGCCTTCGGTTGAATACATTCCGATTTTCTTTCACCGTCTGCGCAGGTTTAGAGACGTTCAGTCAGCTTTTCTACCAACATCCCGACACCAAAGAGGTAAGCGTAAGTTTGTAGTGATGGCTCACCCACCGATATATAAACACACAAGTGAAAACTGAAACTGCCAGACTTTTTTTGTCTGTGTTTCAAGACGACCCAACGCACAATGAGAAATTCTTTTTCTTGAAGATCCACATGAAAACATTTTAATCATGTGGATTAGCTAGATTCATATCTACCTAATTGAAACGAAGCTGATTGTTCGCAGTGATAAAGCTTCCGATCTGACGATTATTCGGTAGCGGTTATTACTCTTAAGCAATGGAAACGAGGGACGGACATGTACTCGTATATATTTACATGTCTCCCTTACCAACCAATAGTTTTGCGAATTTACGTATGTTCATTGACAATCAAGTGATCGAGGAAATATTATCCAATACGAATACACGCATGAACAACTCAACTACACACAACTCTCGTCTCAAGGCAAATCGCTTTCTTTGGCTCTTACACGATGCTCCTGTTCTCTCTTCAGTTTCTGGTGAACGTGACGTCAATACGAGACTACCCGAGGTTCTTCTACAGGGGCATTCTCGTGGACTGCGTTACACGGTTCCTGCCAGTGAAGACGCTTAAAAGAAACCTGGTGCGTCGTGTCGCATCTAAAGGCTCGCGTTCACACCTGCGACTTGCTTCACTCGCGCGACCAAGTTAGTCGGAAAGCGACAGGTCGCGAGTGGTTGCAAAGCGACTGCTATGGCTCAGTCGCTCGCTGCTCGATTTTTCGGTCGCGTGACTGCCGTCGCAAACCTCTGAACCAATCAAATGTACAGGAACAGAACGTCAGCTTATTTTACGGCGCAATGACAATGCGAGCAGACGTGAATTCTATGTGGCGACGGGTGTAACTCGCAAGCAGGTGTGAACGGCGGTCATCTCGAGTCGCTTTTTTGTCGCCAGTCGCAAATGGTCGCGCGAGCGGTGTTAGTCGCAAGTGTGAATGAGCCTTCACTTGCGTTCGTGTCTCCTGCCACTTCACTCACTAGTGATTAGAATAACTGTAATTAGGTAGCCAGAGCGGGCCCTCAGTATAGAAATATTTAGGATCTTATATAGCACGTACAAGTAATATTTTTTATCGGAGTAATAACAGCCATCACGAATGCTAACAGTGATTACTAATACATAATGATGTGCGTGGCGCTAATAGACGAGGAGACAGTTGCGTGTATTAGAGAGCTAAAAAGTGTATTTGAAATTATAGTTGAAATTTGGAAAATGAAGCTCGGCAAGCCACGTAAATGGAGATTATATGCAGATAACCTAATAAAAAGGAAAGCGCAGTCGAGCGTGGCAGGAAACAAAATGTATGTAAGTATGGGAAATTTGCACGCATGGTATGAGGTCAGCTGGTGCAAGACGGGAGCAATCAGTCACTGGAAAATGCTTTCAACCTGCAATGCAGTTAAATAAAGGGACGATTATGGGGACGATGCATCATCGTTCCTTCTAGCGAAATTTCTTAATTCAGCTTAAGTCACTCTTTCTCTTCTTTTGCCAGGATGCGATGGCCTACAACAAGTTTAACGTGTTTCACTGGTTTCTCGCCGACTGGACCGCCTGGCGCCTAAGACTGGAGGCATTCCCGAACCTTACTATGGTGAGCGAGCTCTTCTGCAAGCTCTTTCCTTTTCTTTTTTGGCTGGCGTCACTCGAGCCCCGTCGTGTTAATGGAGTACTGACACTATTTTGAGCCATTGCGAAAGGTACATCTTTTGTCTCCTTGGTATCCAGTGTTAACGCTGTCCGCACACTGGAGCCAGGCAATTCGCATAAAATATCTTAGTTTGATTTTAAAGTTTTTTGTCGCCGAGCATCTGCAGGCTAACCCAACCGCAATGGATACTATTATGACGGGTCAACACAGTTCCCTGTGTTTTCGAACTCTGCGTCCTGGATGCGGTTGAAATTGCTGTCGGAGCCGCTCGACGGCAATTCACTCCTCGTTGTTTACGTGCAACGCGTACAACTGACAGCAGACTACAGAGCGTTGCTAGCACGTCAAGAGTCGCTGTCCTCCCTTGACTTAGACCTACGTCACACTGTGCTTATACGTCTCTGAGATACCACGCCCCCTCGATATCTAAATAGATAGTCACTTTTTATTTAGGAAACGGTATTAAAAATATATTTAATGCCTTCCGAGGCACCACGATTCTCTCTTTAGTGTTCTCCACACTATTGCTTTTATTTAGAACGAAGTACTCCTTTAGTCGATAACTAAAATTTCTTCCTCATAATGAACTTTGGGTGTCCGCTACGATTTCAAAAGTCGTCATGCCTGACGTTTCACGACGCAATGTTGCTCTTTGTGGACGTGCTATGTTGAGCGATATGAATAGTGGAGTCTGTCAGCATGATCTCGCGAATCGGAAACGTCATTCTTTGTGGTGCTGAACGAAGCTTTAGGCAATAGTAAAAGTATTTCCCTAAACAAGCATAGCTTCGTTCGTGTGTGTGTGTGTGTGTGTGTGTGTGTGTGTGTGTGTGTGTGTGTGTGTGTGTGTGTGTGTGTGTGTGTGTGTGTGTGTGTGTGTGTGTGTGTGTGTGTGTGTGTGTGTGTGTGTGTGTGTGTGGTGTGTGTGTGTGTGTGTGTGTGTGTGTGTGTGTGTGTGTGTGTGTGTGTGTGTGTGTGTGTGTGTGTGTGTGTGTGTGTGTGTGTGTGTGTGTGTGTGTGTGTGTGTGTGTGTGTGTGTGTGTGTGTGTGTGTGTGTGTGTGTGTGTGTGTGTGTGTGTGTGTGTGTGTGTGTGTGTGTGTGTGTGTGTGTGTGTGTGTGTGTGTGTGGTGTGTGTGTGTGTGTGTGTGTGTGTGTGTGTGTGTGTGTGTGTGTGTGTGTGTGTGTGTGTGTGTGTGTGTGTGTGTGTGTGTGTGTGTGTGTGTGTGTGTGTGTGTGTGTGTGTGTGTGTGTGTGTGTGTGTGTGTGTGTGTGTGTGTGTGTGTGTGTGTGTGTGTGTGTGTGTGTGTGTGTGTGTGTGTGTGTGTGTGTGTGTGTGTGTGTGTGTGTGTGTGTGTGTGTGTGTGTGTGTGTGTGTGTGTGTGGTGTGTGTGTGTGTGTGTGTGTGTGTGTGTGTGTGTGTGTGTGTGTGTGTGTGTGTGTGTGTGTGTGTGTGTGTGTGTGTGGTGTGTGTGTGTGTGTGTGGTGTGTGTGTGTGTGTGTGTGTGTGTGTGTGTGTGTGTGTGTGTGTGTGTGTGTGTGTGTGTGTGTGTGTGTGTGTGTGTGTGTGTGTGTGTGTGTGTGTGTGTGTGTGTGGTGTGTGTGTGTGTGTGTGTGTGTGTGTGTGTGTGTGTGTGTGGTGTGTGTGTGTGTGTGTGTGTGTGTGTGTGTGTGTGTGTGTGTGTGTGTGTGTGTGTGTGTGTGTGTGTGTGTGTGTGTGTGTGTGTGTGTGGTGTGTGTGTGTGTGTGTGTGTGTGTGTGTGTGTGTGTGTGTGTGTGTGTGTGTGTGTGTGTGTGTGTGTGTGTGTGTGTGTGTGGTGTATAGGTGGGGTAAGACAGTCGGTGAATCCAACGTTGCAAGTCAGCAATAGTTCTGTTCACAATGAACGATTTCAAAGTAGATTTAGCGCACATATCTGCTCGTTATGATAGCATCGTACCGTATGTACTCATTTTACAAGAATTTAGGAAGACCGAGAAGAGTAAACAAAAATGGCGTGCCGCAGGTGGCGCGACTTCCTCGGCACATGTACCTGCCCCAGGACGTCGAGGACGTCGTCGAGTACGCCAGGTTGCGTGGCATCCGTGTGATCCCAGAGATCGCCATCGCCTCTCCTCCTAAGCTACTTCGGGACGCGCTGCCAGGTACCGAACGCTAGTCAGTAACTCCCTTGGATACCTGTTCTATTATCTTATTGTAGGATATGTTGCGCGTAAAACGGATAAACACAGGAAAAAAACGATGTAGACACAACGAGCGAGAACTACCAACAGATATTATTCGTTCTTGAATCAGCTTATACAAGCATGTTCAAACGTCCCATTGAAAGGGAAGGGGGTTAAAGGAAGAAGGCAAACAATTCAGGGCCACCTCACGTCAGACAAAACCCGTACAGAAAATTGCCTTGAAGAAGCCTTGTAGCTTAGCCTGAAGATGTAGCTTTTTTAGTTAACCGCTTCTGCTCGTGGCTTTCTTTTTTTTTGCGATCTACACAGCTATTAGTTAGATTAGAAGCGTGATTCATTAACAGAGCAGAAATTTCCACTTGCCATGGAGCCCGCGTCCTGGTGACTTCTATTCCTGGAAGTGTCTCTGGTACCAAGTTGGACAGGCGCCACTTGTTGCGTGCACGTTCACTTGTTGTGGACATGCGCCACTTTTTGCGTGTGTGTATGCCGCTTTTCAATGAACATCTTATATGCGCGTAACCATGGCTCACCGCGTTTGCGCTTCTGGCCATGTGCTGATTTCGCGACCGCGGCGCCGCTAGGAAGCGCAGCGTGTCCACAGGGTGCCGCGACAGAGGAACCGGGCCGCTGTACTGGCCTCACATATAGTACACAAGATGTTTCGGCTATTCGAGTCATGGTGTTGTTCAAAAGCTAATCCGGGACTCGTCATCGGGCATCTGCAGGACTGATGACGTTGTGCCAGCGCACTGACGAGCAGCTCCACGAAGCAAAGCCACCCTGCGCGAGGGACACGGAGTGGGACTTGGCGGATCTGTCGCACGGCCCCACACGTGAGGTGTACGGCGTCATCTTCAAGGAAGTCGCGTCTCTTTTCAAGGACGAGTACATACACCTGGGCATCAGGCTGCACGAGTACGTGACGATAGCCAAGGGACAACTATGTACTAATAGCTTGCACGTGACGTCACGGGTTCAGGTTCTTCGCGTACTGGTACTCCAACATGGCGCCTTTGATGACGTCAAGGCAGCATGATCACGTGGTGGCTAAGCTGCTTCAATGTGATAACGACGCCGCTGGGACGTTTTATGCCTCTGTGCATGCTTTACGAAATAACCTGCATGCGATGTACTGATAACATTAACGTGGCGTCACAAACTTCGCGTCCCGCCATGTTAGTACTCCAACACGGTGGTTTCAGTGCCGTCATTGCAAGCCATCTTACTCTGACTGAATGGCTGTAGAGTTTGCATGAACAGGCACAAAGTGCCTCAGGCAAGGTGGCCGACACTTAGATAGGTGGACGTGTCTTTGTGAAAGTTGTCTTGTATTTGGAATGTTGGTTAAAACGAAAGATGACGCGCCAAGGATGACAATGTGCCTTTGACGAAGATAGGTCTACATGTCGAAACGTCGGCCAGCATATATCTGAGGCACTTTATACCTTTTTATAGCGTCTTGTGTTTCAATCTCTTGGGGCTCCCACCGATACTTTGGATTTCCTGACTGAGTATTGAATTTTTAGCATCGCGTGCCGTAAAATAAGTCTCTCGAAACTAAAACTATAACGCGGAGCATAATTGTGATGACGCTTTCCATTGAAGAGTTAGAAATTGCAATATTCATGGTTTCGTTTTCTGTAATCTCGAAAATTGGAACGATTTTGTTTAAAAGTTGACAAAATAAAAAATAACGGCTAACATAATTTACCACATTTAATATATTTTTTTCTTTTAAGTGAAACAGACTTGATACAGTTCGGTTTCGTGGATACTGAGAAAACGATTTCTGTGTTCCAGCGTATTTAAATAGGAAGTCCCCGTCCTGAAGTTTTCCCTTAATGCCGGAATCTTGTCGAGATCGCTCATTTCTTCTCATGATTATCCGTTTTGTCAGTGTCTTTTCTTTTTTCTTGCTATTTGTTCCAGTAGGTTAAAGATCCCGAGAGACGCACCACCTCAAGTGATTTCCATGCTACAGCTGTACATCGATAGCGTCATCGACTTCACCCTCAGCCTAGGTATAAGGGTCATGGTCTGGCACGACCTCCTAGGCATCGATGTGAAGGTATGTGAAACGAATGTCGTTTACTTCAAAGCGAAGGTTTCTGTGACTCTTCGCATCACATGCCTGTCTAATCTAGTAAAAAAATGTCAATCCCTGAAACAGTGTCATTAAAGGTGTCAACTCGTTGAGCCAGGTCTAATAGCGGTAAATATGTAATATGTGGACCTCGCAAGGTTCTTCATCTTGTTTGACGTTGACCTTTTTAAGGGTGTCGCTGTGGTTTCTTAGGAAAACCGGGCGGAACGACACGTTCCTGTAGCGTAGCCAGAAATTTTGTCGGAGGGGGGGTGGGGGGGTGGGAGGGTTAATTATACTCTATATGTGTTCGTGCATGCGTTTGTATGTATGCGTGTATATACATGCGCTGTATATACAGCGCTCGTCCCGTGTTGTCTTTCCCTTTTGTCCATAGTTTTTCGCGCTGTTTATTACAATGTGTATATACACACACTGAAAATTGGAAATTTGCGGGGGGGGGGGGGGTGCTCGAACTCTGCTCCCCCCCTGGCTACGCCAGTGACACGTTGTGTCAGTTATCTGTGTTGGTATCTTGCTTTTGGGCAGTGCTAGTGTGATTAGTTTGTAGTATCGTAACAACTTGTCTTCTCTTTCATTCTTTCACGCACCCTTTCCCCTTACCAGGTACAGGGTAGCAAACCGAATATTTCTTCTTGTTAACCTTCCTACCTTTTCTTTACTTCTCTCTCTCTCTCTTTTAATGTGGGCCTCATCGCTTGTGTTAGCGTTCGGGGCAACACCAAAACATTTATTCCCTGAAGGGTCGTTTTATGAAGAATACCAGAAAATGATTGTGTAAGTGAGCCACCAATCACAGTGCACACCACATTGAGCACCGGTACTCGATGTATACTTGTACATGCGTCATCACGTGAAAGTGTTCGTATTGTTTTCCTGCGCGTTGCGTGATAAAATTGGTACATAAGCGAAACCGTTCCCGCCATGAAACAGTTGAAAGTAGCACTCGTCCTCGTTTTAATGTACAGTGCTCCTGGACTGAAAAGCGACATCAAAGCGAAGCTCAAGCGTACTGCAAACTTTTTCGTTCCCTCTGTGTAAGAAAGCCGCGTATTGGCATTCATTCGTTCCTTCTGCTCACGTGTTCTTGCAGATCCCCCGTGACGCCGTCGTGCAATTCTGCCGCAGCGAGGACCACGAAAGAAGCTCGGTGGTCGAGAAGTTGACCAAGGTGGGACATCAGGTTGTCTTCTCTTCCCACTGGAACCTGAGTGCATTTTACTACGGCCCCGACTGGAAGGACTTCTACAAACACGACCCCGCGCGCTATTACGGTGAGCCGTCCTCTTCCTAACCGTTGCTTCGATGTCCTTCACGTCCTCAGGTCGTACCGCAGTAGTGGTGAAATGTCAGAAAGTCCACCTCCAGTGCGCGTGGTGCTGGGTTCAACTCTCGTTGCCGCCGGGCACCCACCGGCTTAAGTCGCAAGCCTTAATTGTCTTGTTGCGCGGCCCCTTGAGCAGAACACGACAGGCGAATGAAGGGGTACAAAAACCCACGTGACCTACGACACGAACGATGTCATGTTGGGACTTTGCCATGACGGCATGGCACGACGTCGTATGATGACATCATGTGACATTATCAGTTGAAATCATAGCTTGGTGGGCTGATCCCGGAGGTAGGGCAACACTGATTGAGTCATGCTGTGACGTCATCATGACGTCGTATGATATCATCATGTGACGTCATCGGTTGACATCGTCGTTTGGTGGGCCGTTCCTGGAGGCACTCCAACACCAAGCGAGGTGCAGAAAACTTCAGGGGGGGGGGGGACAATACAATCGACTGAAAACATCGAGGTAATGCGTGACTCTCAAACAGCGCCTCTTTATGTCTTGCAACAAATGTGGTCCCCGGTAGTATATAACTTTATGCATTAACAAGTGTGCTGGAGGCTTTCGCCTTCAAGTGTTGCAGAGGGTGTAACATACTGCAGCGCTTTTTTTTTTTCTAAATGGGAGAGAGTGGAGGCGACCAGGCGTCCTGCTGTCCATGGGCATGTTCACCTTGAAATGTGTCCTTCCCTTTCGATCCCCTCTTCCCATCCTTCCTCCTCTCCACATGCGCTTAGCCTCTTTCTAAAGTTGTAGAAGTAGCGTTTTGCCTATATACCAAGACCTCACCACCGCTCAAGTCAGCGCGATCCGTCACAAAAATTTACCCAGGTGGTCTATAGAGTGTTAAGTGTCGAAGACTGGGCCTGTCGATATTGCATCTCGAAATTGATGCGGTGCCGCAAAGGGAGAGCATTCTTTTCAAGTAAGAAAAAGAAAGATCCCTGTTCCCTTTCCCCTCACCTTTTCTTTGGATTTTTCGCCGCGCTTTACTTCGATGGAAGCGAAATGTTAGAGGCCCGTGTACCGTGCGATTTCAGTGCACGTTCAAGAATCCCAGGTGACCGAAATTATCCAGAGCCTTCTACTATGGCGTCTCTCATAACCTGAGTCGCTTTGGGCCTTTAAACCCAATAAACCAACCAACGAAC